>NW_024044681.1:18022872-18622872 GCF_014851395.1 Micropterus salmoides
TTACGTCATCTTTTGCGCCCTCTTCTTCTGCAATGCTTTAATGGCGTCCAATTGGAGCAACAAGTTATCAGACAAGGAAGGTATCACATGCTGTTATCTTACGTAGCAATTTTCCCCCTGCAACTCCAGTGCAAATACCCTGTGAAATACAGATTCTCAAACTGTCACCCTCATTTTTTAATTATCTGCATTTATAGATTGTGGTCTATAAACAGAGCAAGAGAGAGGGGGACAAAGGGGGGTGAAAAGGAAAGAAAGAGAGGAAAGTGTGTTTGTGTGTGTGTGTGTGTGAGGATTGTCGGTGGTGCAAGGGGGTTTGGTTGAGTGCTACACCAGATGTCAAAATTACTTTTGCTATATGTCATCTAAACAGCAAACTTGCAGGGGATTTACTTGAGCTAACTTGAAGCACATAACTGCTGGAAAGTCAAAATTACAGTTAGCTTCTTGAAAATCTCAAACGGATTCGTAGACCAGCTGGGGGGAAAAATCATTCATTGCAGGAAACTGGTATGTGGTTTCCCCCCGGGGCATTAGTCTAACATATGTTACCTCAATGCAGATTCACGCAGAAAGGTGGCGGTTTGCCCCCTTTAACTAGTATCTCGGGTCACATCGATGTGCTGTGATATGGTGACTTAGCAGTACAAGTTCTGCCAGTTGTGAAACACAGCAGATAAGAAGACAAACATGAGATGGGTCAAGTCAGATTAAGTCGCTTGGAGGTTGCACCTGTGCTATCGCAACACAATGTCTGTTTTCAGTAGGGCTCAAACCAACTGGTCCAACCCACATACATACACACCCACGCACACACATACATAAACACAAACACAAACACACACACACACACACACACACACACACACACTAGTTCACATGTGTCCTAAGTGGAACAAAGCCCCATCCAGCTTGAGGACTACTGACATACCTTTACAGAATGAAATGCCCTTTTTAGCCCAAATCTTTTATGAAAAAACAAACAAACAATGGAGCAGATTTAACAGATTCTGTTCTGTGTTGGTAATTCAAATAAACAGTTATTATTTTCTCCTGGGCATTCATGTTACGCTGTCGTACTTTGATTTGAGAATATCTGCAAATGTAAGAAATTACCAGCACAAAATGCTGTAACAACAGCGTGCTGGGTGTGATGACCTTATTCTCTACAATAATGCTGCAAATGAAGCAGAGCACAAACATGCTGCAGCAGCAGTCTGACACACTAGCTTCCTTGAGCACACTAATAAGCAAAAAAACAAAAACAAACTAAACTGAACAGTAAACAAACAGAATATTTTTTTTTAAACTTTCAAATATTAGATTCAACCGTTTTCTAGCTGGTGTACGTTGAATTGTCTCCTGTGGGAAACCCAACCCTTATGGTAGCACCCAGGCCAAACCACAGCACAAATAATTATTAGCATACACAGTTTCTGACCTGGGACTGGTTCCTCAGTGAATCCAGCCTGCCATGGTACTAGCCGATAATAAATGGTTTCTTCTTCACCTGCCTGTGCCGAAGCTTCCTGTGTTGATGATATGTATGCAGCCCGGTGGGGTGGAGATGACAATGTAGGTGTGGAGGAAGTCAAATGCAGGTGTTTGTATGTGTGTATGAGTGTGTGTGTGTGTGTGTGTGTGTGCATGCTATCCCGGTTGGGTGCTGACAGACCGGCAGGTAAACAGGCAGGTTGGCCTCTCATCTCACCTGTTGGAGCAGACATTGCAGCGCCTGCAGGGCTTCTGCAGCGGAAACATGTTCTTTATGCAACGTTGGAAGGCCAACTCTCTTCATTTCTCTTCTCTTCTCTTTCTGTCTTGTTTTTTCTTTTTTGCTATCTCTTCTTTACCTTTCTCAAACGCTCTGTCTCCTTTATTTGTTCCACTCTCCTCTCCCAGGTGCATTCCGGTAAACACCCAGGAAACAAGCATAGAGGGGAAGGCGGGGAGGAAGAACGCCTCGGGGTAACAGCAGCACAGGTGGGCTGGAGGGTGGGGGGTGACGACAGTGTTTGTGTGTGTGACAGGAAGAGTTTCAGCTTCATGAGGAGGTGCTTTGGAGAGAAAGGAATGTTACACAACCAGATTATAACAGACCACCCCTATAAACTAGAGGGAAGTCAGTTTAACCTGTGTCTAACACACACACACAAACACAGCAGCACAACCATCATAAGCAAGTATAAGCTCTGATATGAAGTGACCATCTGACTGGTTAATTTTTCATGTTACATTGTCCAGAGAAAGTCAGTGAATTATTTCCTGTTACTTATGTAATGTTTTCTTTCAGTTTAAGGTCAGGCTGCTTTATTTGACCTTCACTGCCCTCACAGAGTTTTATAGAGAGCATTCTATTCAGACACAGGAAGTGGGGGACCTCAGGAAGTTGAAGTGTTAATGTAAAACGACGAAAGCCTGTAAATGTTCTTTTACAGAATGATTCATAGTTTAAATAATCAGTATCTTGTAGCTAAAGTATCTTCATAAGAAGCTTATAAGTGCTTACAGATATGTTAAAAGTTCTTTAGAAAGGATTTTTCTGTCCTAAAATGTAATGTACATTTGCACCATCACTGTAGGACTTATAGTTTTACTCTTAGTTTTACTTTTACATCATATCAAGTTTAAATAGTTGGAAATGTATCTTAACCTAAGAGGTGTATTTTTGTCCAGAATACCACTTAATGTCTCTCCAGGTGCATGGTCATTCTGATGGGGAGTGATGATGTGTCTGGTTCAAAACTACTCACAAAAGTAACGACACAACAGCCAGGTATATTTAACAATATATATTTCCATTGTCAATGTACATTCCATTTCGACATAAGCTTTCTTCACAAACAAAAAGTTGGCATCTAAATAAATACTATATAAAATAGAACTTCAAAATAAATATATCTATAAAGGGAACCTTTTATATGAGAGATTTTTTTTCTTTTTGTTATATCTAAACAAAACAAAAGCACAGATCTTGTTCTTAATCCTCAACATTGACATTGCAAAGGCATAAAAGAATGGAGTAGCATCACCCAGCTGTATGAGACTTTTCCTCTTGTATGGGTTGGAAATAAAACATTTGTGCCCACAAATGAGCGACACATTGGTGTGTGTAAAAGTCACAGCATTGTAGCTAAGGAAAAAGGGAAAAAAAGAAAGACTAAAAAAACCTTTAATCGTTGTTTTTAGTCGTCGTTGGTGATTATTCCACCTTGAACAGGCTAGCGAGAACATGTAAAAGTATAAAGCTAACATGAAACATGTGAAAAACATTACTCTTGCAGTGACAGAGCTGAGGAGTAAAAGAAAAGAAAGGCAGCGATTGTTGAAAAAAAAGAGGTCTGCTGGTTAAAAAGATGGCACAGAATACAACTTGAGAGAAGTGAGAAAGGGAGAGAAAGAGAGATAGTCTTTCTCTCCCGTCTCTGTGGTATGACAAGTTTATGCACGGCAGCTGTGTTTGTCAATCAAGGCCAGGGGTGTTTGTTGGACAATTTCTCAGGGAGGAAGGAGAGGGAAGAGAGAAAGGGGGGAAAAGCAAAAAAGCAAAAAGAGGGGAGAGAGCTGAGACACTGAGCAGTAACAGCAGGAAATGGGTTGATCCGGATAGGGTTAGATTGTGTTCTCTGTGTGGATTCAATGAGTCCACAGTCTTTAGGACTCGGAGAGGAACCAGGGAATTAGCTTAGCCTCTCGACTGCTAATGAGCCATGGATAGCATAAATAGCAGGAGTTTGTCTTTTGTTTTCTTTTTTATTGCTGGGCACACTTTTCTAAATCAAGTGCTAGTGATAGAAAGACCTGTCATTTCTGTCAACCTTCCTCTCGCCCCCCTCTCTCTTTTCTTTCTCTTACAACCTCAAAAACATCTTAATCTTACCCTCAAAATATATATCTAATATATTCTCTATATATTTTGTACTGAATTGTAGTTATAATGTACCATGCAATCTTTCAAGGACATTTAAAAGTCTCTTCTAAAGAACACAAATGTTGTGAAACTATTTACAGCAAATAACATTTCACCTGCATAGCTCTATTACTAAATATATTGTCAAAACATTTGTGATTTTTGTCGCCCAGCTACAACTACTAGGCCTTTGCCCAGTCACATAATCATTCTCAGTTTTGGCACCTTTCTCTCGGACTGAATTGCTAGGTTTTGAAAATATTGCCTCATACATTCAAGACTAAGGACAGTGTGTTTTTTTCTTTCCTTTTTTTCGTGTGTGAAATCAGCTTTGTGCAACAAGACAAATACAGGTATGAGCAAAGTTAGGCGCCCTAATGGAAGTTAAGGGTCCAACATGAAAGAGAGGTGTGTCTTATGAAGCAACAAAGACAGTATGCCTTTATGCCAAACAGAAAAGGCCATCTGTATTAAAGGGCAGCATTCCTTTAAGAACCAACTGCCGTCAACTCCATTTGGCAAGAGTGCATAACAACTGTGATCACTCAGACAGTGAAAAACAAGCTACTGTATGTTAGCTTCCTTTGGCAAAGTCCTAAGAATGTCATGCAAGCCACAAAAATAGACTTTAAGAATAAAAGACAGACTATCTGATTAACACAGCTATGCAGCATAATGATAAGACTTTCATGAAGACACTGTGTGTGTGTGTGTGTGTGTGTGTGTGTGTGTGTGTGTGTGTGTGTGTGTGTGTGTAGAGGTGGGCTGGGGTGTGTGGACTAACTAAATGTAGTGCATGAAAAACGTAATGTGAGATAGCTGAGGTGGTTAATACTGTGCTTTAGTACATCCTTTAAGGAGGTTGCATCTTCCTAAAAAGGTTGTGCAAGTGGCAGGTTTGATTTTGACAAAGGCTGACTAGATATGAACACAACAACAACTTTGCTATGCCTTCTCTCCCCCTATTTGCTCTCTATCAGTTGCAACCCCTCTCCTCCGAAAATATTATTTTCTGGCCAGCTTCTCTCTCACTTAGCTTACTTGTTTTAAATTATTCACTATTGCCTTTTTGCCCCTAAATGTTTCTTTGCCTTCTTGTGCAAAGAGGAAGTAGACCAGGCTCTTAGGCAGTTTAGGAATCAACATGCTGTAGGCCAAGTTCTGGAGAGGATTACTATAACAGTCCCTGAGAAGGTTGGGTGTACTTTTTTTCACACGTTTCTCTACAACACATCGACTTCTAGCACGGTGGGTAACCATTAGACTAGAGCATGCAGGTCATGACATGCATTACCTCTGAGGTGATTGGTGAACAGCATTCAAAATATTTTAGAAGGTCTGGGCTTCACCTCCCCAAAAATAGGAAACACACTCTAAAGTGATTATCGCTCTCGGACTTGCAGTACAACTGCTTTTGCACAAGACAGAGTGAGAACCATGGGAAATTATTATCATTTTAAAGTCTCAAATGGGTTGGTTTTACAGCTTCTCTGGGGAGATAAAAATGTAGAGATACAATGTTAGCATTTCCAAGCTAGCATCTTTAAGCTAAAAGAGAAAAAATGGTACCACTAACAGATGTGTTCATCATAACAGTGGAGAGAGTGAGTGAGAAAGTGGTAGTTTCACTCTTGAAGTGGCCTATCATAAAGCCACAGTATAGGTAATCACTTGTTTTTGTTCAGAAAGAGGGACACTGTGCTGTGCTTCTGGGGGTGGGTGTACAGATGTTTATCTCCATTAAATAACATTTATGTTATCCGAGGATCAGCAACCAGCTTCTTGTTAGTTACTGTTACAAAATTAGCTGAGAAATACAGAGCAGCAGAGAGGTACAATGACTTTGTGCCTTCAGCCATCTTTGCAAAACAACACAAACACCAGTCCCACAATCTAGTCTCTTCTTCCTGTGTCACTCTTACAAAAAAAAACACCTCAGAGGGCCTGTTAGCTATTCCTATTAGCCAGCTCACTCAGATCAGGCCCCTGTTGATCATCCACCCTATCAAACATAGGTCAAGAAGCCATTTAAGTACCTTTGTTTTACATAAGTCATCTTCCAGCAGATTAATGGGGTAGTTTAAGGGGTTGGAGTTGGATTGTCCTATCCATAGAGAGCAAGCAAGTACTGTGTGGTCCTGTCCATTTTCAGAAAGGCCATTGCCAGCCTATTTGGTCCAGTATCATGACCCCTGCTGCGGCTTCTCTAGCGACCCAACTTTTGCTTCCACACCTCCGTTTTTACACACAGGTGCACCCTGCGAGTTCTTGCAGCGGCAGCCGGGCCTGCTAACATTGTCGTAACACTTCTGTCCCAGTTTGGCCAGGCCCGTAGCTGGCAGATAGCAAACCAGGCAAGGCAGGACAACAGAAAGGGCAGCCATGAAGGACCAGCGTGCGCAGCAGTTGGCCTGGGAGCATGAGCAGGGCTTGTCAGCACAGGAGCCCTCGTCATCCTCATCCTCTGTGCAGTGGTAGAAGATCCCTTTGACCAGGCACATGCAGGTGGCTGTATCCACCAGGCTCTGAGCAGAGCACAGGCACTCCTGGTTGCAGACCCAGCAAGAGGGTAGGGTTCGGGGGAGCGTACACTCTGTGCATCGGCACTTCCCGCAGTGCTCGCAGAGGAGGAGGTGCTTCTTCTCAGCTGGGGAGGAAGGAATCACCGCCAACCCCTGCTGGCCTCCAGTGGTGCACACGCCTCCTGTGGGCATCTTTGCAGACTTGAGGTCCAGCGATTTAGAGGAGGAGGAGCAGGAGGAAGCAGAGGAAGAGGAGGTGAGGACTTTTGATTCAGAGGAAGTGAAGCAGCCTGGAGTTCGGGAAGTGATTGTGTTTACGGGGCCCTGGTGGGGGTGTAGGTTTGGGTGGTGGTCCACCGTTGGGGTGGGTGCAGCGTGGTCGAGGAGCCTCTGATCAGACGAGGTGCTGCTGCTGCTGCTGATAGAGCTGGGCCTCCCGCTGAAGGAAATCCAAGGGTGGGTGGTTGTGTCCTGGTGAGGGTGGGACTCGCACCTGCCCTGCTGGTGGTGCTGGTGTTGGTGATTGTGATGATGGTTGTGGTTTGCCCCCAGGAAGGCCTCCTGATTTTGACCAAGCCAAGTGATTCTTCGGTTCAGGGACTTCTGGCTCGGTGGCTGCTGGGAGACAACAGCGGGGCTGTCGATGTAGTCGTTCTCCATATGCGAGGACTTTATCTGGTCGATGGGGTAGATGGTGAGAGGGTGCTGCAGGCGGCCGTAGGGCACTCGACTGTCCAGCAGGGGCTGGGATATGAGGGAGGAGGACACTCCGGGGATGTGGTGGGGAACCCTGGACTCCATGTGTAGGCTGGTGCCTTGCACGTCTTCACTCTAAAGCAGCATTTAGCAATACTGCAAAGACAGATAGAAAAGAGACGGTTATAACCAGCCACCATCTCTTGTTGTTTAATTTGATGCTCTTTTACCGTTTTGATCCTGTTTTCTTAAAGACTTTATCTTTAACCACAAAGCAAGCAAAGTACAGTATATTATGAAAAAAGGGTCACAGGGGAAACATAACATTGTGTTAATTTTACATGCAGTTAATATGTCACAAAAATGTCAAAAAAATCATAGAGAATACATGAACACATTTCCTTCTTTAATTTGTCTTTAACCAAACCAGAGTCAAAACCTCTAGTTTATTTGACAGCATGTGAGAAGAAGACATCCTTTGCATGTATTCAACCTTGTAATTAATTACACACCGATGTATATTGACGGGTCAGGTTGTAAAATGTAATTTTACCTCTCTGTGGTATAATTTCCTGCTGCTTTTGCACTGCTACTGATGGTGACAAAGCAATGCTTTATCTCTTGATTAAATAAACTACTTTACGCCCATGATGGACACTTTTCTGTATGACTGTAATAAATCATACAATGGCTATCTAAGAACTGCAGGAATCACTAGATTTCAAATCAACACCTTGGACAGCATGTAAAACTGACATGTATTGCGAGTAGTTTCCTTCACTCAAGACAATTATTTGGTCTTTAAAACTAAAGCGTTTCAGTGTCTAAAAGAAAATCTTTCTCCAGGCTGGATCTCTGCAATAACTTGAATGTAGAGTTTCCAAATGATCTTGATCTTTGGACTGAATACCAACAGGGTTTCAAACCTCCTCCATTCTAACTTTGACATTAGAACAATAGAAGTTGGGCTCTCATCGCCTCCCTTCCAGAGAGCAGGGAGCACCACAGACCAGGGCTTGCATGCAAAAGACTCAAAGATGCAAAACAAGGCAGAGCAAAGAGAGGAGAAGGTTGCCAGAAAAAGAACTTGTAAGATGCAAAAGAAATAAGGCCTTTATAAAGAATCACACAGCAATAAGATAGATACTAAAGTACACCAAGTAATATGATTTTACCTATAATTTTATCTTTTTTCTCTTTCAGTTGAATCAGAGAAACAAGACCAATCTGGGAATTTGTGAATGGATTTGATTTTGTGAACTGCAAGTTTTTGTGAATGAAAGCTGGCTGCACTCGGTGTTGCAAGCATGAATCACTGCACTCCAGTCATGTAGAGCCTGAATGAAATCGGTTTCATCCATTTAATCGATGAGAGCTTGGCAGCCAGCAAAGACCTAACCTACTTTACAGAAAACAAAAAGATGATTGAAGACAAACGGCGCAGCACAGCAGATATTCCCACTGACCCATATCTGCGGTGTTTAGTTGGCTTGTTGCAGAATTCCCCACGAAACCCATCTGATTCAGACCATAAATTATGTTTTTCATTATTCTTTCAAGGCAACTTACATTTTCCAAGGACATTAAACCTGTCCTGTTATGGTTTATTTCTGTTGCTCCTTTTTAAATTAAAAACGTTTCAACAGTCGACAATGCTTTGCTTAACCGTCGGCTGTTGTTATTCTGCTTTTCTTCGGATTTGCACAAGCCTGGTTGAGAAACCTGTTGCGACATTGCTGGCACCGACACAAGCGCTTGTGATCGTCAAATCTAGACGATTATGAGCTCCAAGCCGGAACAGTGCGTGTCCAAGTGCGTGCGTGCGTGTGCGCGCGCGCGTCGCTCCCTTCAATATGTGAATGGACTGAGTCATAAAAACCGGAGGCGGCCGATCAGCATACTCAAATAGCATGTTTATATAGGCATTGTAACCGCGTATTCAACACCTCACTGTTAATACCTGTAAAGATATGATATTAATAAAGAAAATGACACACTGTGTGCCACCAGACAGGCGGCTGTGGGGTAGTTTTAATCGGCTGCAGTTACATGCGTAGTTTGATGCGTAAACCTGGACGTTATCTCTCCTGGCACCCAAAAGAACTTTTAAAGACATATTTCCATCTTATTCCATGATTTTCATGGAATAAGATGGAAAAGCTAATGACAAAAGCACCTGACACAACCGACATGGTGCGCCAACAAGGCGACCGCTGCAGAGCGACAGCAAGACACGCAACTCAACCGCCAGAGATGGGCTACAACATATACAGGCTTCAGAGTGGAACGGAGATTCAAACTGATATGAGAATATGGATCTGTTCCGCTGCCCTTTATCGTGACAGTGGCTTTAAGAGAAGCCACAAATAGCGACGCGATAGATGTTGAAACACATATTTAATGCCAGAAACGCGGCATTCCGAACAAGTTACGCTTTGAAACACGACAGTGTTTCCCCTATCTGCGCCCTCAACCTTACTTTTGGTACGAAATCGGTGGTTAAATATTGACTCAAAGAGCAAACACGGGCCGGGGAAACAGCTTGTTGCAAAATAGAGTTTGCAAGAGCGTTTTCATGCCTGGAGAGGAACATTCAAGTGTAGGCAGCAAAGGGACTGAATGGTCGTTTTGTGCAGCTACACTCTCACCAGTCCAGAACATTTAACGATGAGAAAACACCAGAGGTGATCACTTACTGTGGTTTCAGGATAAAAATCTCATCTCTTCGTTGTGCACGACGTTTGCGCGCAGTCCAAAGCAAGTGAGTAGCTCCACAAATGTTGTAAAGGTAAGTCCAATATAATTAAATAATAATATGAGCAATGTAGGGCGAAAGGAGAGCGGGTTTCCGGCACTATTGTCCACTCGCTGGTGCGTAAAAGGCGACTGCGGTTGTGGACGCAGAGCTTTAGATGTGATGTTGCAACCACCGAGGGGGAGGGAAGTGAGTTTTTATGAATGGGAGGGTAGAGGAAAGGAAAGGGACGGCACTGCGCAGGTGCCTTGGCGTTTTTTTCTCTTTTTTGTGAATGGGAGGGAAGAGCGACTCGGGAGGGCTGAAATGCGGAGGTTACATTTTTATGAATGGGGAGGACTCCGAATGGCATTGCGCAGGCGCGATGCCGAGATTTTTATGAATGGGAAGAAATAGCGAATGAGGCGTGTGTGTGTGTGTGTGTGTGAGTGTGAGAGGCGGGGGGAGGGGGGGGGGGGGGGGGGGGGGGGTCGAAGGGATGAGGAGGTGGGAGCTTGTTTGGTCACAAGGGCAATGTCAGGGCTGATTTAAATATAGAGTCGACTCATCGGCTGTGGTGTCACTCTCGCTTTATTTCAGCCTGTTAATTTATTTATCTATGCAGCTCGCGCTTCCTGCATATTAAAGGAGACGTGATTATGGTGGTGGTATTGTGTAATAGATGAGATGGAGAGAGAAATATGAGTGGGCTAAATCTGCTATGGATTAGTTTATTTTTCTCATTCCTGGCAAATTTGATCGCTAATGTTCTTCATATTCTGATAAAAGGGTGCCAAAATGTCTAATGAAAAACATGACGATGCAGTCATGACCTACATTTTAGGAAACAAAACATCCCGGCAAAACATAAATCTAGAGGAATGTGATACCAGTGGTTTTTATAAATATAATAAGAGATTGTGATGAGTATTTCCCACTACAAACAGTGTATTCTTGACCAGGATATGCGAGATAACCTCGCAGATCACATGCCTCAGCTCGATTAGGCTAAATAATGGCCGCTCCTTTTGTGTTCCTGTTCTATCTAAAGCCGTTTATTGCGAACAAGGACATGCCCTTCCTTCCTCTGCAACAATGTGAGGTATGACTACAGCTTCTTTGGTAGTGTAAAAAAACCGAGGAGAAGAGGAGGAGGAGGAGGTGAAGAAGGAGGGGAGGGAGACGAGGGGGGTTATAACGCCTACTCTGAAACGCAAACCAGCATGAGGGCAGGCAAGATTCACAAAAGGACAGGATGTTGTTGATTTGTACCGAAACCACACGGAGGAAATGAGTGTGAATTTCCTTTCTTTCTGACATCCCAGTGTGTGTGTGTGTGTGTGTGTGTGTGTGTTTGTTTCACTGCAAGCCCCCAGCCACCACCCATACCTCCCTCCCCTCCCTCTGCTTGGGGCTTTTAACCAGTCAAAGGTTAACAGTTGCCCCATTATCAGTATGCACACAGCACCATGGAAACCACTACACCTCCAAATTGGGATTATTGTTGTGGAAAAAGCTAGAAAGAAAGGGAACTAACAAATTAAATTTATTTGTATTTGGATGTATGATGATGTGATGTGACAATAGCTTTTGATCAATTGCAAATGTCACTGGTACATTTCCACTAACTTCTCCAATATTTAATGATGACTTTAAGGTGACTTAATCAAACTTCTAATGTGGATTCTACTGCACAATGTCTTGTGGAATATATTTAACCCATGGTATGTGACTACTATTTTTAAATAGTATCACTCAAAATGTCTACTGAACAGTAGAAAACTATTATGCAGTATAGACCTGTTAAAAGGCCTTTGTGTTATGACTTTAGGGCTTTAACTTCTGTCTGCAGGGATTGTATCAATAAAAAGTAGCTGAAAGAAGATATTTTAAAGATGTATTTTAAAAGAATGGAAGCTTTCATGATAGACCAGCACATGTAAATCTTACATGGCAGACTCTCTTTCCTTTTCCTCACATCTCTATCTCCCTCTACCTCTCTCTCTCTCTCTCTCTCTCTCACACACACACACACACACACACAGGGAGATGCACAACGACACACTGTAGATACTTGCAGATTTTTGTCTGCAGCTGCGTGGCTTGCAGGCATGGCCTACATGAAGTGGTTGTTGAATTGTAGATTTCTTGTCGGTATGATCATCCAGGCATACATGCACGGAAGGGAAGGCCCTAGATTTCTCTCCAGAGTCTTCCCTCCCAGCCTTCCTTCCTGCCACATCTGCTGACTACTGCTGTGAGCTTGGGATTCTAATGGACAGCCCCATCTGTTTTCAGAGCAGTTTCACAGATTTAACGTTAAAGTTTTTTTTTTTTTTCATTCCATTGTGCAGACCATAACAAAACCTTCATTATTTGTATTTTAATGTTTTTTTTAAAGACATGCTTCTTCTTTATTCTAATTGTTACTGCATTGTCTGGTTGAACTTTTATCCCCAGCTCAGTATTTTTATGTCTAGACAAAAAAAAGGTATTTTTGTGAATCACTTAGGTCTATCACTTGACATACTTAACTAATCTTTTGGTGTGTGTTTGTTTTCTATTTCCTGACTGTTCCCAAGGCACAATAACTTGAGAAAGGTAATTGTTCAATGTGTGTGTGAGCAGAGTGTTAAGTGACGGTGCTTAAATGCAAATCACAGCGATAGCTCTGCAGAGCAATCACATCTTACATCAAAAGCTTCCTGTTGGAGGTAAGCCATCATTTGGTTGCAGGTAAGCCCCCCCCCCTCCCTTCACAATACACATCTCTCCACAATTAACAGTTGGATGGGGCTGTAGTTGCGATTGCAACAACCAGAAGTTTTTGAATGCCTTCAAAGTTAATTTCACACCAGATCACCATTTCTGTGTGCTCACAGCTTTCCTCACAGACGTGAAATAAAATCCTGAGGAGAAATATTGAGAAGTGATAAACATACAGTAAACAACAGCTCATTGTACAATTTTGAATCATGTTTCTGCAACAGCTGTGTTCATTAAAAAAGACACATTTAACTTAATATGCTGGGGGGGGGAGTTATTTAAAAGTTCATAGTTTCAACTTCAGTCCCTACCAAATGTTTAAAATATCTGACACAACGTAGGAACAGGAAGAATTGCTACATTTAAAATGACGTTCAAAAAACAGTTGCAACCCCACAAACAACTTCATCTTTCTTTGGAGTTCTGTCTCCGAGTTTGCAAGTTTCCTTTGCTTGCTTCCTGTAAATATTTGTGTTGTTAAGGGATATTGAGAAATCCTATTCTAACTTCTAGTTGTGAGCATTGGACCTCCGGTGCACTCAAAAGGGTGACCATATCAAAACAATCCTGCTTGGTCATGATGATAGTCTTCCCGGTTGTGGAGCAGAATGTTTGTTAGTCAAATTTAGAAAAAAGGATGTTGATATAAGGACGGATTTATGAAAATGAAAATTGGAAGGGACACTCCCAATGTTACATTATAACATATAATGTAATTTTATTTCAAAACCTGATGTTTATTGTTGTTTCAATAATAATATAATAATATCCCCCAGAAAATATATTCTCTGGAAATATCGCAATATGGTGTCCCGTCATCTTTGATGAAATTATTCAGGGGAATTACTCCATACATACTGTTAAAAAGGCCCCAAGTATTGTGAGAAGCCACAGTCAGCTCAGCTCTTTCTTTCACATACAGTAGAACATTGATTCCCAACCAAGGTTACTTCTGCAGCTTCTGATCTTCGGTAAATTTACTGTAAGCTGTCCATCAACTTAGGTCTGGTGCCACCACATAGCATTTAAGAGTGAATGTTGTGTGAAAAGTAGTTCGCAAGCGAGCCCGTGAAATAGTAACCTCATGGATAAATGATTTAATTAGTTTAAGTAATGGATAAGCAGTTGCTTGTGCTCATATGAAATGGCTATGAGGGTATGGCCAACAAGCAGAGCACATCACCAATACTTGTGTTTTTGAAAAGTGTTACCGTAAGGGTGGGATTTTCTTTTTAACAGTAGGGTAGGCTCACGGCCAACAGTAACAGAATAAGCAAATATAATGACATGTTATAACCTACAAGAACTGAGCAAGCTGAGAGCTACATTGTAGCAAACTCTATAGTTTGCCTACAATAAGAGACGGATCTCGACCATGAGGCCAGGTAGCTTCAACTCCTCAAATATTGACTTCCTTCCTCGCAGCCCGCCTGGTCAGGAGGTGTGTTTGTGTGCTTTGGAGTCAGGAGAGGTGTGTGGTAAGAGAGGTAGGAAGGAGGGGTGGGGGCGCATGTACGTGTGGTTGTGTGAGTCTGTGTGTCCACATCCATCAAAATAAAGAGTCTGATGACTTTGGCCTGCCCTCATTGCACCATAATAGGATACATTAAACCTAATTCACTTAGAGCCATTAGAGAGCTCAAAATTTCCTGTTAAGTAACACAGGGGCCGAATGAGCTACACTGGCTCTGCTGCCTTAGGAATTTTACAACAGGTTGTAAGATCCTGACTTTTATACTACTTTTAATCCAATATATATTCTTAAACTTCTAATCTAATGTGTTTCACTTAATTATTTGTCACAGTGAATAAAATATTGGTGAAACAATATATATTACAGATAAATCAAAACAAAGATGCAGAAAGATTCAACATGTGCAAAAATAACCTCATGATCCTTGTCTGACCAAGCAACCTGTCTTGCACCTACAGTATCTCCACTCTGACAATGATCTCTAAATGCATTAGCAAATCCCAGATTTTGTAAAGTTTTTGTTGTAGGCTGCATGTTTTGAAGGTTCATTTTAAACTTTCTTTTGTCTGAAGTGTAATTGAAATAATGTATGGACAAGCAATGCTACTTTTTACTCCAAACCAAGCGATTCTTTTGTCAGTATAGTCAGCTCTTACAAAACGTTATTCCACATAAGTCTGAAACCTTTGCATGAGTGTTTGACATTTTGAAAGGAATAATCGGCCAATGACCAATAATTTGACATGGTTACGCAGGAGGAAATGGGTTTTGTGGTTCCAGAAAGTCACACCCATTGTTAGCAAAGCCCTGGTGCCTAAGCGGCCGTCTTACCGGATCAGCCATGAACCCATAGTACATTGTTTTTTTGTTTTTTTTTTCCTGAGCAGCCATTACCAGAAATGTGGCCTCACCTGGTCTGGGTTGGGCATACTTTGACAATTTTATTGCCTATGCCATTTAGCCAGAGCTTTTCTCTATGCTATTATTGGCAAGAGTATTACATGGAATATTGCCCCTCAAAATAGTGATGTCAGAATGACTGCAAATAGTCTCAGAGAATACCAGCTGAAACGATAATGGTTTATACATGGGAAGAAAACTCCAATTGTGTTGGTGGGCATAAAACAAAATTTCCATAAGCTATGATCAGTTAGCTTACATGGGAGAAAAATGATTGGAAATGTAATCAATGTGACACTAAACTCCATGGACTTCATTTCACTGGTGACTCTCTGTGACACTTGAGGATCCCTAGTTTGGGAACCCCTGACCTCGAAGTCAGGTAGACTGTATTTTCACTGGATGACCCAGACACGCTGTCCATGTTGACAAGTACCTGCCCTGCTAAAAATGCTCAGGAGCGAGACCCTGAATAAATGTCAGCTGCAGGGGCTCGGCTCTTTTAGTGACCCCGACCTCTGAACGTCCTGCGTAAGTGGAAAAGCGATGAAAGAATTTCCCTGTGGGGATCAATAAAACCATCTCATTAAAACACTGTGATACATTTTTAGCATGGGTGGTCCTAAGGGGGAATAATACCCCCAGGATTTAGAAGGCCTCTTCACTATTTATTTATCATTTTTACATGCTCTAATGAACTCATGTTGTCAGGACATCACCGGAAACCAGCAGTGTAGCTATGCATGAAAAACAGGAAAAAGTACTTACAGGATAATATGTAAACTCTGGGTCTTTTTGAGAAGCATCTTACCTTTGCTTTGATTTGTGTTGCAAGTCATTCCTGACTTATCACTTTGTCAGTGTAACAAAGTATAAAGCTGCCAGGAACCCAAAATACAAGAAAAATGACAAGGTTGAAAAAGTAGTTTTTTACACACAAATACAGAAGAAAACAGTAAAATAATACAGTCTATTTACATGTAAACTGATTTTATTACAACTAGTTTGTGTGCCTTTTTCATTTAAATTATATTTATGCCATTGTAAATCACAGTATGCCTTACGACATAACACAAACACGAGGTACAGTGTGAAAGCCCCACATCAGCACGTTTTTAACTGATTTCTACATTTATAAATTTATGTTACTATAAATAAAACATGCTCCATGGATTCACCAATGAACAGACAGACAGAGGATACACCACCAGCGAGCATGAGAACACAACGTTAGCAGCTCCTCTCTTTGTGGAAACTATGGACACTGTACTAGGCCAAACCTTGGAGAAATCACTTTGCAGCTTTGGAACTGAGCTTCATTGAAACACTGCTGGAAACTCTGTCCCATAGATAATGTTCAAGAAAATATGCAAATTCTCCTCTGATCAGATGATGTACATAATGCACCTGCTTATCATCTCTTTTGAATTCATACTCCTGATAAACAAGAACTTAAATATATGTTCACAGAAAGCTGTCCATAAAGATTTAATAAACATACAGTGCATGCAGAAATCACTCACACATGAATACACATCCCTAAACTTGGCCTTCCATCACTGTTTCCATAGTCAACCGGCTGGCTGATATTATGTCTAATTCCAGGCATGTAATTAGTGTGTAGCCTGGTTTGGTTCTGTCTGGGTCAGTGTTGAGACTGTGTATGTGTGTGTGTGTTGAGTCTGATGTTAGCCAGCACAACAGGATGGGATGCGGACTGCACCGCTCTAAGCTGAACCACACGTGGACAGCAACTAAAAAACACAGTACTGTACTAACACACACACGAACATACAGGGTAGGTCTAACTTTGGTACCCTTGTGCCAAGGATACGCAAGTAGTCATGTGCACAAATACATAAATAGCAAAGAACAACCAATATGAGGCCAGTGCTTTTTACCAGGCAGCCGCAAAACACACACATCACTCATATTAAAACTTATGAAAGAGCCAAACTAAGCAGACAGACAGACAGCAACAGAGTTTTGACATTCAAATTGAGTTGAAATGCTAATGATCCTTGTCCCAGCAAGTAGTAATGGAGTACATCAAAGACAAAATAGGGTATAAATAAAACAACTTGTGTGGGCTAGATGTTTCATGTACAATATGAAACTAATTCTGACACTCTGAAATATGAAACTGAAAATCAAATATCCATTACAGAAGGAGAAAAGATGACCAAAGTCCCAAGGAAAACCACCATAGTTTTGCCATTTGGTTTTGTGATTGAGGTTCAACCCGTTCTTAGCAAAAGAAGAAGTTGCAATTAATCTTTACTCGTCTTCGCTCTGTAAACTTTTAAGTTCTGCTCAAAACTCTTAAACATAACACACTTAACGTTGCTTTTCAAAATGGTTTATATGCTTCCTTTAGTTTATATACATTCTTTTTGGTATATTCATCACTCACTTGGTCGCATTGCAGCTCTTTACTGTTTACTGTAGTAAACTGTATTTCTAGTACTTCTTTACAGTGTGGACTAACTCTACTGCTACTTCAGCCTACTCTACATGGGCCAGCTGTTCAACTGTTTTAGTCGAGGTTTTTCCTGTTTGTACTAAAGTTTTGAATTTTTTCCTTATCTGAATCACAGGTCTAATGAGAGAAAAAATCATGCAGATTGTAAAGCCCCGAGACCTGAGGGGAAAATACAAGTTTGCAAAACTTTCCATGTGTAGGATGAACCTGTGCACTTGTGGAGGAAGTATTTGGATCCTCTACTTACTGTAAGTATAAGTAGCAATACCAGTCCTGTATTGAAAATGTTGTGAAAATGGTAAGTTTAATTAGCTAAATCTAATAAAAGTATCAAAGTAGAGGTCATTAATGCTGAATAATGGACCCTGTGAGTATTATACTATATTACATATATTAGATAATGAATACAGATGCTTTAATATGCATCTTTTATTTTCTTGTCCAGGCTTTTAAAAACAATTTTAATCGGAATCAGAAATACTTTATTAAATATTACAGGGTTAAATCATATTGAATTTATAACAATGTATCATATTTTATAAACCCCTCATGTGTTTTGTATGATCATTATTTGACATCTGCTGCCGTCAAATAAATGTAGAAGAGTATAAAGTACAATATTTTCCTTGAAAATATAAAGTGGCCTGAAATAAGTAAAAAAAAAAGTACCCCAAACTTTTACTTGAATCAATGTGCTGAGTTAGATTTCAGCACCGAATCTGTGTGTGGTATATGCATTTGTGCGTGTTCATCCCTGTGGTGCTTGTCTGGATGATCTGTGCTCCCAGCGACACTTGGAATGCCCAGAATGTGAGGGGTTGAGAGGAGAGGCGAGGTCCTTTGTGGCCACGCCCCTGGCGGCAGGTCACGCTTCAGCAATTGGTTGGTCCCTGGAGGTCGGAGTGCAGTCGGGGTCCTGTCACTCCTCTGAAGAAAGGTCGAAGGTCAACTTCCACCGGAGCTCTCCTTTCCTCCTCTTAGCCCAGCAGGGTTTCTTCCAGCTTAGATGAGAACCACAAAGTCAAAATGGAACCGCTTTTTTTTAAAGGAATTTTTCAACTGAACAGAACAGGGAGCTTTCCTGCTAAAATCTACAGTCTTGATTTTTGACTACATGCACATAGTGTATCCAATCAAAACAGAATGTAAGAGTCATCAAGTATAAATATCTCACTGTGGTTTGGGTTTAAAGCATCACAAGTAATAATGTTAATATTTGATCAAAATAGTCCTTAAAACCCACGTTGTTCCAGCCCAGTGGTTTCTGTTATGATCAGAAAATTCTGATAAAATCTGTACATCTGCCCACTTAGTAATGTGTCACTTTTCAAAAGGTTGACATAGTTGAAGCTGATATGCTGCTGAGGAAAGGTGGAATATTATTATGTGAACACAGCAAACTATTTGCAGCACATACAAGCAGATATTAGCAGTGACTGTCGGGGGTAAAGTGTGTCAACCAACACTTGAGACAACTAGCACAGCTCCAAATCGTACACGCCTGATTTTCATGTGCATTGGTCAACCAAAACTAAGTCTGTGAAGAGCAACTCTCTCGAAAATCAATTCTGACTTAAGCAGCCATTCATTTCAGTTTAGTACGAAAATGAATTAACAAATTCTTGAAACTTGCCGAGAGTCCGCCTTTTCGTAAAGTTACATTTCACTTTAAGAACTGCACTACCACACAAATGGCTGCCTGAAAGGCAAACATGGTATTTGTCCACAAGTCGGTTGTCAATACAAAGGTTAAAAATCCTCTTTGTCTTATTCATATCTTGCATTTTATCTTTGGACTAGAGTATTGATAAATGAATGACATACATACAAATATGTCAGTGATATTAGTGTGAGTTTTGACAACTGTATGATGAGGATCTTGGTTCAACATGGTAAAGCATAGCTGCGAAGTCTTCCTGTTACTGTAATTATTCCTCCCTAAACATGAATGTAGAACAATGTATTCTGAAAATTACAGTGGCCCTGACAACTCAATGCACTGCAACTGAAGCAAACAGATGCAAATAAACAAAGCACAATCAAATGGGGAAAAAAACAACATCTTTACCAATTTGACAACACATATGCAGCATAGCAAGACACGGAGCAAATTCAGACAGCATACAAGCAAACATGGAAAACTCAAATAAACTTGAATGAAAATGTTTTTCCAATACCAGTGGTGTGTATTCAACTTCAATGTTTTCATTTTGTTTTGTTTTTTGCATGTGTTTTCTTAAGTTGCAGTGGGTTGTGCTGCCACAGCCATTGTATTAAACCACTGAAATTATAGCCAGTCTGTCTCAGAGCCAGATAACACATTGGTGAAATCCAAACTAAATCCATAACATGTTCCCTATTTTTAGATTGTCTGTGAACCAAATATAGCCTACTTTTATGCTTTGGCTTTTAATTGATATAGTTATTCTTTTGCTTTTATCTATTTTATACTTTTATATTGCATTTATTTCATACTTTAGCCCTGGCTGCTACTCTTTCCCAGTTTTAATACCTGTGTTTTTGTGCTTGTGGATTATGTACATGTTGCTGTATTGTATGTTTTATTTATTTATTTATGTACTTCTTTTCACTTAAGTGCTCATGATGTAAAGCACCTGGAGCTGTGTTTTATGTATGAAAGGTTCTATACAAATAAAGATTATTATTATTATTATTATTATTATTTTACTGTCTATTTTTTCTCTGCTTTTTACATATGTGTATCTGCTCTCAATAGAGTTACAAAAAAAGAGTGAGAAATAATCACTTTGTCATGTGAGGCAGGCACAAATAGAGACCAACATTATTGCACCTCAGAAGTTGTAATGGCTGCAGCATCAGCAGTATCCGACTTCAGCTCACAGACCCTGTGATGACAAGCTTAAATTAAGCCTTCAGAGGAGGGACAGGAGGACAAGAGGAGAGGAAAAGAGGAGAGGAGAGGGGGAAAGACAAGAGGGTCAGATGAGTGGAAAAAGGAAGGTAAATGAGAGGAGAGGGCAGAAGGATGGAAGAGGGAGAAGATAACTGAGAGGGGTGAGGAGATCAAAGGAAAGGAGGAAGGAGGTGAGAGGAAGACGAGGAGGAGATGAGAGGAGTATAAAATGATCGGGGGAGAAGAAGAGAAACAGAGGAAGGAGAGATGGCGGGAGAAAGGACGGGAGGAGAGGAGACAGTGAAGGATGAATGTGGGACAGTGAGCCATCAGTCTGGGGAGGAAGACAAGGAGGATAAAGTGGGTGGCAGACAAAGGAAAACATCTCAGGAACATACCTGCAACGATTTCCCAATTTGGTCACTTGTGAATTGATCATATTAAAAGAAGCAGGCATTTGAAAGTAGGTCTGGTAACTGGGTTAGACTGACATATTAGACCAATGCTGGGTTTTTATTAAAGTGATACTAAATAAAATACAGACTGCTGTTAGCTGTAAGATTCTTTAAACCTGCATTGAGGTGTTATTTTCTATCATGCTTCATGTTCAAGTGACCCTGAACCTGTGTCTGAATGAGCTGCCAGCCCAGAAATGGTTCCATTAATGTGGTTCTCAGTGCTATGTCCAGCGTCTGACATTGTTTTAAAGAGGTGGTATTATGCTCATTTTCAGGTTCAAAATCTTATTTGGGAGTTGTACCAGAACAGCTTTACATGGTTTCATTTTCAAAAAACACCATATTTTTGTCATTCTGCACATTGCTGGAGCTCCTCTTTTCACCCTGTGTGTTGAATGCTTCGTTTTAGTTATGGAGTGATACATCTTGCCTCTACAAGATCTTTTCAGTTCCTAGTAAAGGACTACTAGCCAATCAGAAGCAGAGAAGGGCGGGTCAGTGAGAAGCTGGTAAACGGCTTTGGTTGAGCTGTATATAGCCCCTTTTCCACTGCACAGTACCAACTCCACTCAGCTCGACTCGCCAAGTGAGCTGAGGCGATACTAAAATGTGAAAACACGGCAGACTACTGATTAGTCAGAGAGAATCGTCACTATTCACTGCATCATCATTGCGCGCGCCAGACAGAGGCCAGCAACAGAAAGTTCTATATTTTACAATTTTCATACGTTATTTCATCACTAAATCCACTTCTGAGAAGATTTGAGGTAAGAAATCAATTGTGTAGATTTTGAATATTGACAGTTTTACAAGAAGTGATGGGGGACCAAAAAGTGTGCTTGAAAGTTTTCAGAGTTGAGGAGCTCCGCAAGTGGCGACAGAGGAAGCCTGCGGCAACCTGCGGGAAGAGCTTGCAAGGCTCTCCAGCCGCCTGCTCACAGAGCCCTCTGATCCGACAGTCACACAGATCGCTGCAGCAAGAACGGCAGAGGAAAACACAGCTGTAAGGTTTTCATACCGTGTATCTGTCTTTATATTCGGAGTAATGTTGAAACGTTTTAGGTTTAAACTTCAATCAAGAGACAGCTGTTTGTTGGTCGGTGCTGTGTGTGTTGCATTGAATATTACGTTGTGGCAGTTGTGTGTGGCGTTGCTATGATGACCAGCTACATTGAGGGGTACTATATCTGTGTACTATCGGCATTGAAAACAGAACACGGCCAAACCGAGTTGAGTAGAGTCGAGTCAAGTCGAGGCGAGTTGAGCTGGTTCTGGTAATGGAAAAACGGCATATGTTCCCCATACCAGCTTGGCAACATAGATTGGAGCAAGAATTTCAGAGTGTTGTCATTAATCTGTAACAAAAGTATCTTTCATCCACAAAGTTATAATCGAGCATATATTGGCATTATATGATGGCATTTTGCTTTCATCCCTGTGACGTCACAGGGATGAAAGGGAAACGGCTGGACTACAAACGAGCTGTTTTCAGGCAGTTCAGAGGAGAGTTTTCTGTTGGAGAGGGGAACTCCCTTTGGGGTGGACTTTGGGCTTTTTCATTTTTCAAACCTTTTATATGCACAAAAAAGATATAAACTCAATAAAGGAGAGGGAAAAAGCAATACCACCTCTTTAAAGGAATTGTTCAACATTTGGGAAGTAGCATAAAGGCTGTAATCATGAGGAAACAGCTAGCCAGGCTCTCTCTTGCTCTCCGGACCAGCGACTCCAAAGCTCTGTTTGTGTACTGAGTGAACAAATGAGGTATAACTTGTTGACTGGTGAGTTTTGGAGCTGCTGGAGGTGGAGTTATGAACTTTAAACAGAGCCTGGCTAGATGTTTCTATTTGTTTTCAGTATTTTTGCTAAGCCAAGCTAATCATCTCCTAGCTCTGGCTTCATACTCAACACAGTGGTATCGACCTTCTCATCTAACACTGGGCAAGAAAGTGAATAAGCATATTTCCCAAAACATCAAACTATGCCTTTAAATTCCTGGGGAAAGACTGGACTTCATCAGTTGTAGAGCCTTCATGGCCCAAGACCCTGGAATGACCTTGCCAAGGACAGAAGGCTCACTGTCATTATATGTCTTTTATAATCTCTTCTTACAACCTACGTTTACCTAAGAAATTATCCTGATTTTATGTGATTATTGTTAACCTGATTTTACACAAGTTGTCTTTTTCAAATCTGGTCCAGTTCGTTTTCTTATGTTTACCTGTATGTTATTCTATTTGCTTATATTTTGTTTGCCTTTTCTGCATCACTTTCTAACTTTTTTATTTTTAAAAGCTTTATAAAATAAAGTGTACTTGTCTTATCATCAAAAAGTAAAAGCGTGTCTTCTTGAGTCATAAAAATAGTTAAATAAAAAATGATTACAAAACAAGTAAATTCTGGTGATGTTTTCATCCAGTTATGGAGCTGACATTGTGCAAGGTTGGCTGTTAATTAACTCTGAAGTGTATAAACACTCTGTCAGATTGTAACATATAAATATCTCTTTACAATCTATAAAGGTGTATGTAAACCAGATTTAGCCCCTGAGAGTTGGTATGTGTTTGTGACAGTTTGTGTCCAGATGTGAGCTTCGTGAGTGTGCTTCACAAGCCTCTGATTAATATAACAAGATCTCCTCCTGAGCTGAGAGGATGTGGCTCAAGAGGGATGCTTTGACTCACTGGCTCTTTTGTTGTGATGGATGATGAGGTGGTCAGTTCCCAAACTAAGGCCCAGGATATGAATCAGGATCGATTCAAAATGAAAAGAGAATAAAAAGCCGTTCTTCACTATACGTTCTATTTTTTACATCATACACTTCTTGCTAAGGTTAATCATTTCAGATTCAGGAGCAGAATCAGGGGTAATGACTACATCCTGACAGCCAGCTTTGCTCATTGTAGTCTACAAATAATATCTTTTCGGCATCAGATGAGCTGCCAGTCAGTGCGTTTACATGTGTTTAAGTCACCTGGTCAATTTAAATGTATTGGAAATAAATTGTTTTTCTGGGGCTACGATGACGCCAATAGCCCAAAGAGCTCATTTGTTTGTTTTTTTTACCTGTAGGTCTGCATGTTTCTTTGACTATCTGTTTTATAAAAGGGGAAGAATTGGCATAATTGACCTGGAAATGTGAAATCCCTTCATCACCACACCTTCATTTCCTTAATTGATCCCCACATCCTGCGTATCAGCCAGATTAGCCTCGGATTAGCCAGGTAAACACAGAGTGTGTGTGTGTGTGTGTGTCTGTGTGTGTTGAACCAGAGAGGGAAGTGGAGTCTTTGATCAGGGTAATGAGCTGCCAGTCCTCCTTCCAGGGCCTGCTGGTTGGCTGAGGGTGTATGGACACCTGAAACAACATGGAGACCGTGCATAGCCTCTGGTGGCACACAACCCCCCCGTCAATGCAGCACACCCGCATCCTGCCACCATTATTCTCTGCCTGCCACCTCCTCCCACCCCCTGCTAGTCCTCTCTATCCATGTGTCAGTCACACCCTCATTTTACCTCCAATCTCCTCTGCAGCTCCCACCCAACAGTAGCCTATCTTTTCACAATGGTCACACCACCTACCTCCTGCCATGCCCCCTACCTATCCTCTGTTCTGACACACACACACACACACCCTCACACACACGCACACATACACACACGCACACATTCACACCCTGGTCCACCTTCACTCACCATCCCCCGTTCACCTTCATCTACTGCTTCCTTTAATGAAGCTTATAGCCAAGTGTCAAAATGTTTCTTGAGGGCATTCATCTTCTTTCTCTTTTTTTGCTCTTGCTATGCATACACATGCATGGTAAACACACACAGTAGAATAGTCTTTCCTGTCCTCCACCCGTCTCATTCACGTAAATGTGGCCATGTCTCCCTTCGTCACCCATTCATTATTCCTTGTCAATTTAGCCATAGACATGAAGCTAGGAAATTTTGCTCTGCCTGCTTTAAATACTACCCTTTTACTCTGGCTACATTTAAATATAGGTCATATTATGTTTTTGGCTTTTTTCCCCTTTCCTTAATTGTGTTATATATATTTTATGTGCATGTATTAAGTTTCCAAAGTGAAAAAGCTCGAAGTCCAGTCCAAAGAGAGTTACCATCTCCCACAGAAAACACTGCTCTGAACTGCCTGAAAACAGCTCGATTATAGTTCAGCTTTTCAATTTATAACACATAATACTCGCCTAGCGGCTAGTGTGGCACGCCCTCAAAAACACCGGTGGAGAAACACACTGAGCTGCAGCACACACAGTGACAAGACATCCACCTGCTGCCTCCCCTCACCTCCACCCTCCCTACCAAATGTTAGGCAGTCAATGGTCAGAAGTTGTTACCGTGATGTAGAGACAGTGCACAGTTACTTATGAAAGATCAATTTGTTACAAATTAAGTCTAGGTTGCGAAGCTATTCGGGAACATGTACAGCTGAACCGAAGCCATGGTTACTGTCTTGTCAGGACCCGCCCTACTCTGCTCCTGATTGGCTAGTAGTCCATAACTAGGTTCTGCGCATGTGCATTTCCAAACAAAGATCAAACAGAAGGGAGATGCTTCACTCTGTATCTAAAACGGAACGGTCAAGAGGAGCTGCAGCATTGTGCAGTATGACAAAAATACCTGTTCTTGTACAACCCCTAAATAAAATTATAAACCTGAAAATGAGCCTAATATGACCACCTTAAGCTTAGGTGTTTTGACTTTGAGAGATATTACCCTATTCCTGTTTCTCCACAACAAATACGATCGACCAAATTACTATCTACATCTGCCATTACTGTAATTATCAGAAGAGGTCTTTATCTAAAAGCAAATATTTTGATGTATATATTTTGCTCTATTTTCAAATCCCATTTAGTGCAGAGACATAATTTGCTGAAATAAGAAAAATGTGACGACCCTCCCCAGGGCACTATAGTAAAATCATATGACACAAGGATTGAGCAAAGAAAAATACAACATTTATTAAAGAAAAAGAGCATGGAAACAGTTTTTTTCTGAATATTTCAGCTCACATCCAATCTCTTTCTCATTTTCCCTTTAAACTGACTGACTGACATCAGTATTTTATGCACCATGTGACAAAATGCACAAAGAGTAAACATTGGTCAATTTCAATTCCTGTGTCGTGATCAGCTTGACTTACAAAATGACTCATCACACAGCAAGCTGGAAGCAGCAGTCCTTTTGCTATGTTGCTGCTACAATTTATTTCACAAGCATACAGTACCTGTATCTGTGAACGTTGTCAGTCATATATTAGTAATTTTGAGAATTTTAGTTTTTCCTCTTCACTATGAAATTCATTCATTCTGAAGAACATTTTTGTCGTCGGTTGTGTCGGTTTGGGGTTTGAAAATTGACAGTGTGGTGTGAATGTCAAGCTAAAACCGAGAAAAATAAAATGCTTTATCTGCATTACTGTACATGTAACCTAAGGATAGCAGCCCCTTTATTCCAAGTAATCTTTTTGAGAAACTTGTTCAGGAAACTGTGTGCTGGAAATTATGTTTATATAAAATTAAGTAGCAAATATGGTGATTCATTTGTCACCACAAGGTGAAACCACTTATGAAAACAATTTCCTTCTATATAAATGTATTTTTTAGGAGACAAGCTTGGTACTGTCGTTTCAGTTTTGGTACCTAGGCTAGTACCTAACTAGTACCTGTTCCCCCCCAAATGTCCCTGCTGGGTGGTAATTTTTTATTACCCAGGAGGGATCAAGGTGGATTTTTCAGTGTGAAAAAACAAACCTCATGACCACTAGCGAACTTGTGTGCACAACTCTCAAAATTAAGACTTTTGAATGGGAATTTCTCTTAATGTCACTGATGTTAAAATTATAATTATAGCAGACTTCATGACTGGACAAAGTGTTTTTAAAAAAAAATCTGTTATTAGTGTAATTTTTACAGTTAACGAGAAAAAGAGGTGTTTAGGTCTTGATGAGTTCCTGAGTTTAGTTCCTGAGACTATGTTTGGTCAGATGGGCTCAAAACCTGTCCTGCAATCATTGCTTTTATTGTTCCTGTCCAAGGAAGTTTACAGCTCCTCACACACACCCACATACATCACACTTCCTCAGCCCTGCTGACCCCTCAACCCAGATGTGTGTCACTCAAGGTGGTGACAGTCAGAGATGGTGCTGCCGACACGAGGGCACTCAAGCGATAAGCATTTGTCTTTGCCCTACTGCTTTTTCTCTTCTGTGTCTGTCTCGCTCTCTTCCTCTGTGGCCTATGTAGCTTGTTGCACTGTGACCCACTGACCCATGACTTGATTGGTCTCTGACAGGCATCAAAGCTCTTTCTTATTTCAAAGTGACAGTTACAGGACAACATATGGCTTGGATATGCTTAAAATATAAGTATATAAATAAGGAAGTTCACAACCAGAGATCAGCTGTGATTTCATATGTGACTGCTGTTTAAGGGTACTATAACAAGAATTTATTTGACCATCTAAAATTGGTGTGTACTCTCATTATATTCTTTTCCATGCATTTGTTATGTTATATGGCTAAGGGAACTTTCTTAACCCATCATAACTCAAATTACAGGTCTGTAATGATCAGGAGGAGAAACTTAATATTAAGGTTCAAAAATCCGACTTCTTCACAGGCGAGTGAATCACATGGCTTCTTCAAATAAAGCCACATCTCCTGAATATACTCTGCCTTACTCACCATCCTGTCTGGAAGCTGTACTACAATGTCTGAGAAGTTCAAATTTTTACAGCCCACATCTCTGCAAAACTCTTATCTGCATGATTTCAAAACCTTCTTACCGCAGATGTCTCGATGTTATATTTAGCTCTCTCGTGTAGCAACACTTTCAGCCGTGTACTGCTGACACGGGAAACCGACAAATAAGTTTCCGAGGTGAGGAAAATGGAAACAAAACTGATACACTGTGGCCAAATTTGCTGATTAAAATATGCTATCATGACAGATGCAGATGTTCTAAGATAAAAGTCTTAAAAAAGATTTTGCGGTTGACACTTCATCATCATGTTAGATGTGGTTTGTCATTTTACTCATCCTTGTTACCAAAATGACTTTAATGCAAAGATGTGCAAGTTAGAAACTTTACATTGAATTCCTAGAAACAAAGAAAATCGTTTAAGTTAACTTTAATTTTGATTCTTATAATTTCCATCGCTCCACTCCACCAGCTGAATTATTACTCATCTCACATGGACAATTGTAGTGTGTGTGTGTGTGTGCGTGTGCGTGTGTGTGTGTGTGTGTGTGTGTGTGTGTGTGTGTGTGTGTGTGCGCGTGTGTGTACGAGTGTGTATGGGTGTCTCAGTATGCACTCAGGATGTTTTCACAGCGCTCACTTTTGACGGGGTGATTTACATCCTTATAGACCTTCTTATTGAAGTGGCGCACACACAAAAGCCACACAAACACACACACTCCACAGACCAAAGAGCGGAAGACATGCTCAGCAAGAAAACAGGTTGATGATCAAACTGGTTTAACAGAGGCCTTGTGATGTTTGTTTAGAGATCTTGTCCTAGAAATCGGTTTCACATACTCAACCCTGACAGAACTTCCGCTGAACTCGGAAAGCAAGGGTGATGGATATTTCAGAAGTTAGTGGGATCCTGTCACACAAACATTCTGTTTCTTTAAAGACTGGCTTCCTGGTACAGCATTAAGACCGGTTCTAAAGCAATATTTCACTTTGATGGCAGCAATACATTTTGGACGCACATCTTGACATGAGCAGCAAACCTCTGAGTTTTGTTGTTTGAGGAATGGATCTCCTTTTGTGGTATTCACAGCTGCAAAGGCTAATGCTTAACATGTTAAACCACTGGCAAAGTTTGAAATACTGTACATTCATTTCCCCCTCCAATTTCATTTGCTTGATAGGAAACAGTGGGCATAAATTATACAGATGGTAACGAGCTAGTAGGTGTTTCTAAAATGACTTTACAAATACAATAGTTTGAAATGCATCTCAACCTTCTCTAGATTGTCATCTCATTTTCATGTTAAAACAAGTGGTCATATGAAGGGCTGAAACGATTCATCGATATATACTATATAGTATATATATAGTATACACTGTTTGGCATGGACATTTATTACTGCCGCACATCGCACTTACCTGTGTGAACACAATGTGATTATGATGGTGGTGTTTGCAAAGTGGAGGAAGAGAGAAAATAGTGAGGGACGCAGAAGAAAGTGTCCAAAGTATGGGATTATTTTTAAGCTAAAAGAAAACTACAACTCTGTAATGTTACTTGCTGTCCACCGTAAAACGAAACTTATGTGGCCTACCCTACGGCGACAGCACAACAGCATCTGATCAGAAAGCACCCGGTCTAGTGTCAAGTCCATGGACCACAGACAAGGTAACAGTAACACCAACTTTAGCATTTAACTGAAATCATGATTGATTGTCGAGTTGAAGGCTTGCAAAAGTAAGCTGCAATCCTCAGCTGTAAATGTATACACGTGCGTTTGTTGTTCTCCGCCTGGTTGGGCCGTGAGTTTGGGTTGTAACGTCACAGTCATGAGTTAACTTACTTCTTAAACGATGCATCGATGAAATAATCTGTAGATGTTTCGAGTACCAAAATCATTGTTTGCTGTACCCTAGACATATGAATCTCAGCAAGACAAATTGTTGTAGCATGTGGGGATCTCTAAATGTACAGTATTCATAGGATTGATGATGACTGGATGCTTAAGAGGCTAAGTAATCTTCATCTAAAGTGCTGTCGGACGATCAAACAGCATTCTAAACATTTCCAGCATCAGAACTCGGGAAACTGTATTTTTTGCACCTTTCTGATAATTTTTTCCCACCTCTTACAGTGATCGGCCATGTGTCTGGATGTGAGAAAGTATGCAGGGTACAAACTTCTCTTTCAAGCTCTCTTTATTCATGCTTCACACAACCACTTCCGGTACTTTTAGTGTGTGAAAATGAGTGCAACACTCTGAATGCCTTCAACATGAAACATTCCTAAAGTGTGCACTGTTATCCCAATTTGAACAAGTATAACACCTCAGCTCTGTCTATAACAACAGGTGTGTTCATAGGACACATCAAACAACCTGTTTGTTTCAAGCATGCCCCTCTTTGCACACTAGATTACATGGAGACAAGCTTCTCTGTCTCCAAGTAAGCAAGCCTGCAATGTCATTCAAAGGCATTTGCATGACACAAGCATTTTAGAGTAGATTATAATACACTTCAAAACATTTTATACTATACCGATTTTGGATATGTGTTCACTTCACCTCCCGACAGTGGTTGTACATTCTTTGTGATCCACAGAGACATTTACATACATCTTCAATGAAAGTAAAAAAAAGTGACACCGCTTCTTCATGCAGGGTTAGGGTTGCGTTTAAATTTGGGACACAACAGAGTGGCAGGACACCAGAGCATTGGTCTGTAATGACTTATCGTTTGCACCAAGTTCTACTGTAACAATATCCGCTGTTGCTTTGTTAGAAGTGTGTATATCTATCGAAGAAAGAATGTTCATTGCAAGTATTGTATATGTGTGTGAGTGTATGTGTGTCCATGTTCTTGTGTGACTGTGTGCGTGTCTGCATGCATATTTGTTTGTTCCTGCTCTCCAACTGCCTCTCTCTGTGTTACCCCTTTTCCCTCTGTTGTTCTCCTGCTCAGGTGAAAGGGATCCTGGGAACAGTCAGGTTCCAGCTTCCCAAAAGCTTCTCAGTGCTTGTGGCTTACAATGGAACAAAGATTGTCTCAGTGTCGGGATGCTTAAGGGAAACCCAACCCAGACTGTAATGGTCACAGTTTGACAACTGGGAACTAACTGGAGAATGGAAGACAGGATACATCTACTGTATAAGCTTGGGAGATGAGATATTTTCACCCTTGTATTTTAATACCATACACAAATAGAAAGTCTGGTATGCCACTCTGCAGATAAGGGGAAATGATTAGTGTTCAGTTGAATGTCCTGCTAAGATGGAAGAACTGTTCAAAATTAGTCTGTGCATTGGTGGGCAGGTAACCCCATTCTGCCAAGGGACCAGGGCTGGGATGATTACTTAAAAAATGTAATACAGTACAATTACTAATTATTTGTTAAAAAATGTAATTGGCAACATCATCCAAGTACCACAAAATAAAAGTAATGTAACCTGATTACTTTTAGCTGCTTTTGGATCATAGTTCAAACCCTGGTTGCCCTGGCCTTTCTGCGTGGAGTTTGCATGTTCTCCCCGTGTCTGTGTGGGTTTCCTCCGGGTGCTCCGGATTCCCCCACCACCAAAAACAGTTAGGTTCTCCTGTCAGTGCTATTGACCAGACACTGGTAAAGATCTGGAGTTGGTCCCCGGGCGCTGCACAGCGGCTGCCCACTGCTCCCTTGAGGGATTGATTAAATGCAGAGAATGAATTTCGCAACATGTATGTGTATGTGACAATAAAGTATCTTCTTCTTCTAAATACCAAATATGCAAATAAAGACAAGAGAGTATCAAAGATGCATTGTCTGCTCAGTGGATTTTTATAGAAACATACAATAATATGCAGCGGGTGGTTAAAACAGAAGATCATAGGTACCCATCTCCCGAGCATCAGTGACATTGGTGAGGTGAGGTGCATGTAGAAATTTCAGCTGCTGCACCACCAGACTGCAGAGCAGCTTTATCCCCCAAGCTATCAGACTTCTGAGCTCAAATTCATCCTCAGCACTGCTCCATTGATTATAGTTTATTTCTATTTACCATTTTTATAATTGCTTCTATATTAATGTATATTGAGTGTCTGAGTCCGGGCACCACTGATTACTGTACAAAAGCCCAACTTTATTCACAAATTTTGCTGAAATTGGATCATATTTGATGGAAAATATTTTCAGGTTTTCTATTTGATGCTCCCCGGCTACCTCAACTCTGTGATGCCTGTTGTGGGAGTGAGTGTGTTTTGGATAATCTTTTGCCTTTTGGGTGGATGTGGTGTGCTTGTTGTGTTTTGGTTTTGTCTCTGTCACTACCCCTGGTCTGCATCTGGCCATCCTACTCACACTACAAGAACCCAGTGCTGACATCACAGTCTGTGCTGTATCACTGAGTCATACGTGGTATACCTGGTGTTGCGTTTTCGCCCAGCTAATCGTCTAGTTTCCTGTAGTTATCTGCTCGTCTTGTCTGCCTGCCTTCAGAATAACAGACTACTTGATTTACACTCCAGCCAGCCTCTGTCTGGACTTCAACCCCATTACCTCTGCCCCTCTTGCCAGCCTACCACCCTTTCACTGCACCTACCTACATCCTTAAAATAAAAAATGTAATCACTAACCAGCCAGTCTTGAGTGTGCTATTGGGTTGCGCTTAGATCTCTGACAATATCTTTGTATATCATGCCATAGTATACCATACCATAATTGACCAGACCATACTGTATGTACCATATAGGGTTTTTCATCTTGTACCTGTATCTCTGTGGTTTGGAGATTAGTTTAATTCCTATTAATATTCTAATATGACTGTTTACTGATTGCAATAAGACAGTCAGGTTAAGTTACTGCTGATGCCAACTGAACATTTCGTGCTGCTGTTACATGAGCTTTTGTAGGAGAACTTAAAAATTGGTCAGCACAACCACATATACACACACATTCTGTGCTATTTGGTCAGCTGGACAGTTTTAAATATTGCAGGGTGGAGTAGGAAGCAAAAACAGCCCCACTGAGCTGTAATGGCGCTTTCAGACAAAAAGTGAAGCAGATAATGGGCGTGATGCGATTACATACAAAGTCAAAGCAAAGACATGCAATCTCTTGGGTGGGTGGTGTGGAGGACGGGAGTTGAAATTTTTCAACTCAAGTTACAAAGTTGCGTGATGCTGTGTCATGACACAATGTCACGCCTATCAGCGTCAAGTCTATCAGCCTTGAGATTGTCCAGAAGTCACTGAATGCTTCAGAGTGTTGTTTAGAGAGGACAAGGCAGAGTTGAGGGACACAGTCTCTGCTGGCCGTCAGACAGCTGAAGAGTGACGGGGGAGCGAGCCACTTTGTATTTCTGACTTCCACTGTTGTTGTTAGCGTCAGTGGGCACCCATAGCTCTGTAATACTACTATATTTATACAAAACTGGACATTGCTTGGAAAAAAGGAAGCGAGGAAGTTGAACTACCAGGCAAGTTCAGAAAATATGTGTCTGTTACTTGATTGCCCTTGATTTTAACCTTCGTTGGATACTTGATTCCAGCTATTGCTGTAATTTACTGTGAACAAGTTAGTATAGCATAGGCCTGATCAATCCAAACTCCATTCAGAAAACAAACATTTTAAAAGTGGTTGTCTTGCTGTCTTGTTGACAGAAATGACAAAGAATGAATACATATGTTTAACAAATCGTCATCACGTTGTAGTTATTTCGGAATAATTTTGACCGTTTATTGCAATTAAATTACAGCAAAATATTTATTTTGGTTTCATACCGCTGTAGTAATCGCTGGTTATGTTTATATGGATTATCGCATTGTGTGTGAACACTTGGCCAGTAATCCAGTGATAAAACTCAAGCGAGAAAAACAACACTTAAGATTGATTTATACTCCTGCGTAGGGTCTACGTGCGTAGCTACGATATAGGCTACGTCATGGGTTGGTGTCTCCGTCATTCTGCAGTTACACCCTCAAATGCTAGTTGGTGGTAGCACTACAGCGTCCATTGTGTTGACTTTTGCTGGCTGAGCAGGCTAACTTCCGGTTTATACCTCCGCTAATGTGAATGGGTAAAATTGTATATGTGCGGCTGGTAGAGCCTTTTCAAATGTTATCGACTGAATGGATCACATTCTGATAGCGAAGTGAGTCATTTCGCCCGGGTTGTGACGGTGAAATATATTGATTCACTGCGTTAGAGCCGCTGTTTTGGCCGCTAGAAAAAGTTACTTCAAAGCATGGGACACTTCCTGTCGACCAATCACAGTGCTTATGGTCAGGGTCGCCTCGACGTGTAGTTACATTTTTGAGGAGGTGCACGTCAGGCTATGGCGATGGCGACAGAGCTACGCAGCTAATCATGCTTCTGCATTAAAAAAGTGAACAAAAGGAAATGAACTACTTGCTTGAGTGCAGTATGGCAGCTACATAAGAAAACAACTGTCCAGTTGGAGCAGAGTATAAAGTACATGCTCAGTGCAACACACACAAAGAGCTAGAGTTTCATGAGAGGCCAGAGACTGCCTATTACTTTCCTTGTGTGAACGCAGCACACCTCCCAAACATAATCACAGCAAAGAAATTCACTAACTTCTTGAAGAACATATTGGAAGAAAGTCACAGTTTGAAACCATTGTATTCTTTTAACAGAAACCCTCCAATATCAAAGTTCGAGTAAATCAAGAGAAAACACATGGTAAGAGTGAACAGGAGCCATCGGTGAAAAAAAACAGGTGACGAAAGACAGAATGTGCATTATTCACATGGTGTGACACCACAACAGAGGCACCAATGGTAAACATGTGTGGTGGTTTAGGGCTTAGAGGCTGCCCCAACTCCCAAAAAGGCTGTCTGGTTTTGGGTTAGAAGCTAAGCTCGTCCATTAGCTCTGTACTCTGTAACTGACATGTTAAAGGATTTGAATGTTTTAGCCAATTAACAACAAATCATGTACGTTACAATCCAAAGTAAGGGTGTGACTGGTTTCAACTCATGACAGTACATTGTGAAAATCTACTTGCAAGGACAAGAATTTGTCTTGAGATCTATCACAGTGGACTGTTTTTTGTCACAGTTACATAATTGTTGTAATGCAGCTACAAGCAGGACCTGTTTTGGTAACTCTTCCTCTGTGGTACCGTTGCAGAAACTTTAACATCTGCTATTTGAGATTTGGCGGTTGCTTTCACAAGTTTGTTGGGAAGTCAGAAACCCTGGAGATAAACATTAAGCAAACATGGATGTTATACTGAAAAATACAAATTATTGTTTCTTGATTGAAAAGCTTGCTGTTTACTGGTGAATCTCAAATATCAGTTTCCTTTAACCCTTTTCTTTGAACATACAGACATATTCGAGTTGTAGGCCGAAGTAAACAAGCCACTATTACTGTGGTGGCACCTCACTTGTCGTACCATGTATAACAACATTTAATGTATATAAAAAATTTGACTTTTTAATTGTCTTTGTTAAAAACACTGTCCAGGAGATCCTGTTTATTAAATGCTATTTGGGGAAATTTGTGTTAAATGATGCACAAGACACAATGTAACATCATGAGGCTTCTACGAAGAGCAGGAACAAGCTGATCCAATATATATGACAGACAGTGTGGAAAATAATCATTTTTCCAACCTTAAAGATACACATGGGAAAAAACGAGATTGAAAAAATTCTATGATTAACGCATCATGTTTTCTAACAGCTCACAGCTGCATTAATGTGTAACAGTTAAGTAACTTAGAAAAAGTAAGCAGCCAAAATATTCCCTGTATTTGATCAACAGTTTTTAGATACCTACAAGTTGATTATACATATATTGGAGAGAAATCAATGGAAGGGTATTCTTAAGAAAATGGTTTCCTGCAGTGTTCAAATGACACCGTGGGGCTATATGGAGGTCCCTGTTTAAAGGGGATGTATTTAAAAAGAGAAATAACTCAGCCCTTAGTGAAAAATTTGAGAGTGTTTCTTAACAACTGATTTTCTCAGACCACAGAATAACTGTTAGCGCAGGGTGTTTCAAATTTTGTTTTTGTGGCTGACCACAGTAAGGAGGTGGTGGCGGAGTAGAGTTTGTAGGCAATATCGCTCTTGTCTGTTAACATCTTTTTGGACTGCCTAGTTGCTTTTAGAATCCCGAAAGCTAGCAAACCATCATAAAACAACCAATACATGTCTAGATCAATCTGACAAAAGATAACTGAACAGAATAGAAACCGCAGATGACGGGACAGTGGAGTTTAATTTGACTCATATTTGAAGTATATCTTAAATGCTATCATTACAGCCTTAGACAAGCTAAAATATAATGGTTGATGAATTATCAGTTTTGGAGACCCATCAAACTCTATCTTTTGCCATTTTCAGGGGAGCTAAATCCACCTCTGCTTTGGCTGCAACGTCGAGCTGGCTCCATTCAAATAAATGAGACAGGGCTAAAGTTTGTCTAAATGTGGCTTAAATCAGTAAAATATTGGATTGTCAAGATCTTGTCAGCACCACCTGAATGTCTTTAGCCAGCCAGAATCTCAATTTCCTGGTTTCAACCACAAAATCTGACAGTCTCCCTGTCATTCATGGGATCTATCTGTCTGTCTGTCCGTCTGTCTGTCCATCTGCGTGGGTGTGGTCATGCCTGTCTGAAGTTTCTGAGGCTTAAAGCTGAGCATTGTACAAAGTGACAACCCCATCAAAGAAACCGGGCCTGCATAAAAGGACTTTTTATGACTCTGCCCTTCAAAAGAACAGTTTGAGGAGTTCAAAGCACACACACGGGGAGAGGCAGGCTGTGGATGGAAAGTTCAGTGCAAACCAAGAGTGAGACAGAGGATGGAAGAGAAAGGGGGGGGGCACATAAAAGGCAAAGAGAGGAAAACCCTCAAAAGCCATTTGATATCTTTAATCAAAGAGCGATGCTAACCTGCCTCACTTTGCATTTCCAGCTTGGCGCTAAATCTTCAACATGAGGTTGTCATTCTCTTCACGGCCAACGAACATCAAGCCCAGCCGTGGTGTTTGATCGATCTCACCAGTTTGCACGTGTGTTTTTAGGGCACACACCTTCCAGCCACATGCCTGGGATTTCTTCAGAAGACAGGAAATGTCATTTTGTGATTTACAGTGAGGTATTGACGGATGGTTAAAAAAGGAACAATGGTGAATGCTGATGGACTGCCCTTTTGTGCACCTAGCCGCTATAGTGCAAAGATTTAAAGCCCCAGCTGAATGGTCTGGCACGAAGGCAGACACCTACTGTGTTTTTAATTAAAGGCTGCAAATCAAAGCTGTCAAACTGCATTTTCTTTCCCAAAATGCTTTCAATCCGCTAAAAATCCCACAATGCTCAGATATGCAAACATAACAATGTGACTCTCTTGTAAGCATCAAGAAATCTTCACTTATCTTTAATGTTGAGTTTTATTTACATGTCAGCCACCATTATACAGGAGCCGCTGCTGCATTATCTTATTTTGGAACAATGGTCTTCATAATCTGTAGTTTGAACCCCATGTTATGTGTGTTAGTGATGCCAAATTTCAATAAATTCGGATAATTTTGCAGCAATAATACTTAATGTAACACACTCTAAATGTGCTGTCAAGCAGATGATTTACAAATTGTCATTATTTGAATTTAATTGAAATATATAAGATAGACTTGTTATTTGAGATTCAACACCTGCAACAATTAAATGGCTCCAGATTAGGCATCAGTCCATTGACTTCAATGTTGGACCTAGTCCTGAGTCAACACTGTACTACTAATTATAGGCAGCCTACTTCTCTTGTTGTATTATCATCATTAAGTCATTTATTTAAAACCTTGCACAGACAATATGTAGTATGAATGAATACTTTTATGCAAGTGTCATATATCCAAAGGTGCCCACCTTTTAGAGGAAAGCAACAAAAACACATGGCACCATATTCATATGTTAACTGATAGTATAACAGATACGCACTTAACAAATTAAACATACGATGCTTTCGTTGGTGTTAATAAAATCTGAGTTTAGTTAAAGGTCTTGTCTGGTGAATGTACTGAAATCTTGCGACAGACTGGGATGACAAGATTTTGACACTGAAGCAGAATGCTGTGTTCCCCGCTAAATTATGAGGTTGATAATTTGGCAAATGATTTTATGATATCTGTTCACATGTTCACATTACACATGCCTCACTACCATAAGTGGAGGTAGCATGGGTGCATGGAGGTGGCCGACCCAGGACCCCGGCTGGGTTGGGGGCCCCCAACGTAGGCGGCGAAATTTATAGTTGATTGTAGGCACAGTAGGACAAGAAAGCTGCACGTAGCTTGTTTCTATCATTGAAAAGAAATGCTCTTTCATGTGCCTTCCTTCAAAAATATACTGTCTGTGTATTCTCCGGAGGGGAATGCCACTTCTGGGACGCTTCTGGTGTGAGCACAAGCATTGACTAGAATTGCCGGGATCAACTCCAGCAGCCGCAACACAGACGGACTCAGTGGACTTTCGGTTTCCGATCCAAGCAGCTATACAATAACATCATACAATTAAATATTTTAGATGCCATGAATACAACATTAAACTTGTTTAAACATTTAAATCAATTTTGGAAATGTGAGAAACTAATTCACTCCGAACGTTGCTTTGTGAGCAAGACTTCTTTTTTCTCATAGCCCTCATACATGTGGATGTCACCACAAGAAGTATGCCTAGCTTCTCTGCACGCAAAACATCCAAGCCTTCCTCTCTTGACATCAAGCTAGGTAGCTGTACACTTGTCATTCATTAATTTGTTTTTGATTCCATCCCTCTGGTTGGCTACTATCATGAGCACCTTCAACCACAGCTGCCATGTTTGCCTTGAATTCCTCCTCCTTAAAACGTTTTGTACCCTGAATTAAGTTTGTTTAAGCAAGCTGCTGCTTAACATGTACTCACTCATGTGGTGGTGAAGGACATGTAGAATAACACAGTCCTAATTACAGAATCTATCCAGGAGAAACTGTAGAAAGCGAAACTAATCAACACAATGAAACAAAGACAGAGAGAGATTGGAGACAGACGGCAGGTAATTGCTAATTCATTATTCATTATGGAGTAAATTGTTGCCTTCCTTATTGAATCACAATGTTAAACACAGATGGTCACTCTCCCCAGATGCTTGTAACATTAATAGCGACAAAAATGTCACAATGAAGAACTAATGCTGATTTGCACATATCAGGTTAAACACAGCCAAGTAAACATCTGTGAATGTGAAGTGAAATGGGTCCTTACTTAGATCATATTTCTGTTTTTAAAAACCTAAGGACTCCAAAGTAAGCCCAACCCACATGTGTGCAGGCAGTGGACATTTTCTTAATTTTATGTGTGTGTGTGTGACGGGGTGTGTTGCACTGGTGGTGGTGATTAGAGTTGGAGGTGTGGGGGTATGGTGTTGGAGGTGGCAACCCTACCCTCACCTCCATAACTAATCCCCCAATAACAAAGGCCTGCTTCTCTGCTCTGCTGGACTCTAAGCCCTGCCGGACTCTGCCTCAGCCTCCAGGCCCAAAAACCTGCTGTTTACAATTTCCCTATTCCTGCTTTAAATGTTGCTTCTCTCCAAAAGAGAAAAAAAGGGTGGGATTTAGGGTCAGAGGGATGGAGAGGGAGGCCACAAAGGTGCTGTTTTGTCCGACAGGAACAAGGGAGCTATTACACGAGAGATGGAGGGAAAGAGGGAGAGAGGGAGGGAGGGAGGGAGGGAGGGAGGGAGGAAGGAAGGCAGGAAGGGAGATTCGGGGGCTGGGGGGAGGAGGAGAAGGCCCCGTCGGGGATTAGCGAGCCAGCTGCTCCCTCAGGGACCAGACATGAGAGACACTTTTATTCTGACAGGAAGAGTGACTGTAAAGAGCTGCGAAGAAGAGACAGGAAGAATAACCGAAGAAGGACAAACATTCAAAAAGCAGAAGAATAACAGAAGGACAAATGAAAAAAAAAAAGAAGCAGAGGAATAAAGGAACTGCAGCAGAGGAGTAAAGGAAGGGATGAGATGCCCTTTAATTCTGACAAAGTGAACCTCCACACCTGTACAAGATATGATTCCATTAAAATTAATTTTCAGAAAGAATAAATGTATATGTGAGTTTCCAGTAACAAATTAATCAAGTCCCGATAACTGATACATCACAGCACAGCATTTGTCTCTTGTGATCCATATGTATCCTGTGATGTTTGTGTCAGTCACTATGGAGGCAGCTTTCTGTTAAGAAGCAGGTACTGTCAAGGTGAATTTGAAAATATCTGTTTCCATCAATTGCATCCTTTCTTTTTGGATATGCCATCCAAGCCAAGCATGATATTTTATCTTTTTCTATGATTGTCTACTATGTTGTTTATTTGTTTACGATTTAATTAAATGGGAAGGAACAAGTCAACTGGTGTGTTCCAGTTGTTTTTTTTAAAGCCAACTTAAGATCAATATACATCATATGGGGTGTGAATATCTTACAGCTAGAAAGATACCTTTCCTGTTGTTAAATGTGTTATCTCTCGCACATTGTGCTTCTTAAAATTAAGGCTGTCTCTTGCAAAGAACATGAATGGAAAGTTGAGACTATGTAATTAGTCAACAAAACTGGAATAAAGTTGTGCTTTACCTGAACAGTCTCTATTAGGTGGAATTAAGGGATGCAAAAGATTTCATATGAAATTTGGATTTCTGTGTAAATGCTAAAAGACATTACAAATGGTCTTGTTTATTTAGGTCCTTAGCAGACGTATGTGTCCCTGTGGACCACATACACATTGTGATTGAAGTTGTGGTTTACAGCCCACAGAAGCTGTACATCTCTTTACAATGAGACAGGACTGATATCTCCATCAGCTTGATGACACAGCAGGCAGCTCAGACGTACATACTGCCATTCATGTGGCACGGGACATGAAGCCATCCAACAGGGAATATTAACACAGCTCATGAAGCGTTGTCCAAAACTGATGGAAATTTCAAAAACCCCTGAATAAAAATTCACAAGGCCAGAGAGAAAAAGGACGCAGAGAGATTCTTTCCTTCCTTCCTTATCCTCTGCCTTTCTTTCTCCATATGGCAGCCATTTGTCTGGAGGAGGTCTGTCAGACATAAATAACAGGTTATGAAAAAACAGTAGGAGGGAGGGGGACGCTCGCTTTCTTCCTGAGGGACAGGATCTCCAGAGGCCTGCTGTCCTTCACGGCAAAACTGGGGAGAAAGTGAGACAGAGGGAGAGAGAAAGTGAGAGATGGATTGAAGTGGAGATTGAAGGAGCGAGAGACTGAAAGAGAGGGAGGAAATGCAGACTGCTAGCAAGTGAAGTGGTCAGTGTGTCGTCCGGAGAACTTCATCCACTTTTCATGTTATATCAGATCAAATTTAAAAGGTTTATGGGTTTTTTTTACCCATTTGTCGTGAACTATGACCTCCATGCAAAAACTTGTGTTGCACTAAAACAAAATGAAGTTTGATGAATTGACTGGTCAGGACGGCAGGGAGATGACAAGCCAGGAGGAAGAGAGAGTAAAGGGAGGACAGAGAGGTGGAGGGTGTTTCGTGAAAGGGAGATGGAGTGCAAGGCAAAGAACATTAAGGCCTTCTCAAGTTTGTGCTCGCTGATTTTCATCTGAAACCAATTAGTTCCAAACCGCGAAGACAACACCAAGCCTAGTTTTTAAAAACATCCTCTCTTTCTCTCTCCCTCCCGTCCATCCATGTGTCAGGCTCTGCAGCTCTCTGCTCGGTCTAGACTCCTGTGTGTGCAAGCATGCAAGCATGTGTGTGTGTGTGTGTGTGTGTGTGCGCACTTAAAGGCATCGTGATTAACATTCGCCCCAATTCGCTGAGGGACACGCATTCTAAGCCCTTCCTTCCTGCTCCGAGTGGAATTCTCATTAGCTGATAACTACTTTTCAAGAGACTGCTGCATTCCACTGCTGGATACCAGGGGCCTTACAGGACTCCAGAAGACGCACACACACACACACACACACTGACACACATACACATGCACACACACATGCATGCATAAGCAAAGCCAAGATACAAACAAGAATTGGCACACTGAGAAACAAATGGATACCCTTGTTAAGCTTGTAAATCTGAATTTGGACATTTTCTTGTTTTCATTCAAAAGTTTCATGGCCGTATTTTGCACTAACAACCCTTGTGACTTCAAACATAACCCAAAAGTTTCCACAAACACAGACAGGTAGACAGCAGATAATAATAGAGGAAGAGACCACGATCCTTATTAGATTTCACCAGAAGTTTATGGTATCAGTTAGCATTGAAACCAAACGCTCTCCAGCATCTCTCACTCCCAGGACTATGAGGCTGTCAAGCAGACCAGGTGGGTGTGGGGGGTGAGAGAGAGGAGAGAGAGGTGAGTGTGTCTCTTTTTAAGTGGGGGTAGACAGAGTAGACACAGGCACACCTGGTGCTCAGTTTTCCCATCATCATCACACCTCATTTGGTTTCATCCGTTTCTGAACTTTGGGGAGAGCTGGATAAGATACCGACTACATTCAGGAGATTCTAACGTTTATAATGCCCTTGGGTGCACGAAACCTGTTGATGGCATAAAGAAATATGGTCATATATGGTAACATGGAATAAAAAAATATTTTAGAAGGGATGTGGGGAACCACATTTATGCAAAAAGAGGAGGAAAAGTTAGTCAGGTCTTTACTCAGCCATGTCTGGCCAGAGTGTAAATGTGCAAAAGGTGCTTGGCGAGCGATTAGTCAACAAATGACCATCTGTCTCATATTCTTTTTGCTCTGCATATGTAAACTCACCTCCTTAGCCTTGCCATCTGCCTTTTTGCTTACAGTAATGTGGGCCGTTTTGTTTTACATCATTCAATTCTCCAGCAAACCCTGAGATTTCTCTTGTGCTCAAAGTGCACCGCACGCTCGATGTTTCATGTCATCACATGGGGTTATTCATTTATAACGTGTAATGCAGAGTGGCCTGGTTATTACAGAAACTGAAAGGGGAAGGTCTCTGTAATAATGGAGAAATGGTGACTTAAGGGAAAGAGGATGACAGCGGACGACACAGGTAGGGTTTTGTTTCTTCAGACAAATAACAGAAGCAGTGTTAATCAATGTTAAAGGATTGTTGTAACAACAAATAGCAGCACTTTAGATTGGGTGTAAGGTAGTAGCAGTGACAACAATCTATCATCAGGTCAAAATTTTTATTTGTCCAATACTTAGAACACACCCATCAGCCTTAGTTTTGTTGCACGGTAATTAGTTAATATTAGCATGCTAACATGCTAAACTATAATGGTCAACTAGGGTGACACATACGTCCTTTTTTTTCCTGGACATATCCTCTTTTTGGGACCTAAAAATGTGTCTGGCTGGGATTTCTAAATCATCAAAAATGTCTGGGATTTGGCTTTTGATTTTGGGATTCATTGTATTTGTTTTTGACCAGTTCTGGCACTTCTACATTTAACGCTTTGGTGTCGACTTTTTCTTGTGTACTGGCACTTCTCACAAGCTGCCAAGCTACTCTGTCTCCACTGGCAGAGACAGAGTTGAAAATCCAGTGGGTTTTTTTTAATCCAAGCGTGTGCATGTTGCTCATCAATATCACTTTTCGTGAACTGACCAATCACAGCCTGGATGGGGCGGAACATTAAAAAAAGGTTGACGCAGCGCTACAGCAAACGTTGAACTCGTTCCTCATGAAGATTATGACTGTTGACAAGTTTGTACTTAACATTAGAGAACTACCGTATAGAGCATTTTTCTTCCACAAAGATTTAATGAATGAGAACAACATACCATAATGAAACAGCTGTAACTTGAATTAATGTTATACTAGTGGTAAGCTATATACACTATTATCTGAAATTATAATGAATACACTAACATTAGCACTAATCAAATCTCAAGATAGTACATGTTTTTATTTGTGAATCCGTTAAATTTCTGAACATCAATAAGCTGCTGAAATGTTACAAATAGGGCTATTATAAACAATCTGTAGGCAAACAGCCAAATAAAGATATATATATTTGTATTATACGAGCATTAAACTTTTTAATTAATGTTATAATATTGTACTAATACACAAATTTATACTAGTCACTCCTCCAGGTGGATAGTGCCTTTGTAATGGACGGATGTAGATTTATCCAGAGCCAAGATGCCATTCTACGAATATTTGCTCCTTTTGCCGACTCTCTTCTAAAGTGCAACAGGTTCCCTCTGTTCTGTTTAAAATTAGTGTTGGCGGGATCCATGTGAAGCAGAATGCATGACCTGCAAAGCTGGAACGTACATGTCAGGGTCACATAAAGGTGTTAGCAATCTAGAAGCTCACTTGTAGGCCCCCACATGCACATTGCCACACCAATTACTTGAATCCCTTACAGCCCAAACCTCCCACCCACCTTTTGCTGCGTTTGCACCTCCAGTCCAGACTAAAACGGCGAAAGCGAAGACCTAAAACGGAGAAGTTTGAAAACACTGTCAATCCCATTTTTGTTTTAAAACTCCGGCGAGCGTTATAGTGCGGACAGGCAAAAACTGAGGACTTTAGAAACAATGACGCAGCCGCTCACGTTTGGCTTTCTGATTGGGTCTTATAAGTCATGCAAAGCAGAAACACAATGCTACTGACAGAGTTTTTGACTTGGTATTTTTAGCAATTTAAATATTTTATACCATGCATATAACACTTATAGCTTATGCTTGTACTTTGTATGTCGCCGTATTTACTTTGAGACAACTCCCAGTCTGTTACATTCACAGTACAGTCCCAGCTCATCAGTGGTCCATGCAAAATACAATCTGGTGGTTCTTCGTCTGTATTACTTTATTCTTTCGACAAATCTTCTGTAACTAAGGAATAGACAATCTGCTTTATGTTAACACCGGCACGTGCATGTCCAGTGTACGTGAATGGCCACTAGATGTGCGTTTTCAGTTTTTAGTATATACAGAGATCAACTCTGATAAGCAGCTAAAACGCTGGTGTGGACAGAGATTGGATTCGTTTTAAAACTCTGTTTTACTACTAGTGTAGATGGGGCCAAAGTACAACCCTACAGAGCTGCTACAGCTTCTAGCATGGGTGTAAAGTCTTGTTTATTTCCGAATTCAACACGTGGTTTCAAATAATTTTAGGAAATGAGTTTAATATCCTAACATTCAAAAAAGTGCTCCATGTACTGTACTTTAAATAGGTTGCAGACTGATGTTCAAATACAGTGGTAGAAGCTATAATGTAATTAATTTACCATGGCTCAACGCAAACTTTTAAAAGTGGAAACCAGGCTGGCATCAGCTTTTGATTGTCAAAACTAAAAAACATGGCATTTTTGAACTTTATACCTTATATTTTGAGTAATTAAGACATTATGCAGTTACACGCCACCTTTATAATTTGCTTCATTTATTTGGTTCTAACCTTAACAGCAATATTATCACTACTGCAACAAATAATAAATGTATTTATTTTGTGGTGCATGTTTTGCTGTTTGCTGTCCCTATTTTTTATACGTTAAAAAGTGGTAAAGAATTGGTTGCCAATTTCTCAAAATCTTACAACCATCATTGTGGAGGCCTGTTTTCATTGCTCTGACATGATCTTTTCAACAGTGTCTACAGAGCTTTTTCTATAGGGCCCTGCATCATAAATGCTTAAATATAAGTTCCTTATCTGCAGGTATGATTCAGAATGTCCTCCCCATTGCTTAATATTTTGAATGGGAAGCCCTGGATGTTTTCCTAATGTTATCTCAAAGCAGTTTGCAAAGCTTAATAAAATTGTTCTATTGCTGAAAATGTGCTCGTGTACATGACATGTAACTGTGCACCCTTATCTCTCTCTCTCTCTCTCTCTCTCTGTAGATGAAAAGTAAAGCTGTTCTGTGCCTGTTGGATATTCCAGTTTGTATCTTTGCCTGTAATTCACAGTTCTCTTCCGTGATTCCTGCTGTCTACCTGTAGGACTGGTGAAGGCCTGTAGCTCTGTAATAAGCCAGTGTTGCCACCCACTTAGCTCTCATTCAGTCATTTGTCTGGCTACATCCCCTCTCCAGGAACACTTCCCCTCAGCCTGTAAAATGATCACCGGATGGCTACTTGATTTCCCTTTCTTTTTCTCTGTCTACTCTCCTTTCCTCCCTTCCTCTCATCTTCTCTTATTTTCACTTTCTCAACCCCTCTACTGCTCTCCAGCTCACCCACCTCGACATATAACCTTAATTCTCTCAGTGCTCTCTCTCCTTTTTTCCTCCTTCATCATTTTGCCTTTCTTCCGTTGCTCTTTTCCTCCCTAAAATGGATGCTGTTCCCCTGGGAGCGGTCAACAGAGAGTAGGGGAAGGAGGAGGCACTTACTGTAAAGCCAGCACTGGTGCTAAACACTGATGCTCCTGTAAAAGAAAGCTGTTAATTCATGGAGGTATTAGGTGTTGGCAGTTAAGGATGATGAGGGAGGCAATGGAATTATTTCCTGTTTCATAATTAAAACCTATTAACACAGTTTGTATTAATCAACTGGATTACATCTGGGTTACTTTTTTCTTTTATTTATTTATTGTACAAACAAATGTCCTTTGAAAAACAAACTTTTATTATTTATTTTATTATTTCATTTTTATCACTGACTTTTCTGTGACCTATTTTTGATTAAGCATTTGGTCTGTTTATGTCTAATGTTGGTATTTATAGGTAATAAACTAACTATTTATTCATCCAGATTCATTAATCTCAGTGTTTGGTAGAGGGGTAACTCTGAAAGTCATAAAACCAATAACCCAATCATCCATCCATTATCTACACCAGTTTATCTTGTGTAAGGTCATAAGGACTGGAACATTTCCCAGTATACCTAGATGTCTAATTAAACTGACAAGTGATACCTAAGAAAGCCACAGGCCTGTGCTTGTGATTAGCCTAGTTGTAAAGATTGCAGGAATTTGGCATTTGCTCTCATCAGGTCAATCTTTTATGGAAGCTGGTTTGTGGTTTTTGCCAGCACTCAGGCAGAGGTTTATGGAAGGAAGAGCAACTTCCATAATTTATGTTCTAAACAAACTATAAAAGTTTGTTTTCAGTACTCACACTTTTTGGATTTGAAATTGCAATCTACTTCAGGTTAGGCCATATCTACATGGAAGGGTGCTGTACACTAGACAGACGTGGACTTGGACAGTGGATGGGCATGTGTTGTGATTTTGCCCAAATGATACTTTCTGCAACTGATGATAAATATGTGTGATCACAGACACCCAAAGTAGTATAAACAGAACAACATATATGTGGAGTATACACAGTCCTTTATACTACATTTTGTGTCTACATGCCCAGCAAGGTTCACAGATCTAGGCTGCAGATGATGACATTTACATCATGTGGAAATATAATCTGAAAATGCATGTTCTTCTTGAACATTTTCCACATCCACACACTCAAAAACTCGAAAAACTACGATTTTAGCTACATTCATACACAACATAAGTGATGGTGGAAAGATGGAGGCATCAGAAGTTTACCCTGCAGAGATGATGAGCTTTATTGTTAATTTTGAAAAAAAGAAAAAGAAGAGAGGTAGCCATATTCTTATTGTTTAGTCATTTCAATGTCGACAGAGTATCTGAAATGGCCTAAAAAATGCTGGTGTGGAAGAGTTTTCATATTTATCCAGCATTGGCATTGGCATTGACATTGGCGTAGTCTTAGTGATCCCGTGTATTCCCTTAAGATTTCCATCAGCAAAAAGCAGACAAGCAAATCTCCAAAACGCCACACACTGTGTCTTGTGGTTATAATACATTCTGATCTATTCAGGCTGCAGCTGCTGGAGAAATGTTACAACATAGTGATTGGAGAATTAGGCTCTCTTGCCCTTTGATTCTGCATTTATTGTTGATGAAGCTACAAGGAGACTCTCTTCTTCAAACTCCAGGCTGACCCTCATAACATCCAACCAGCCAGCTCTGCGCCAGTCTTGAGCCTGGTGCCCCTGTTGCGTGATCAAACAGGCTCAGGGGCCCCCGGTCGCACTGGCTGACTCCACTCCTTTTCAATGGGGTCTTCCGCTGTCGCAGTCACAGCCACAGCCATGGCCCTGAATTTACATACACACATGCATACACAGTACCTACCCATCCACCCGCATGTGCACACACACACTCACTGACATCAGTGGTGGTAGAGGCTGGAGCCAGGGGGTGGGACGGGGAGGAGGGGGACATGGGGATAGCCCCGACCGGAGGCACGCTTCTAGACTTGTGGATGAGGCAGAAAAGCCATTATGGATTGTTATGGTTGGCTGATCGCTCCCTTTCAGCTGCTGAGCTGCACACAAAAGCTGCAGGCAGAAGCTAAAATAATGGATCTCTTTTCTACACACACACCCAAAGCAAATCTGACTTTATGTGATCACAAATCACAGAGTTTGTGTGTGTTTGTGTGTCTTTATGAGAGCATGTGCCTATGTTTTTGCCTGCTGGAGTGTGTGAAAAAGAAAGAGAGACCACGAGAAATGAGTGAGTTTTTGCTGAATGGGTTCAGAAATGTTACATTTTCATTGACAAACATGTTCATGGGAGTTGATGTGCTGAAGGAATTAGTATGATCTTCAGGTGTTACCAGGGAAACAAAGCTATATTTAGTAAAACACACAGAAACACACACATGCATGAGGTTGGACAGGAACTCCCACACAAATATAAAATACAAGAACCACATTCAACTGAATGAGATGCTGTACTGCTAGCTTAAGTTATTGTAAGTATTGTGATGTTAAAATGGTCAGCAGAGAGTGAAGATGACGATGACTGAAGATAAGTGAAGGCTGAGGTCCCTGCAAAAAGATTTTGTCACTGGGACAAGGACAAGAAAAGTGTAGGATGTGTGATTTATGTGTATATCCTCAAAATATTTTACTATTTGCCATTTTACAATGTGACACTGTCACAATGGTTCTTGTTATATCATTGGGCTTCTGTGACATTGAAAGGAGTTACAGCCATCCATCCATCCATGAATCTATAAATAGACTTGGAGCCATTTATAGACCAAAGCCACATTGTGATGCCTGAGTGATGCTACTTACTAAGTGTATGAGACGTCTCAGTGAGTATGAGAACTGGGCGATAGGATTATGTCTCAGCTATGGCCTCACTCCATAGTGTCCGAATGTGATAGCATTTTTTTGTTCTTTTTTAAATTCACACAAACAGTTACAGTAATGTCTAAATAAAATTAAAATATTTGTGTATTTGAGAATACATATAACGCTTACTGCGTGTTGCTTTTTTTGTGCCTATTTACAGTTATATGTTTTTGCTGCTGGTCAACCACATCTTGTAACTCTGAAAGGTCACGTGGCTGTCCACGTCGACTGTCAAACCTGTGACCTTTTAGTAGCACTAATAGGACCTATTAATAGGTATGCCATATTTCACTGTGGTCCTAGGGTGCCTTTTCAAAAAGGAATACATTTTTTATTTCATGTTCTAACTTGTGGCCATTGTCAAAGACAACACATACAACAGAAAGATTTTCTGGCACACATCATAAAACCTGCACCTTTTCTATGTAAGCCCATGTTAGCCTGTCTGTTTACTTAATGCTGATGTTTACCACCAAGGTAATGAGTTATTACCTAAACTTGTCTCCAAATCAACATGTGTGTGGTGTGTGTGTGTGTGCGAGGGGGGGCATGTAGCTATAGGTAGATTTATTTTGTCACAATACAACAGGTTGTAGAATGAAATTGAGTTGTAACTCCCTTCTGCTACATAGCAGACAATACACATTAATATAAAAGCAATCATATCACATCACACATCTTATGTCACATCCTGTGTGGACAGTTTACCAATAGCAAGATGTGAACTGAATTACACATGTGTTATTGACAAAAAGTAGGCGTTTGTCCTCCTGTATGAAAATACATTTGTGTACCCAATGATCCACATTCTCAGCATACTTTAATCGGAATGGAAATATCAGAGGTGTTATCAATGCTGACAAGGTTCTTGCTGTTTATTCAGAGATTCACTGTCTCTCATTTTCTCCACAGTTAGGCAATATCTTTGCGTGAGCAAGAAGCAGTTTACTGTTATAGTAGGTTGAGATGGAGCTTATTTTATTTGTTTTATATGAGGCTGCAACTAATGATTAAAGGTAACAAATTCACACTGGAAATCCTCACATTTAGGAAGCAGGAACCAAGCATTCATGCATAGAAAACTTGAAGGGCACTAGAGAGAGAGTGCAAACCTCTGCCAAGGCCAATAATGCAGTCTTCTATGATATGCAAATCTGCATGCACAAACTCTGTTTGTCTGGATATATTTCCAAAACTATTTTAATTACAGCATGCCAAAATATGGTTATGCCCAGCTAAAGCCTCATCATCTCAGCTATGCATCAGGCTAATTATGTGCTTTATGCAGGTTGGATAATCCGGAATTTCCATAATATTCCTGATAAATCACGTCAACGATTGTTTATTTCTTACATTACGGCTGCATTTGTTTCTACTATCATGTTTGAGGTTGCTGTTATGTTTTGTTGTATGTTTAATCGCGGCACACCATTCACTTTAATTACAACAGGTTGGCACAAATTCAATTAATTTTGCTATAGACACCTATCTTGCAAAGGTCACGAAAGTGAAAAAGTATTTGTGTATCCGCCCCATGATTCAGATCCGCTCCAAAATTTTATGGGTTCTTCCTGGGCCCTTCCTACACCCTTCCACCAAGTTTAATGAAAATAGGGCCTGTAGTTTTTCCACAATCCTCCTGACAGACTAGCATACAAACAAACGGCACCAAAAATATAATCTCCGAGGAGGCGGTAATAAAAGATTAATAGAATAGTAAATACTTTTGCTGATCCTTTACGCTCCAATTGTACATACTGTTGGGTAGTTTAATCTATAACCATCCATCATTTCTTAGTACGTTTTGTAAGTAACATCTTATGCTGACAAAAAAATGTAGTGGAATTATTTAGTTGTGGTAGTAATTTTTCTTTCTGAAATATAGTAGAGTAGAAGTATAAAGCGGCATGAAAGCATAACACTCAAGTAAAGTACAAGTCCTTAATGTAGTTACATTTCACCAGTGGTATTGTCTGTGGCTACTGGACTTTAGTGGTACAGTATTATGGTGTGGACCAGGCTCTTTCCCACCCAGTTTGATAAGAGAGCTGGAATGACTCAATGCTTAACAGTTATTTCCTTTCATTGTGAACACACATACAGTTGACTGTAGGTGATGAATTTTCCAGTGCGTTTGTATATTTATTTCCACCCAAGTGACGATAATCAAATATATTTTTATGCTGTTAATGTGTTGTCAGGGTTAAGTATAGATATTTGTTTGTTGTTTAAATTCATATCACCCATTCTGTTAGCAAGTAGTAACTTCTGTGAGACTATGTTGACATACTGCATTTCCAATGTGTTTCCATTTATTCATTTTTAGCTCCTTATCTCTGTCTCAAAGATTAAAAAAAAAAAAATCTACTTGGTGGTTCACAAAAAAGAAAAAAATGCTTAAAGAAAGTTATTTTTAACAATAAAATGGCATTTTCTCAGCTTTGTGTAATGACATGTCATACCATGTTGAGGCATTGGATACTCAAATGGAGTACCTCGTTTTCATTTTAGATGTATATTGTATTATAACCCGATACAACTGTGAGTCTTGAAATAGCTTTAATAAGGATGAGTTTGAGAATGAATGAGGAGCTCAGTAAACTAAACTCTAATGAGTTTTCTTTGTTCTTAATACTTAAAGGTTGCTGCTTTTCTTTAGGTTAATGCAATAAGAACAATCCAGGTAGTCGCTACCTATGCCCATTAGGGATGCACCAATCTGATACTGAGTCAAATAGCAGGATCGGGTATCGGTAACAAGGGGGCTGACCTATTCAATTCAAATATGTTGATGCGGTAGACCTGAACATTTTGCTAGGAGAGCTAGCATAGCATGGAGGAGCTAAAAACAAGGGGTCAGCAGTTTGGAGTTATTTCACACTTGATCAAAACTGTGCCTTACACATAAAATAATGTTACCCAGTCTATTCCTTACAGTGAGGAATACAACTTATTACTTTTACACTGGTATCAGATCAGTTCTCAGCATCAGCCAATACCCAATAGCCCAGGTATTGGTATCGGTATTAGGACTGAAAAAGTCAGATCGATCCATCACTAATACCCTTCTCAGGACAACAGTGGAGTTATCACTGACAAGGATTGCAGTACAAGGAAATTGGCCATTCACGAAAAGGGGCATAACACACAAAAAAAACAGTACATGTAAAAGGACACGTAACAAGTAACATTATACTTAATGCTGTGTCTTCTTGGCATGTTGGTGTTCATGCTTTCTGTATGAATGGAAATGTAAAGTCTTGTTGATCCACACAATAGTTATGGACTGATGGATAGACATTTTTTGCAGTATAATAGCAAAATAACCAAGAGAATGTTTCCCCATATAAGTAACATATCTTATAGAAGAGGCAAGCACCGTTAGTCCAGATAATGACTGATTCTTGGTCATGTGTGAGTAATAAAACCCAGCACACTGTTTATTTCCTCAACCTGACCTCTTTTCAGAGCACGCATAACTAGGATTATTACAACGACCGCAGTGATTGTTTTCAGAGGTCCCTGTTTTTAACACATGCCATATAAAGTCTTGTGTACTTGTATGTGTATATTGTGTATGTGTGTATGTGAGATTTACAGTAACAGCTTTAATGCGAAAATTGTGTAAGAAGAAAACAGTCCATTCATCATATTTTGCTGTGATGTCAGAATCACTTCTGTAACATCCTCAAACACCTCATCTCTTTTGCCTTCCCCAATCATTTTCTCTCCTTGTATCCGCTTATCTTACTGTCTTTTTTTTATTGGACTCTTTATTATGGTCTCTTCCACTCTCTCTCTCTCTCTCTCTCTCTCTTCCTCTCTCTCGCTCTCAGTCTCTCCCCCCTCCGGTCTTCCCATGGGCCCACAGGAGATGATAAGGTGATGTCATACCTCCGCTTCCTGGGGATGTGAGTAACTGTACACTGTGTGCCTTGGGCCATGGCAGAAGTGTGTTTGTGGGTGAGTGTTTGTGTGAGTGTGAGTAGCAAGTAGTTTTGAATAACAGAGGGACAAATGGAGAGAGGAGGAGGAGGAGGACAGAGTCGGTGGTGGAATGATTGCAAAAGCTGCTTGGATAAAATGTTTAAAATTATTGTTTGTGTCTGTAACACACACACGCACACACACACACTACACATTAAACAAACACTTACTAAATTATTCACATATCACAATTTTGATTGTTATTACATGCACATTCAGTATGTGTGTGCACAACACTGTGTAAACCAGACTCCTAAAAACTATGTTAATAAACAGCTAATTTTCAGTAGCAATAACAAGGAAACTTACATATTGAATGTATCTGCAAAATGTTCACTGCCAGCACACAATGTTCACTTGTTTCCCCACAATATTTTCTCTTCAAGCATGATTACATTTTTTGTGGTTAAATCATAGCAATTAATTAAGGTCAGAGAAGGACTGTGGTCAAGCAAGAGATGGGCTCAAAAAAACACAATCTTGGCACAAAGTTGACAACTAGCTAGTGAACGTATGGAGCATTTAGCAGCTAAAGAGACAGATATTCCCCTCAGGAACAGGTAGAAAGAGCTAAAAGAAGTTTGAATTGGACTTACATTCATCAGGTGGCCAGAGACACAACTCCAAATGAATGCTAACTTGTCTGCTAGATGTGTAAATAAGCAACCGTTTGCTGGCTTGTTCACCATATCAACTAAAAAGGTAATATGACAATGTTGAGTTTATAGCTTGTTTCTGCTGCCCCCAAGGGGCCAAAAACTCAGTACAGTTTAACTAGATTGTAGGGAGATTGTGGGTGAGTTAAGTCCATAGGAATAAATTTTGATTTGACTTATGTAAGCAAATTGAGATCAACCACCATTATTTCAAATTCTCATTGTTATTATTATTATTTTTTTTTAGGGACAGGGGTTACTAGCTTTATTTGCAAAATATCCCACCCATATAACTTCATTTGTACATGTGGACTGGGTTTAGCAGCACTACATTACTCATATTGCCATACCTAATGTCAGTGATCTGCAATGTAAACATTACACAAGGTAACGCCATATCCCTTTATATCAACTCCGCCTTTGATGCAATACTGGGATAGTAATGTAGGACCCACTGTCTCACTGGTAGACAGTGTGTGACCAGAGTAGTAATGTCAAAGGCACAGTGTTCACGTAAAGGGGTGAAAAGTATTGTATTGTTCGTGAACTACCACCTTGTCTAAAAGTGGTTGTTTTTGTCTTGTTTTTTTAAATAGTTTTTCCTGTTTGTTAAAGTTAGGCTTTTACTGTCAATCCTGATAATGGCAAGTAATCATCAGTAGTAAGTAAAGTGATAAATAAGAAAATGGGAAAATGAAAGTGTCATCAAGTGTGTGCCATTTTGAAGTCTCCGAAAATTGATTTTCATACCAAACTAATATGAAAAGATTGATCAGAGAAGAATACCTTACATTTCAGACTATTTCAGACTGGATTCTGGGTGGTCATTCTTTGAGCATCTGGTGTTCTTTGAAAAATGGTTGAACATGTTAATTCACAAGTATTGTGAACAGATTTTTTTGTAATTCTGAAAATACTTCGAGTGACATGTTATTGTCATAATAATGTAATGCAGTTAATCATTTATGAATGCAATAAATAGCAATGTCTTTTGGAAATAATATATATGCAGCTACTTCAAATGAAATACAGTTCAGTCCCGTTCAATCCTTGTTGTTGGACAGATGACTAACCCTCCCACTGCTATGTTATTGTTAACAGACAGGCTATTTTGAGCGAGAAGCTCAAAGGCATTCATTTTTAGTAAAATTATACAGACGAAATCTCTGGGAGAGAGAGCAGGTTGGAACAGTGGGAGTCTGTAAATAACTGAAGGACTGGAAAAAGACAGAGTTCCCCATTCTGTTGCCCCTTTAAGACGTACCTGCCCTGAGCCCAGGGCAGGTACGCTAGATAGCAGCATGAAGCTGTAAAACAATGTTGAGGGTGTGCTTGAAGCAGTTCCCTTATACATCAAACATAAAACCATGCTGGCTCTGCAGTCCATCTGGGCCCAGGAACAGCACTTTGAACTGTGATCACGTGGGGCTTTCACCTCAAACGAGAGCAGAGTTGCGATCATGCTTCGACGGTGCACTTAAAAGGGTAACACCATGTTGTTTTAAGCTTGTACCAATCTTCTATACCGATGGTGCTGTCTAATCTGTTCAGCAGAGTTGCGGAAGCTAGTTTCTGCCATTTATTATCAGCTCCCTCTAATTAGAAAATTTCCGCAAACAAAATTGATTGGTAATTGAACTCTTGTGGTCAAATTTCCTTCTGTTTTCCTTGTGTAATTCTGTCTTGTTCAATCGTTTTAATTGTGACTACAAAGTGTTTCCATGCCAGTGTATGCATGCAGATGTTTTTCATTGAATCAGAAAGTATATCCATGTTGTTAAATGGTTGGGGAAAGTATCAGACACAGTTGAATGTATCACAAATCACTGATATTCTATGCAATTACAGCTTATTATAAATCACATAACAACCAAAACAACATAGTCGTAGTCCACATTTCTGCACATTATTTTGAAAAAATAATTTTTTTAACTTAATTTTGGGAAATGTTCTGACTGAAATGTATCTTTTTGAACACTATTTCCAAAGGCCTTTGTACGTATGACAGTCATGTGATGTTCCACCATCCATTCAGACCACTGCCCAGAACGACGAACTTCACATTTAGAATTATATAAATGGACTTAGGAGACAGGGTTTGGGCCAGCAAAAGCAATTTAGGTATATATGTTAGGTTACATTGTTTTGGCATCGCAATGTGGGCACTGAACTGGAGGTCAATCTAAAAATGCTGGTGTAGAAAGACACCTTTTGACTCCAGCAATGTGGCAGTAGGATTTTTGTATCACACGGGACCCTCTCTCGTCTGTCGTCATTTCTCTCTCCTTCCACACTTCTGTCCTATTTGCTCACCTTTCCATTAGTCCCTGCTTTTCCACCCCTCCCTTCTCTCTTCCCCGTCCACCACCTACTCACCTTCTGAGGTCAGCAGACAATGGGCCACTTCAAAAGGCCGGTTTGCTTTCGACATTCTTTCTGGAGAACGAGAGAACAATTATAGCTACTCCTCTGGTCTGGGCACACACAAAAAAGGATGGTGCCTAAAACAGAAAGGAAAGGAAGTGGGGACAGAGTAAAATGGGGGAGTGAGTAAAACAGAACGAAAGAGAGAGGAAGCCACAGTAACGACATGGCCACGGCCACAACCAAACAGTATGATATATCTGGGATGTGTGGAATGTGAAGGATTTGCCATAAATAGGCCTCAATGTTTGTCTAGAGATCTATTTTTTATGTTGGACACGTTTTTTTTCTTCTTTTTTATGTTCATGTACTGAATGACAGGAAGGGGAAAGGGAAGAGGAAAAGATAAGAGGTTAAACTTGGACGTTTCTTTCCCAGAAAGGAGACTGGGCAGCGACGCAGAGAAGAGTGGGTGTAATGGCTTTGCTTACGCATTCGCTGCCAGAATAAGAATTATTCCATGATGACTTCCAGGGAAATGAAAAGAGGATACTGTAATGCATTTTGCATCATGTCCTTGACACAAGTGCAGTCATGCCTGTATTTGTTTTGTTTTTTTGCAAGAGGAGTGGGCTTTCTGCTCCAGTTTGTACATAAAAAAATATACATTTGGATGTTTTCTGTAAACCACTTGTTTTAAGATTAATTTATTCAAAGAAGTAGGAGTGTAAGACAGAATGAAAAAATATACATATTGAGATTTAAGTGAGATTTTTTATGATTTGTGGTTTATTTGTGTTAAATGTGTTCAGACAGTGTAAAGGAATATGAATTCCATCCACCAAAACATCAATTTTACTTTCACATTTTTAGTTGTATCTAATAAGGATTATCATCACTGTTATTACCATTACTTCATTGCCTGGAAAAACATTCGCATCTCAGTGGACCTCATGATGTTGTGTATGAACTTTTGGTTTCTATTTTAAAGTTCTAATAGAATAGAAATGAATAACACTTTTGAACAATGCAGTACAATTGAACAGTAGGTCCTTTCCTGCGTTCTGAACGTCATCAGGAAGTCTAAAACGTCACAGATACTTTGAAAGACGCACTAATAAAAGGCGTTTTCAGCAAAAGGAACCAAAGCTTTGTTTCCTGTAGGATGCTGAGTAATATGGGGCATGTCAAGACGTCAACTACCACCAAGGGTCGTAGAAACGAACATCCTATAGTGTGTCTGTACATGCGTGAATGAGTTTGTGTTAAAATAATCTCTGGTATCTGGCTGCAGCGTAAGTGTCAATACAGTAAATTCCCATGATGCTAAAAGGAGCAGAAAGAGGTATGACTTCACTGCTAACTATTCCATTCAGGATATTTTTGACCATTATCAAGCGTCATCGCTGCAGTTGGTCTGTGTGTGAGAGAGTATTTGTGTATGTGAGACATCACAGCTGAGAAGACAGGCCAGCTTCCGATCCCTACAAGGTGTGTGTGTGTGTGTTTTGGGGGGGGGTTTAGTTGAGTGTGCCTACTCAACTAAAACAGTTGAGTAGACAGTTCGTCCATATTTGCGGAAGCACAAGCAGTGATTTAGAGAGTCACACTCAAAATGTGAGACACTGAGGTGAAGAAATGTGTGTGTATGTGTGAGAGAGAGCGATAGCGTCTGTGTGTGTGTGTGTGTGTGTCGTACTGAGTGTGGTGTGACGGGAAACAATCACTCCATTTATTATCCTCCATCTCTCACAGATTGTGTAACATTTGTAGGATCCTTCCAAAATGTTGAAAGTGCAGAGTCTGATAATGGAGGTCCATCTGCGGACATGTTCCTCTTTGTCAGCAGACCAGCCATTCAAGAACATCGATTTAGGACCATTCTGCAATTTTTTCTTTCCAATTCCCTTCCTTTGTCCAATGCAAATGTTTCTTTAAATTCTCGCTTTCTACAATATCTGTGCATGCTACGAGGCTACGGTTAATTGTTACTTTCCACCTTCCTTCATTTAAGACACATTACTTCCTGCGCTGGCACTGACCGTTGGCACTGGTCATAAATCCTGAAATGCAGAATCGTACGATATGGAAATAACACCAGTCTGTTCCACAAGAATTACCTAATTTTCCCGCCTAATACCTCCATATAGTGTTCCAATGTGAGAAATAAATAAGCTTAATAGAAGTAATGTGTCTCTAATACAGTAGGTTCAATTCATTTAGCAAGGTAGGTTGAGTGGGTGTTCAAGCATCAAGCGCCAGCCACACTTGTAGTTTTGCAAAAACTCATCTAAGCAGCGCCTTTCTGTCTGTGGCCTTCTTGAGGGACCTTCAACACTCAGTCAACGAAGTTTGTCACATTAGAGAGAAACACAACAACAATGCAATAACTAACATTGAATTCGTATGAACTCTCAAAAGCTGTAACAATATATTAAAAAATCTTTGTACCACTGGAACACATTTTGAACAAAGTGAGTATACCAACATTGTATTGCTAATTATGGCAGGTTGCAATGCCTGTTAGCTAGAAGCTAAAATTATCAATAAGTTGTTGTTTGTGATCATCACATATGATTATACCTTACCTTAACGTTTGACGTAATGAAGAACTTAAAGCCGAAAGCTCTGAGAAAAAAACTAGTAAATAAACCTTGCTTTTGGAGTATTTTTTCAAATATTAAAATAGTTTTAACCACTTGTGTCTGAACTAGTACACTAGTTTTGACCTTTTTTTTAACAGTAAAAACTACTGATAATGTACCATATTTATCACTTGTGTGAGCTGACCACTTATTAATAGTTTGAGAATTTGGGAAATATGCTTATTCGCTTTCTTGGCAAGAGTTAGCTGAGAAGATCATTACCACTTTCATGCTTGGGTGTTAAATATGAATTTGGAGTCCGTACTGTTAGCATAGCTTAGCATGCACAGACCAAAGGTAAAAAAAAGCCACCTACCACCACCTCTAAAGCTCACCAAGGAATACAGTATATCTTTGTTTGTTTAAATGTCATACCATTTCTTTAAGGAGCCTACTTTGGTAGTAGTAGTAGTGGTATCAAAATTAGTTGTTGGTGCTGATCAATAAACCTTTCATTGTGTTGATTCATTTACCATCATCCTCCACCTTCTGCAGCCCCTGACTGCTCATACTCTCAGGGCTAAAATACTGAAAAATTACCCTAACCACACCACTGGCATACTTCAATTACAAGCACACTGCTGCCTGTCTAATGGATAAAACATCTAACGTGGCAGCTTTGATGAACTCAGCCCCTAAGCACATTGGAGACTTAAAGCTGCACTGAACAAGCGTCCAGTCGCTTTTGGCTCATTGCTTTGTTTTGCTTTGTTTCGCCAAAACAGTGCAGCAACTCTCAGCTTACATACTTGCAAGCCGATCATACGCCACTGTGAAATAGCAGAGACGAGCTAAATGAGTGCCATGTGCAGAGAAGGGTCAAACATGAAGCACACCAAAGGGAGTTTTTCTTTATTTAATTTAATTTTTTTTCTGTAATGGCTCGTCTTCTTCTTTTATCAGCTTAGGATCAAGTTTGTCAGTTTGCTGTGGCTAAATCCTAAAGGGTCAATTGGTTGACAAATGCCATTCGCTCCAACTCTGAGGGAAAGCTGCGTGTTTGGAGCCCCTGCAGAATGTGTCTATCCAGCACAAATCATCTAATAGGAAAACAGTTGCTGTAGGGCCAACCACAAGCATCCGGGCAATTCTCCGGGTTGTCAAAATGCTCCCTCTCGTTTTCTCTGTCCCCCTATTTTCTTACCCTCTCTCACCCTCTCTGCCTTCCTCCCCTCTTGTCTCAGAGAGCAGTAGCAGATAGGGAGACCAGTGTCAGCATTTCCAGTTGGATCAGCTGACGGATATGCATCCCCTGTTTCCGTCCCTGTTGGTGTGTGTGTGTGTGAGTGCTTGCTTGTGTGGAGGAGCAAGGTGAAGAGAATAGCATGCATACAGTAACGATGACAAAGCATCTCTGTTTTCATGATGAGGCCACCAGAACAGGATGAGAGCGAAGGAGGAGTGCAGAGGGGCAGAGTAGAGCAACTGCAGGGGTTCAGTGACTTTTTTAATCCAAAGAAATGGGTCATTATTTGGTCAGATTTTGCCCAGTGATTTTTTAACCCTAACCTATTTTTAAATGCCCTGGTAGGCTTTAAAGAAGCATTGCACTGTATATCTTAATCTTTGTTTGTTGGAATAGATAATGGAGACTCTTCCATCATCCCAGCAAGTGTCCAGGCAAATACTTAAAAACAGGGAACTACTCTGGTGAAAGGATTGAAAGGAAGGATGAAATAGAGAAACAGAATGCAAATAGGTTGGAACATCTGGTGAGACATGTGGATTAGTAAGAGAGAATATATATATATATGACAGGGGTAAAAAAAGGAACAAAGAGAGAGAGAAGGCAATGCTGAGAGAACATGATGAGGAGAAAGTGATAAGACAGAGGTTAAAGGAGGCTGGAAATTGAGAGATGGGCAGGAAGGGAGAGTAAAGAAAGACGGAATTGAGGAAAGAGAGAGGAGTAACAGATGAGAGAATGCGTCCCAGTTCCAGGGTGTGTACGTGTTGATCTGTGTGTGTGTGTGTGTGCTAGAGTGGTTTGTATTGCAGGGATCTTGGCTGCTGTCAGGCTAGGGGACTCCCAGAGGAAGCCAGTCCTTGTTCAGTTTACAGTGAATGATTCCCTTCCTGCCCTGCACAGCCCTGCAGGCCAATGGCCAAACAGGTTTGTGTGTGTGTGTGTGTGTGTGTGTGTGTGTGTGTGTGTGTGTGTGTGTGTGTGTGTGGGCTGTGTCGCTTCATAGGGTAGCCTAGTGGAAAGGAGGAGAGAGACTGTCCTGTAAACGAGAGTTCACAGGTTGCATAATAGTTAATGTTTGTCCACCAACAGCTATGTGTCCGGTCAGTGTCCTCAAGTAAGACATATTACCTTTTTAGTGGTAACAAGTAAATGTTCTTGTTTTTAGTATAAAGCAACTTAAAATATACTACTGTAATACTCAAGCTGATAAAATTGCAGGTCCAGTAATCAAGCACTGATGTATCACTGGCAACAGATAATGTCAATTTCAGTCAATGAAATATTATCAGGAAAACAAATCAGACAAATTCAGCTCTGATCTGACATTTACAAAGGGTCATTAGAAAGCAATGTCTTAAATTGGAAAATGTAGAACTATTGCTCAATTTGAAATAGTACTTTGTCACACTCTTGGAAAGTAATAATCTTACTGTAATGTTCCCTGCCAACTCTGTTTAAATCCCACAATAATACGGAACTTGTTGGAGCCATGAATCAGCTCCAGTCCTCCCAAACATCTTAAACCATGTTCCAGTGTTTCCTCCACGATCTTTTTCCTGGCACAGCGGCCTCTGAAACAGCATTTCAGGCCATGTTCTGTTTGAGCCGTTACACATTAAGTGCAGATTAGATGAATAATGCCATTGCTTCCAAAAATTTGGTGAAAATACTTGGTCAGGGTGAATGGAGGTCTTTCTCTGCGTTGTGATGGCATTATCTGCCACAGCTTCATGGATGCAATCAATTTAACTGGAAAGAAGCAGGTCTTCACTGAAACTTGTGCAAATGGGGTTGTCTTTTGTAAAATTGTATAAATGTTTGGTCTGATTTTATTCGGCTAACTGTTATGGCTGCTGGGGTTAAAATTAGATAATGTATTTGTTCATTTAAAGTTTTGTTTTTTATTCAATTAAAAAAAACTCAGCAAAGTAAGGTATTAAAAAGAAGGTGTGGGATCTAAATTGTGACTAAGCTAATTCATAGTATTTAAGATACTGAAAGATTAAATTCACACATGGTGATTTTTCCCCCTCTCCCTAAAATAATGTACAATGTCTTGGCAATAAAAGTATCTGGTATTTCTTTTTAATATGACATTTTCCTAAGTTAATGTTAATCTTCATAAGCCATATATAGTGCCTAGTGCTGGCTAAATGCATGCTGTTGACAGCAACTGTGTGGTTTCTTAGATGTACCTATTTTACCCATGGTTTATTTTTACTGGGGTTTGGAGAGACCCTTGCATGTAATGATAATAAACCCAAGACCTGGAGCTTTTGAAGGCAGCCTGAGAGAAACACCACTGTACCTAAAGCAATGCTGCCATCTTGTGACCGAACAGTATTATTTCTAATGCTTGTGTCACAAGGAGGAATGCGTTTCTGGTGAATAGCTGTAAGAGTGGATTTAATTAATAAAAACACAGATGTTCACATTTAATGCCACAAAAGGACACAACAACACACACACACAAAGCTGATTTGCAACAGATGTACTGGACACTGGACACAGCTTGTTCCTTTAATGATACATATGCACAGTTATAAGTTTGTAAATTTATTCACATCTCTATGTTTTAGGAAGAACAATAATTATAGTTTTTTTTATTTATAATAATTCAGACTTACATTTAAATACACTTAATTCAATTTTACTTTGTGCAAAGGTAAATCACATTACCTTTTTGCTCCTTCATTATGAAAAAAATATTATTTTATTTAAGTGTCCATTACAATGTTCAGAACAATTAATTTTATTAGCAATTCAACTCTTTAAATAAATATTCACAACATTAAGTTAATCTAATATAATGTTTCAGTAGCAACAAAATACAAACAAAATAAGAATCATGTTGACAGGAAGATCTATTGGTCCTTGAAGTGAAGCCATTTTGCCCAGTGAAAGGAAACATTTTGTGACTTCTGCGGTCCAGGACAGAATGGTCAATATTTGGTCCATCTCTGCCTCCTTACAACCAAAATCAAATAATCCATTGAGCATTTGTTATCACCAAGAACATACAACTCAACAGTAACCTCACTGATTACTGAAACAAAGTTTTCACATCTGCCTTGACATTATACACGTGTGTTACTGTTGTCAGGGCGATATTTTCAAAAGCAGCATTTTATCACTCAAATAATGTCATATCAACTTTGTCTATTGACCTAAAATTGAAACTTAAAGTATCTTAATTAACTTAATCGTTGTGTGTTTAAAATTTTCATCTGTTTTATCCCCAGCAGAAATATCTCTTATTGTGTGAAGAAACTTTTGTGGCTTTCATAAAATAAAATTCCACATAGAACACAAGTGGTTACAGAAATGGGCATCAAACAGGGTTGAGCAAATTAAAAATAAGTAAGTAACGACTGTCATTCAGAAGTCAACATCCGCCCCACTGAAGTAACGTGGGCCTGAAGTTTAGGGAAGTGAGCTTGTGACTGGTAGGTCATTGTTTCAGTCCCCCAGACCAGCAGGATAAATTTGTGCGGGGAAAGTGAAAAGCAGTACTTGCCCCTCCCTCATTACCACCACTGAGGTGCCCTTGAGTGAGGGCCTTAACCCTAACTGCTGCTCAGTGGCTAGCAGATCAGACTATACTGGGGAGCTTCCAAGTGTGAATGTCTGTGAAAAACTGTGTGTCAATAAATAAAGGTGAAAAAAAGCAAGGCACTGAAATAATTATGTTACTACCAATTCCCGGTACTGGACTGTTTGTTTGACTTTAAATTCAATGGCAGATGGTCGGCATTTTTATTTTTACTGCCTTGTTTGTTTCCTTTGTGCTAGACGTGATCAATCGTAAAACTATTTCTTTGTAAAAGTGGTCCATTGCTGGCTTCCAGCAGTGGTATTTCATACTTGGGTTCAAAGTGAACACCCATTTATCAAGACTGACATGCACTGATACCGCACACATTTTCTGTCTGCGGTAAGAAGGTGTATATGGTATGTGCTTATAGGCAGAAGGCATTCTGGGTATCAGCTTATATCCTTGTAATGATCACATACGGTACATGCTGCTTAGCCCGACTGCATTTCCCCTGCATAAACAAGAGGGGTAAACAAACATTTAGGTTATTAACATTAAAGGCTTTACCGGCCTGTTGTACTGCTTTAAAGTGACCTTTAAACTAGTATAAAATTTCACTTTTTTGCGCATTTAAAGACTTCAGTGAGCGTGTCCATTGTTACTGGTGCCGTCTTGCTTTACATGTTGCCTGCAGGCCTTGGCAGGAAAAAGATGGCCTTCTGACCATGGTGGGTGTCTGGTCCTGCTTTGGGTTGGCCGTTCCTCTTCAGCCCAACATACCAGTTGTACTTCTGGGCGCAATATGTGTTGTAGTGGTTTTCTTCATACTTCTCCAGGAAGTAACACTCATCATTCAGTGCTTGCTGAGACAAGAAGATGAAAGAAGGGAGAAAAGAGAAGAGAAGAGGAAACTTTTTTCAAGTCTTCTAATCCTTACTGTAAATTTATTTTAAATATGTTGAGTAAAGGATTGTATCAAGAGCTGAATGACGTAATGACATGACATGACATGAGCTGAATAAAAATCTATATAACAAATGTCTTATGTTGCACCTCACCCAATGAGACATCATTGGCTACAGTGATTTATATTATGCAAAAAATCCTTTAGTCAGCCTTTAGCCAGGTGGTTTCCCAGTGTTTTGCTGGAAATAACCCATGCTATTACAAAACTGCAAGAATTAGTGAGTTTAAACTTATACTGACAAGTTAACTGTCAAGCATTATGTGATGTGATGAAAATAGCCCCAATATAAACGGAACCTACAGTTCCAAAGAGAAACACGGTCTCATTTCATCACGACACATCTATCAACATTTGTGCTGTGGTGTGATATTCTAACAGTTTGATTTTTCCACCCAAAATTAGCAGTAATTGGCAGTAATTTAGTGGCACACTCACTGATCCGTACAGGCCTCCATTTTTGTTCATAGCCAGGTACCTTCCTGTCAGCTCACCCTTGATGACCACCACTCCTACGCTCACAGACTTCAGCCTCAGGATGTCTGCAATGCAAACATATGATAGTAAAAGTGGAAGATAAACCTGCTTAAACTCAATGTAACCATCATTTTTCTCCTGAAATAAATATTTACCCAGCATTTTTTTCAGGGAACATAGGCCATGTTGTCTGAATGTGCACACAGGGTAAGTACTAATGATTACAGACCCAAATCAAGGAGCAGCTTTACCAGAACTGCTGCGATTAAATACTTTGCACAAGAGGACTTTAACAGTTTGCTTAAGTAATTATTAACTTCCCACACTCATGAGCTTTAATATTCATCCACTTTTCAGTTCAGTTATTAATTTCCCAAGATAACCAAAATATCTTACCTCTGTTCTTTTATCATTATTTGAATACCCAGAGAGACTTTTAATCAACATTTAAGTTAAAGCCTTCACTTAAAACAAAATAGTTAGCAGTGGAGAATTACATGTACAGAAAATAGCTAGTCATAGCCAAAAGACTTTTCTCAATATTTTTTGGTTTGCTCATGATTCTGTGATGCAACAACCAATCACACATCAAAAAGAAAGAAAGAAAAAATTCCTTCCTCACTGTAACGGTCATCGTCCTGCCTGCCACCAGTCACTGTTCCATCTGGTAAAATCCTCAGGTGATATCCTCCGTTCTGGCAGTACAGTCTGGTCAGTGTACAGTGCTCCTGCCTGGACAGGTCCACAGATGCAGGTCCGAATGGCAGCACTGTAATGTCTCCCTCAGACATCCTGCAGAGGATTTGAGGCTTGGACGAAGCAGAGTGATGTCCCTTTGTCTGTAACAACAGAGTGGACCCAAAGCATTCACTATTCCTGTCACCTGGACGGTGTCTGAGACACGAGAGAAAACAGGGAGGGGAGGACAACGCGATCACGGGAAATGCTCCCCTCCCTCAGCACACACTTTCTCACTCTGTCTGTCTCTGTTTCTCGCCGTCAACCTTTTAAGGTACTCTGTTTTTGATGAAACCAGATCTGGATGGAGGCCAGGCAGAGCCGCCACATGACCAGACTTGTTTTCTGACTGAACATCACTTAGATTCTTTCTTTGTGAAAATGATTTCCAGATGGCAGTGATATGGCAGTAACTTTCACCTGGTCTCATTGCAAGGCCAAACAACAACAAAATAAACAAAGCTTGGACATGACAAAGGACAGTGAAAATGCTCTAATGGAGCCATTCTTATCACATTGTTTGAAGAAAAAATGTTTTGTATTAACACCCTGCATTCAGTTGGCTTTAGCCAACAATGTTCTAACAGTCAAACAAATCTCCAGCAGCCAAACACTTGAAATCTTTCCACTTGTGGAACTAGAATACATCTAGCCCTGTCTGTCTTACCCTTGGATTGTCTGCTTCCACAGAAGTGTATCCAAACAACAATGAAGCCCACTTTAAAGCCACAATGTCAGTATTGAGGGTAGAGATCCCAGAGCAGCAGTGGCTGTCATTGAGTCTGTCCTGTCAAATGGAAAAGGAGCAGGGAAGCAGTGAAGAACCCAGTCAGCAGTGGAACTGTACAACTCTGGTCTTTGTTATCGTTTGTAGCCAGAGGTAACATATAACTGCAATAGAGCCAGGCTAGCCCACATCTGGAATGTCTTGGAGAGGCATAAGAAACAGAGGGAGGAAGAGGGGAATGAGAGAGGGATAAGGAAAGCGAAAGACAGACCAGTGCAAAGCCACAAGAGGAATTTAAGGCCTACCCACTCACAGCTGACTTTTTCTAAGAACAGGACCAGGAGAAGAATGTTGTATTATAGGATATGAGAGATCAGTTAGAGCCAGACTGGCCTACAGGGACCTTCGGACAGAGCTGCTGGTGGGAATGACATCAAAAGTCCAACCATAGACCGAGCCAATGTGCGGAATGTGTGGGAGGAGAGACTGAACCTGTGCTTATGTTTGGATCAGTGGACGACAGTTTGAAAGGGATGATGTTTGGGCAGAGCAAAGTCCCACACAAGTCCCATACAAGCCAAATCAACTAAATAAATTCTTTAAATAAAATTAAGATCAGTATCAACTTGCTTCCCTGTCATCAAAAACCTCTTATTAGTGAATCAGTAGAGGTGATTACCAGCCAACTAGATTCCCACACAAACAACAAAGCACCTCGGATCTGAGGAGTCAGTCACCTACCTGTGAGACAGTCATGTGACAGTGTCCTTGATGAGCCAGCATGTCCTCCTCTTTTCCTCTATTTTAATGAGGTTTGGGTGAAACCGGCTAGTTGTGCCTTTTGTGTCAAACTTTCTTCCTCTTTTCTCTGGACTGGCTGGACTTTAGTGTGTATGCCTGTATTTGTACCCTATCTACCCCCCCACCTCGCCACCCTTTTAAAAACGTCAGAGGACTCATTTTACCAGGCCAACGTCAGGACTAAAATTACCGCACCAGAAGAGAGAGAGACTGAGACAGGGTGACGCAAGTGTTCAAGTTGTAGGTTCCAGCCAGAGCCTGGAAATGAGCGGGGCTGCCTGACTGAGCGCTGATACATTCTTATAGAGGTGTCCTCCTGGAGACACTGGAAAGAAACACAATATAAACATTTATAAAAGACAAAGAGGATGACTTCAGTTCCCAGAATTATTCTTGCATAATGCCAGTAGGTTACCTTAGCCCAGTGGTGACAATGCGAAGGGTAGTTAGGCCACATGACAGGATTTGCTCCACATTCCTGCAAAGTTAAAATATGTACTCACCAAAAATTAAAATACATTTGACAAGAAATAATACCACATACCGTCCATGCCCTCAATATATTACATTACATTACATTACAGGTACACTCATGAGAGGCGTGAGGTGTTTCAGTGAGAATGAGAATTTGTTTTCTATTTAAAAAAAGTAACTGATCATCAGTAAAGTGTTGCTCCACCTCTCAGATTACAGTTTTGTAATTAGAACCCAAGCAGGAGTGAGCAAACAGCAATGGATAGCTTCTGTAAATAAACTGTGCTTGAGACTGTCACTCATATAACTCTTTGGAAAGATGGTAGTGGTTCAGAATTCAGAGTTTTGGAGGGCACACCAAAAGCATTTGAATGTACTCAGTTTTAAAAATATTCAATAGGTACTATGGGCATCTCAAAATGCTGGAAATGGCTTCTAAAAATGCAGCAAACGCTTTCACTGTCTGTCTCGCACTTGCACGACAATAAACAGCACGAGTGTGTGAATTATTCACTGCGGTTGCCTAGCGTCTGTCTTCTTCTAATGGAAACTCTCCTCTCTCTATAATTCATCCCCTTCAGTAATTTAAAAACACACTTTAAATCATGAGACATAAGACCATGTAGAAAATGTGCAGCGAAAAGTGCAGAGATTGACTACACTGCCAAGAAGTGGAGAGCCTGACCTACTTTTCTCTCACCTGTTCAGTGTTGAGCTAGTTATGTTTGCTAAGAATAGATGCTTTACCTCTATATACCAGGAGATGGCAGAATAGGTCAACCATCATCCACTGCAGAAAGAAATCTGCACAGACACTCTGTGTATGCAATATTTCTTGTAATGGTGATGTTAAAACCTAGATTCACTGATTTTTTCACAATGCTGACATAGTTTCACCTTATAAAAATGATACAGTTAAAGTGTTAGCAAATATTTATTTATATGCACATCCAGCATGTCTGGACTAAGGTTTGGATTAATTTGGAGTGGTGTTTGGGTCCGCCTGATAAATTTAAGTCAAATGTTCACTCTACTCCTATAACTCCTGAGGGAAATATCTTTCTCTGTGGTGCTAAATGCTCCACCATGTTCAGCAGTTAGACACTAACTTTGTCTGTCTGCCATTTTGGTGCTGGGCAGGTAGTGTACACTAAGCTTTTGTGCCAAAAACCGTGCTTAAAATATTGTAGATTTTTAAATATCAATGTGCACCACCTCTGTCGTGAATATAATGGTAGGATTAGATTGAGAGCTGAAGATCATGTTACTGGATTTTTGACAATGTGTAAACCAACTTTTCTGTGACACACTTTGTAAGTCTTTTGGCTAGAATATGCCGACATACCCCCCCACCCCCTTTATTTATGAATACCTTTGATAGTGATAGTGATGTGAAACAGATATAGAATGTAGCTTTGATCCGTAAATGGAAGACTTGTTCCACAATGCGGAACACTGTTTCTAACTTGAAGGTGTCTAGTTGAAGCTTAAGGAGTTGGATATTGGAGTTGTAAAGGGCTGAAGAACTCAGTCAGTCAGGTCTCATTTGTTTCATGTTTAAAAAGGGGAAATGGATATATGCATGCATATTTATAGCTGTCGATAATTACGTTAGTGTTTTCTCAAAAGGATGTTCTTTCTGGGAGAGGTTGACGCAAAGGATTAGAGAGGAACAGAAATAATCTAATTAACAGCATCTTAATGGCCATAAAGCATTTTTGCAATGGCATTGATTAATGCAAAGCTTTTAATACATTCAGTGGTACTGATAAAGGGCAATTGTTTTTCTTTCTAACATGGAGCAACCACGGTATGTGAACTCACACAGGGACCAAAAGTGTGTGATGGCTATACATGGATTTGACATGTATTTAAAAGTAAAACTGATTTGTATTTTGAGAAAACAGAGTTTGTACAAATAAAAAAAAGATGGAAAAGCATGCACAAGTTACAACATGTCATGTTCATTTAGCACATCGAAGGACAAGGTGTTTCATATAAATTATAACGTGATGAAACTTTGGGCTTAACAATTAGATTTAGGCTGCTATTCTTGAAAGTCATATTATGTTTTAATGTTATCAGTGATTTTGAGCTGACATGGTGTAATACTTTACAATAGGAAAACATAAAACAGATCTAAAAGCATATTGTTGACAACGGAGTGCCACGGATTAACGTGCAAGTGCTAAACTGCTAGTGTGGTTATTGGACATTGCTCTACTGATCTGAGGTTTGTGTAAAGTGCATGTGCTAAGGTGCTATTATTGCATGTTGCCCAATTGCACTTTTAATTAGAGGGAATTTTAAAGCCAACGTTAAAGCTCAGAGTGACAAATCATGCAACTGTCATAGTTTCTGACAGGTACCTGACAATAAACTGGTTATATCTGGTTCCTGAATTAGCCTCTTGCATCTTCATACACAGACAACAAGCAATGACTTCCTGTAAATGGCTATCTCTGTACACCAGTGACAGTAACAGATGGAGAAATGAGCAAGCGACCAGACGCTGTGCTGGGCTTTAGCAGAGGAAGTAGCGTGCCTAAATCTGGGTTGTTTTCACACATTAACCACAAACACATACTGCATAGATGTGTCAATAATGTGCATGTAAAAAATATCTAAATGTGTCATCATTTCAATGGCAGTGGCAATGACTTCAGTGTATAGTAGGCTTGCAGGTTATTTGACCTTATAACATGAAATCTGATATTAGCTTGTCTTCTTGGAGCATTTGATATGCAGAGGGAGAATAAGCTGTTTGTTGTTTTTCTTTCCCATCACACGTCAAAATAGCATTTTTTTCGTCATTAAAATATGAAATACAATCATTTTAGAGTTAAAGACATCAATACAAGTTGACCAAAGGAATAAAAATCTGTTGTGGTGCACCATGGTGCTACCAGAGGGCGCCACAGAGTGAAGCTTTAGCAGAAATTCCCTGCTCTGCCTGAAATGACATCAGCGTCTCCTCCCACCAACCAGGCTGCATGCAAAGATAGTCCATGCTCGGAAAGATGTAATACCCAACGGATATTTGGTCCTACTCGATTACGTTCATTCATTTTAACTCTAACTATGCAGATGACTCTGAATGTTATTATGAACATGGCATTAAATGCGTAAACTAGTTATGTTAGCTTAACACTGACAGATGGCTAGAGTCCATCTTGTTTGTTTCACCAGCTCCACCCAGAATACAATCAAACAATATTACTCAGTCCGCTAACATGGATAAAGGTTGAATGGATGCCGATTTTAGCGTGACTTCCATATTACCTTTCTGTTCATTAATTGTTTCCCATTTGGTTAGGTAAGCCTGAATGCACTAGAGTTGTGCACAATAGAGTCTGAAATACTGAGAGATACAAAGCATGAATTGTCCAATGTGTCCTCTAATAGGTGAGTAGGTTATAGTTTATTATGCGTAATAAATATTTACTACACCATAATGGCCCACAGTCTGATTTGAGCCATGAATCTATATTAATTAAAAATTTGTTGCATGTCATCCCAATGTTTTAGCCACGCTAGCAACGTGGCTCTAGGGATGGCAATGTCAGTCTTCTGGTCAGCCCACCACATCTGTCCAGACTTGTATTATTGTAAAGCACCTCGTGACTTGCTCTGTGAAAAGTGTTATATTAAATAAACTTTACTTACTCACTTAACTTATTGTAACAACCATTGGATGGCCATGACGTTTTGTACAGACATTCATGGTCACCAGAGGATGAATTTGGTAACCCGCTGACTTTTCTTCTAGTGCCACTTGATTGAAATACTGTATCATGACAACTACGAAGTGCAGTGAATTTGCAACAGATAGGCCTACTCATGGTCCTTGACGATCATTGTAATGACTTTGTAATGAAATGTCCCAGTCTATGACCAAATGATTTTGAACTAAGTAGTCATGTTACCATGCTAACAAATATTAACTGATCAAAATCACCATGTTGGCATTGTCACTGTGAGTACATTAGCATGCTGATTTTAGTACTTAGCTAGCTCAAAGCACCTTGCCTAAGTACACCTAAGTACCCTGTTTCCAACGTGTAGGCTACTAAATAAAAATGCTCAAAAATATCACTAGATATTGGACAAAAGAAGATTAAGCTATATTTCTCTTTTGGAGAAACCTTTGGAATGAGACATTTAGTTGACCTGCTTGGACTGTGGTGGAAGAAGTATTCAGATATTTTACTTAAGTAAAAGAGACCAGTGTAACAATTTAAACCAAAATCTTACTTAAGCAAAAGTACAAAAGTAGCCTATTAGCATCAAAATATACTTAATGTATGAAAAGTAAAAGTACTCATGCAGAATAGACCATTTCACAATCATATATTAACTTTTTTTTTTTTACTGGATTATAATTATGCCTTAATGTGTACATCGCGTGTATTAATGATGCAGCTGGTAAAGAGGTGGCCAGTTTGAATTTCTTTATATAGTGCTGTTCAGCTGAATCTATAAAAATGTATTATAATCTATAAATTGATCTATATTTTGTATTAATCTAAATCTGCTAAGGCTATCAAATAATATATATAATATAATAATATAGTAATATTTCCCTCTGAAATGGGAGTTGGAGTAGGAGTAACAGTAAAGCATAAAATGGAAATACTCAAGCAAATACCAAACTTAAATAGGCCACAATGTTTGAGTACTTTCATCCCACCGCTGGCAGGCAGCACCTGAAGAGAGGCAGCAGTCGAGTCCAACAGAAACGAGACCAGAGTGAGCCCTCTTCTCTTTATTCTTAGTCTCTGCTCCAGTGTAGCTCACCGCACACCCGCCCCCACACGGCCAGCTCTCCAGCCCGGCCATCTCATTGGCCGAGAGGGACGTCAATCAGGGGATTATCCGTGTCTGGGTCTGCAGCGCTGAGCTGAGTGGGGCTGAGGAGAAAGCAGTGCATTTAAAACCGCCCAGGGAAGACACCGCATTTACAAGGCTATTTTTTTTTTTGCTGCCTCCCGCCCTCCTTCCCTCCTCGTCCCCGGTTGACTCCGGTCCGGTCCACAATGACTTGGTCGAGAGGAATGCAGCACCGGTTTACCTGAGCAACGGGACACTTGTTTTCTTTGAACCAACCATCAGACACTTACTCTTCTGTGACTTTTTATTTCATTTAATTGGATGCCGTGTCGGACTGCTGCAGTTGCAGCCACTCTGAGAGAGACAGGAGGACTCGTGCTTGTGTCAAATTGAGAGTGTAGCTCCAATAAAGCCAAAGCAAGGTTATGTAGGTAGGCATCTCTGCCCTGTTGTTTACATGTTGTAATTGGATTTTCCATCATTTCCAGCAGCAGAGGCAGCAGCCACAGTAGTAGCTTAGGCTTTCCTCCCCCCTCCTCCTCCTTCTCTTGTTCCTCCTTCTCCTGTTCGGGGCTTTTTGCCGGGTCGTCCAGGTTGTGTCGAGGCCGGTGGTGGTGATAAAGAAGGATGGGACTACCTGCTCTCGAGTTCAGTGACTGCTACCTGGACAGCCCGCAATTCAGGGAGAGACTCAAGTCCCACGAGCTGGAGCTGGACAAGACCAACAAGTTCATCAAGGAGCTGATTAAAGACGGCAAGGCGCTGATCCAGGCTTTGAAATGTAAGTGGAAAGGTGTGTGTGTGTATTTGTGTGTGTCATAGAGAAAGGTCAGATGCTACCGTTAATTCACTGACATTCATCTTTGCTGTCCATATTGACTCTTGTTGTCTCTGCAAGAGAGAGATCTGGACTGCTCTGGAAGTTTTCCCTTCTGGCATCATTGGACTTTCAAAGCTCACACTCTTGCTCTGTGTGTGTCCGCATGTGTGTTACTGATAAGGCGCATAGCAGAAGTTAAGAGACAAGGCTGGTGGATTTGAGTGAACAGTGCACAGTGTCCTCTGAAGCTCTCAGCACATTTGTTCCCATCAGCTTACATTAAAGTGCATTTAGAGGGAGAGAGGGGTATGTTTCATTCATACTGATGAGTGCTGATAAGTGTGTGAATGTGTTCAAAGCTGTGATGTTGTTTAATGCAGATAAGGGGATTAACTTTGTCCTGTTTGTTGTTGAGGTGATTCAGTTATTTAAAACCATCTTATTTTAAACTACAGGTTTGCTTGTTTTAGTTATCCGATGAAGTGAAGGATGACCAGGACAGATGCTACAGGTGCCAGCATAATGGGCAGAAACCATGCGAGTGGCCCACTCAGTGGTTATATTTGGGTGTAACACGACTAGATATGGTTATGTTTAGGTAGTTTAGGAGTTAGGTGAGGCTTTGGCTTTGTTAGGGAAGAATCTGAGATTGACTAACAATCTCGGCCTGGATCCATAAGTACCCACGAGTGGCATTGCAAGATGTTTTATAATGTATGAAACTTTTCAGTTATTGCTCTTAAGTTGAATTTCAGCATCAGAACCATAGCTCTATGTTGGCCAAGTATGTGACTCCAGTTTCTACTGGGTCTTGTACTGAACAATGTCCAGGAAGAAGCAAACATAAACATAACCTATTACAACCAAGTAGATGAACAACCTACATTTACATGAAATATACATTTCCTGGCAAGGGTTGTACTTACTTACCTCATGGAAAATTTGCATTTGTTTGAAAGCAAATGTCCAATATTCAAATGTTGATCTTGTCAACTCATCACGCATGTTCTTTTCACATTAAACTACGTTAACCATAACTAAAACCTTCAACAAAACAGGGCTACCTTTAATCAAAATAACTGAAAGAGCCCCTCCAGACATCTTTCTTTTAATTTCCACATTAAAATCCTTAAATCACACTTATAATTTGCAAATTTGATTCCAAACTATCAGTGATGTCACAAATCATGCTCATAGGCCCACCGTTTAAAATCAGATTTTCAGTGAGCACCGATAAACTTTCCACTTTGAGCAGATGAATGTGAAATCGGCCTTCTGTTGTCAAACTGTGCACATACTTTACATCATTATGCACAGTTAAGCTCAAAAATCCAACAGTAGAACAAGAAGAAAAACACATTTTTGAGAGGAGGAGAGGAGGGGAGCCTTTAACCTTTCATCAACCAAAATCATTTGGCTGTCGCTCTTTGTAGGATGACATTATGATTCCTTTTGCAGCCAGGTCTACAAGTATCAGAAATGAGTGTGATTAGAAGTTAATACATGGAGCTGCAAAAGAAGTTATTATTACTGGTTTCATCACAGCTTTTAAGCTGGATGAGAAGCCCTAAAAGTGCTCAGAGCTGCAATGACAACTTGGCCAACTCTGTCTGCTGAGGAAGATCATGTGATGTGATCAAACAGCCACAAAGTGGACTTTGCGGTGAGTTTGTTTGGTCAAAAAAAATCATATTGATTAGGGTTAACATTCAGTGTTACTTTCATCTTGATATTTGACATTAGCTTCTCAATACCCTCTGACAAGATGAAAGCATATGTTTTGTTATATCTATCAGTGTTTATGTAGGAATGTTCAGTGGTGGCTCTTACTGTAATAGGTCTAAATGCTGGTTCAAATGTCTTCATCCTGTCGAGCATAAAATCTTTTTGTGAAATTTGTTTTTGCATGAAGATTGACATCAGACTTTCTTTTCACTTTTGCAGTGACAGAAATTTGCAGCTGTTTCAACTCTGTGTTTTAAACCTGTGTTTACACACACACACACACACACACTCCTGATACTGTAGATACTATTGTGTTTTGGTATATATTGTATGAATCACACTGCTCATATCCAGATAGACGAATACTGGAAGTTACCCTGAACTTTCCGCCCTTGTATTATCAGCTGTACTGTTTTTAAAAACAAACCAGCTCAGTCCTCTGTCACCACAAAGCTCTGTCAGCTCATGTGTAGCTATAAAGACAATTCTGCTTTTGTGCATTGGTGAGATCTAGAAATCAACCAGCATGGCCCAATTCACTGAGGTTGCAGTGAGGGTCATTTGCTTGTTCTGTGTCATTGTAGCCTAACAAAGAGCAAGTCAGCAAATGTTCCTAGTTCATCTTTTAACACCTGTACTACACAGTGTTATTGGCTTTTACTCGCACATGAGATGAATCAGTTGCAACAGGTCTTATCTAAAAGCAGTTCTTCATCTACGGAGGAACTGTAAATCTTTTCTGCTCTATCTTTCATCGCACCTCGTCCTCCTCTGCTTTTCTTGACGCATTGCTAGGATGTGTGACTGTCCTGGGAAGCCCCTACATTTTTTGTTAGTTACTAATTGCTGCTGGAGGCAGTTGTCCAAAGTCCCCTCACAGCTTTCACATGTGTTTTAATGAGTACATGCATGTTATCACAGAAGGAGAAAGTGAAAGATTTTTCAACGCCACGTGCCGTGCTGCTTAGAACTTCTACAGAGCTACTGTGGACTGTGGCACCTGTGAAGCATGCTGATATGTTTCTGTTTTCTTTGGGTTTTCAGTACAGTGTAACAACCTGCGTAGAGTTGGGCAATATGATGATATAGATGATATAGACTGATGAGACAATATAAATGTGACTGTTGTCAGAGATTTGTATACACTGTTTATACCAAGTTATCTGTTCTACTAAGGCAGTCAATTGACTGTTTTTAAATTTTGCAATGTAATAATTCTTTTGAAATAAAACAACAAAGGTTGAGGTCAAGGGCAACTGGACTAGGTTGAAGAAAAACTAGAACTTCTAGTTTCTAGAAAAACTTCTAGTTTTTTGTCAACTAAGCCCAGTTGCCCTTGACCTCAACCTTTGTTGGATAACTATGACCTGGATGACTGAGAACCATTGACCATATGCATTATATATTTGAGATACAACCAAGGAAGAAAGAAAGCTTCCAGCCTAAAACCAAACAGAAAAAGTTATTTTGTCTTTAAACAGTTACAGGTAGTACTTTACTGTATCGTGTTGTATACCAATAAAAAATTACCTACATAGACTGTATGTAATGACAAGTATACTTACTTGACAATTCATCATGTACAGAGCCAGGTACAGAGATGTGTTCCTGATATTTAACCTACACTCATTAATATAAATGTGGTGCATAAAACAATAGGAACTCCTGTCAACATAAAACAATAATATTAAACAGCGCCACAAACTGCAAGCTCCAAAATGACAACAACACCTGTCTTTAAAACTGTTTCATTATTAACCTTAACCTTGATAAAGGAAGGATTTATTGCAGTTGGCATTAGTTTTAGCCAGGTGTACCTAATAAACTATATAGCACATTTCTGTTATATATTGATTTTGGATGCAGTGTGAAGCCAGCACTTGACGGTTTGTTGCTGATGTTGGTTTGTGTAAACAATTAATGTTGCCAAGTGCAGAGAGCATGGTAGTAGATGACATAAACCGCATTTGTTGTGCTGTGTATAATGTATAATAATCAGATCACACTAAAAGAAAAAATAGCCTAACCTTAAATAGTTACTAGAATTTAATAGTTACTAAAAATTGAATGATTATAAATCATTTAAATCTTTAAATATTATTGTATTTTGGTGACAGATTTGGGGATAACTGCTTGTGTTTCTGCTCTTAGCTTCCCAGACGTTATTGTCAACTTCTTTTCTTTTTCTCCTTCCCTTCTTAAGTGAATTAGACATTTTGACATGTCATTGGTCACTAGTGTAATTTTTCAAATAGAGAGAGGTTTCACACTGAGATGCCATCACCACTATAGCGTATTTACAGCAGCACCATGAATCCACAAATGGAGATGGCAGACGGATATGCACGCACACAGACACACATATACACACAGACACAAATGTGTGTGAAATTAAGTGTGTTAGCCAGATGTCATTTAAGGGCAGCTCTAGCATGTTATTACGGAGCTTGTAGAAATGTTTGGTTCTCTGCTCCACCTCCAACATAGCACGTCTCAATCAGCCAAAAAAACCCTAATTACCAGCTGGGCATTCGCTGCTGCTGTGAAGGAAACGAGACACAATGTTTAGACAGTTTGTGACACAGACACAAGATGTTGCCAAGTTTTCATCTGATAGTGTAAGAGTAATGGAGTTTTTTTTTTAAGTTTGCCTCATTTGGATCATGTTGAATATTCCATACATCCTTAACAAGTATTTATGTGGCCCAGTGACCTCTGTGTGCACTGTGCATTTAGCCTACATTGTGCAGTCTTGAGAGTGCTGCACAGTGTCAACGAGCTGATGAAATGATGTTAATTGATGGAGGGTTAACATGTCAGGGGGACAGATTAGGATGCACTGTACGTTGATATGAAGACAGAGAATAGGAAAAGGAAAATTCACACAGAACAAGCAATGGATGACCCAAGAAAACAAGTAGTGTTTTTGAAACATTCAAAACCATCCTTGCACTAAAACTAGAACATCATGCTGTAAAAAATATTGAGAAGACCACTACTCACATATTAGGTCTATATTTGGTTTAAACTTTAGAAGATGTCTTCGAAGTTAGTTTAAAACCTCAAATGCTGGAGGGGTTGAAGAAATTACACAGTGGTTTATTTTAGCAGAAAATCTCAAAATAAACTTGAAATTGTTTAAAAGTGTCTCAGTTTATCCATAGCTTGGGCTTGATGAAGTCAGTCTCTGGTTTACTTTGGACAAAAAGGGCAGGCTGAACTGTTAACGTTTTGATGACTATTTTAGTCCTATATAATTGTCCAGACGTCTACAGGCATTGTCCAATAAGACAATGCCTGTAGACGTGGGCCCTTTGGAGAAATAGTTGTCTAAAAGTATTCCAATAAGAACCACTGCTATACAGTAAATCTGACTGGTTGTCCAATACTAAAAAGTACAGTACATATATCAAAGGCTTGACCCTAAAAGCGCACACATTGTTCAGGCATGTGTGCACCGTTGTGTGCGGCCTGTTACTGGTTAAAAACAGTCCTCCACTCATTAGCGCTGTCTTGATAATGGCTTAGTTTTCAGGCGTTTACTTTGACTTCAAATTGAACCTTTAGCTGCCCCTAGCAACGTCACAAACAAGCTGCCGGCTGTGAAGCCTTATGTGTAAATGTTCCAGAGAAGGAGAGGTGGGAATTCCCTGCGACGGACCACGCTCTGTTGCAAACCATGCCTCTCTCTCAAATTCCTTCTCTCTTTGTTTTTCTGCAGCTATCCACCGTGCTGCTAGTGAGTAATAAGAAGGGTAATAGCAGTCATTTAGTGGCTCAACTGTCAGCTGTGCTGATAGATGGGGGTCACACACACACAAATGCACACCGCAGCATAACTAATTCTCAATTATGGCTGATGGAGGGAGTGAACCCTCTTTTTAAAAGGTCCAGAGCAAAGGAAGAGTTTGTGCCAAGGGCCAAAAAAAGAGGAAAAAAGTGCGTGTAAGAGAAAGAGGAGGTGGGGGTGTTGTTGCCTTTCACAATGGTGTTTAAAAGGCGACACAGCCTTATTTTCTACCCGCCTATAGAGGAGCTTGGAGCAGAGCAATCTAGTTTGTGGAGAGAAGAAGAGGAGGGGAAGGGGTAGAGGATGGAGGAGTAAAGAATCAAGAATCTGGGAGAGAAAAGCGAGGCGGGGTGTCACTGTCTGAAGGCATTCCCCTGCATACGTCACATACAAACAAAGAGGAGAGATTTATGGTTGTTTTTGTTTTAATGCATGCAGCATATTGTCTGCAGTTATGAATATCCTGGATTCGCACCGAGATCATACACCATGCGTGTTTCCCCTTAAACCAGTACATTTCTGCTCATGAGAAGATGTGTGTGTGCCCATTGAACCTGAGCGTGTGTGTGTGTTGCCACTGCAGTACAGCACAGTGGGGGTTGGGAGTCGTCCTCTTATCTGTGACGTATAGCGTAGAGGAGAAGGAAATTAGGGCACAACTCAGCCCGGCTCTGGTGCTATTGTTGCCTTGCTTTTGTCAGGGCAGACTGTCTGACAGACACACACAAGCACGTACATGCAGTCACTGACTTTTTAGCATCATACTGGATCAAAATTACAGATGTTTGTCATTTTTAAAACAAGGAACACCCACATTAAGGATTTTGCAACACAACAGTTTACACATTTAATTTATGTAAATTTCATGTTTTTGTAAGAATAAACAACTATACAACTTTAAAAAAAATGCCTCAACACATTTTGATATTCGTAGCCACACACTTTAACTCCTTATGTATGGGTTTGTACTTCAGATTATAACTAATAATTATTTTTTAATTTGTCAATTAATTTTCTTGTTTTTGTCTCACCAATAGTCCAAAACCCAAAAAAGCAGCAAAGCAACACATTTAAGGAACTGGAACGAGTGGATGTTTGGCATTTTTGCCTGATAGATGACTGGCTGGGGCCCTTCTGTGTGGAGTCTGCACGTCTGCACAATATAGGCTTCTAAATCTGTGGCTAGAAAATGTCAGCCTTCTTCCTGCACATCAGCATGTTACATTATACATGAGCACATATGAACTTCTTCACAGTTACCAAGTAACAGTGGGAACATGGGAAAACTATTTTTGTTTCATCAACAGGTTGCATTCATTGAGAAAATCTATGTTGCATAGTACATCTAACCTTAATCTATTAGGGTCATAAATCAAGTCATCGAGTATATTTATAAGGCACTTCCAAACAAACAGATTTGTTGCAGAAATGGCATGTATATATACAGATTGAAAAAAACTTGCATAGCTCATAATAATCACCACAGAAGTAGATCTCCTGCCAGAATGCCGCTTCATCTCATTAGTTGAATCTTTGATGTGGAGTATTGGCCCTGGACTCCAGCTGGACTGAAGCTGGTAAATATTTTAGCTTGGGGACTTCTTTAGTTACGCTGCCCGGCATTGATACATTGACTCAGCCCCTTGATGTGCTGTTGTATTGCTTACTTGTGTGTTTTCTCTCATGACAATATGGGACTTATTTTGCTGGTATGCCACCTCCACCATAGACCCCAAAAATGCATGCACATGCGGATGCAACAAGATGACATGTTTCCTTTTTTCTTCTGATGAAGTAGTGCTGTTGCAGCTGTTCACACTTGCAACCCCCTGGGAGTAATTGCTTGCCTATAGGTCACTCTGGTTATGTGTCTTAAGGTAGTCTTCAAATACTTTGAAATGCATAAATGAACAGTGTGTCTTTGTTTTTGGACAGATGCAAGAGAAAGGAATGTAGATGTACAAAAAGATTTAGGGATGGCGACATTTTAGAGATTTACAGGGTTCGACAGAAAAATGTGTCATCAGAGGAACTGAAAGAGGAACTGATAAAGAGACAGGTTTGTTTTCTCATGGCATACTTAGAAAAATAGTCATGCAATAAATTCAAAATGTTACCATTTAAGAGTGCATGAAACTGTAAAGAAGGAAGTGGGATTAACACATGCATACCAGCATGTTTATCCCTTACGCTTCAGCACAAACGCCACATCACCTTCAGTGATGGAAATACTCCTCTGACTGCGTTAATTGCAGAACTGTCAGCAGCATCTGTGGTGTACCTAGTTTGATCATGCATGCATACATATGATAGATATAGATATAATAGATGACTCATGCTGTACATGTGCCTGGCCACAAAGTTACAGTTCTCTTTAAAGACAAAACCTGAGACATTTTATTTCTCTAATGCTGCTGCAAATAGAAAATATGGTATTTCTTGTGCAGTGAAGTTTTTACTGAGCAGAACTGCTTTTGACCAAAAGGCACCGGGGGGGGGGGGGGGGAACAATCCTCCAAATCATTTTTAGAATGAAGCCTGCTGCTAAAGAGATAACCATGTGTAGCTTTTTGTTGCACTGGCCTCAATCAAGCAGTGTTCTTCTACCAAATGCAATAGTTATGTAATGTTGCAGCATTCATTATCTTAACTTGTCCAGTCATTCCCATCCTGACATGCTTTTGTAAGTTGCATATTATTTCATAATTGGCTTCCAAACCTGCCATGTCACAAAATCATGCTCTTGAACTGAGATTGAAGGTGATCTCAGGAAAACTAACCCCCTTCAGAAGAGGAAAACAGCCTTCTAGTGTCAAACTCTGCACATGCATCATTCTGCACAGTGAAGGTCAAACATCCAAGTGACGGAACAGTGAGCAAAGCACATTTTGAGTGGAAGGGGACTCTAAGGAGAGGCCATTGTTGAGTGCCTGGTTTGCTAAATTATTGTTTTCCTCCAATGTAGGGCTGAAACGATTCATCGATAAAATCGATTAATAAAATGCATCCACACAAATTCTTTGCATTGATACTTTTGTTTAATCCATATAACTACTACTACTACTACTACTACTACTACTACTACTACTACTACTACTACTACTACTATAACCATATAACGCACGGACATTTATTGCTGTGGCACATCGCGCCTACCCTGGGAACACGACGTGATTATAATGCCGCTGTTTGCAAAGTGGAGGAAGAGATAGAAAATAGTGAGTGACAAAGAAGAAAGTGTCTAAAATATGGGATTATTTCAAGCTAAAGAAAACAACAACTCTGTAATGTCACCAGCCGTCCACCGTAAAACGAAACTTATGTCACCTCGGTAACAGCACGACGGTAGCTGAACAAAAAGCAGCCGGTGTCGTGCCAGCGGACCACAGACAAGGTAACCGTAACAGCAACTTTAGCATTTAACTAAAATCATGATTGATTGTTGAGTTGAAGCCAAAGTAAGCCGCAGCTCTCAGCTGAAAATGTGCACAGGTGCGTTTGTTGTTCTCCTTTTTGGGCCGTGAGTTGTAACCTCATAGTCAGGAGTTAACTGGGTGTCGGGGAGCTGCACCTTTTTACACACCTCCACCGCTCTCTGTAGTTCAGACAATCCCTGCTTCCTGCCTGTGCTAATCCATCCTTCACCCATATTCTTTGTCTTTATAATTGCCATCTTTATAATAACAAACAACAGCTGTTCCATGTGCAGGATTGCTCATTTCCCGTTTCACATTTCACGTGTGTTTTCTTGACTAAATGTGGTTTGGAGACCTGCGTCGGGTGACACAGCCGCTGTCATCTCGTGTAGTGTGTGTAGTGTGTCACCGATCAGTCACGTAGTGTGAACGCTACAACGACTCAAGACTGCCGTTTGTTGGCACGGCCATCAGCCGACGCTGAAAGTCGTGTAGTCTGCACGAGCCTGTAGTATAACTTTTACAACACAAAGGTGATGTTTGTGTTTGTAAAGCAGCTGTCTGGTTGTTGGTCTGATGTTTGTTGTATGACACACTATGAATTTCCGAAAGGACGGGGGGGGGGGGGGGCCACCGGCAAGCAAAAGTAGGCCTACTTCTTAAACGACGTATCGATGAATCGTTGAAATAATCTATAGAATCTATTAAAATTATCGTTAGCTGCAGCCCTACTCCAATGCATTTAGCCTAAAAAATGAAAAGCTTGAAAGAAAAAAATCTTACATGGATGACTAATTGTGGGGGAATAAAATAGCCTATATGTGTAACTTAAGGTAATTTACAACTTTATCTCAACTACACCTTGTTCCATCTATCTGTGTGTTCTTTGTGCCTTTGTAGCTGCATGGAAGCAATACTCATCTAAACAAGTTGGTGATGTGCAAAGACATTCTCCTGGAGAACATTTTACGTTTGGGGACAAGCACAGTTCTGTTGACTACATTCATTTGATCACATTACTGTACTCTTAAGATCATAAAGCTCCAGGAATGAAGCAGGAAGAGAGGAGGGGGGAAAGTGAACTCTGAGGAATGCTCTTTAACTTTTCTGCTCACGGTTACCTGATCGCTGCTATTCGGTCATAAAAGAGACAGCTGTGCTTTTCACAGCCTGTTTTAAAAAAAAAGCTGCTTTTACTACAGGTGGTTATGGACACAAATTGTTTAATTGGGACTGCTTTAACAGCAGATGGAGGGTGGTGAATTATTGGACCTGACCCCTGACAGGCGAACAGCAGCATGATGGTTTGCGCTATAATGTCAGGTTTGTGCGTTTCCCTTGAAGATTTACTGCAAAGTTAGACACAAAGAGTAGCTGTCATCTTGTTCAAGAAGCAGGATTTTACAATTGATCAGCAGCTAATGCACCCAATAAAGATTAAGAGTCTGAACTCATTCTGCTGAGAACTTGAAAGAAGCAGAACGTCAAGAAATGTTAACTTACATAAATTATTATGTAGGAAATGCTTTTCTGTTCCGCTGGCAAGCTCGCAACTCTTACCTTACCTCCCTACCCTCCTTCTGTTTTGAGATGTTTTTTTAAATTTTTTTTATTGGATTGCCGGTAGGCCCCCAGGAAGAGTCAAAGGTTGAATATATACTGTGTGTGTGGGCATCTCAGTATATCCGTTTGACTGTGTGTTTTCTCTCTAGATCTGACTTATCAAATGCACTTTCTTATTGGTTTAGTGGGGATGAGCCTTATTTTCAGTGCCACACCTGACAGCTGGTGTTGTAACTGTCCACTGTCCAAGTGTCACAAGACCTGAATGACAGGAAGCTACTGACTAAGGTAACTTATTGAATACCATGGGAATATTAGGCAAGTTTTTGCTATCCTAGAGGAAAAAGACATGTCAGAGGAAGACAGATCTGACCCTCTGAACCTCTTAAAAATTAATCTTCAGCTCAAGGTTATGGTTCACTCCTTAGCCTGCAGTGTTGAGCTGTCAGTTCCGAATTCAAGACATGTGTGATAATGAACTAGAAACTCTCAGGCGCGGTGGAGAAAAGGTGTGTGTTGCTACCCATTGACAAGAAACCTTAGACCACTGTAAAACTTGCTGCCCAGACTTGCTACGGGTGTCCTATTCAGATTTTTACTCCACTATCTTAAAGTGTTACGACTAAAAACACTTACAGTAGTGGGTGATTTAGCCTGACAGGTGTAGCTCAAGTGTGTTAGAAATACACCCACACGCGTACACTCTCACACACATACACACACACACACACATGCTGACACATGTTGTTGATAAAATAGCTATTTTCCTCCACATCAAAGCTCTGAAAGTGAGTCAGAGCGAAGGGAGGAGAACCAGTGTTACAAGTCAGAAGCTGGCCTGGTGTTAGTGTCCCGCCTCTTTTCTTTTCTTTATTTTTTTTTCTTTTTTTCCAAAAACCTGTCCTGCCCAGCAGCCTGGTATAGAGTATGATAAGCTGGATACCATATTGTGCCAGACAGATTTTACTTTAACAAGAGAGTATTAATATACTCCTTTGTCTGTTTTATTATTTATTTAATTATGTATTGATTTGTCACCGGGCCGGACAGGGGGGCAGACGTGGGGATGGGGAGGCACAAACAGACAGCACAGAGAAAGGACAACACCTGTAAGAGAAGGGGGATGGAAGGTGGGGACAAAAGGGAATAGCAGAGGGAAACCAATTGCAGAAAGCAACGAAACCTGCAATAGAACAGAGAGGGGGGCTTGGGGCGGAGAAGAAGAACAACAAACAAACAGACAAACAAACACAAAACAAACAATAATAATAATAGTAAAAGACAACCAGCCGAACAGCAGCAATAAACAGCTGACATAGTAAGACAACTAAGAGAAAAATGAAAACAAGAAACAGTCACGCACACTAAATAAGTAACACAGCACAGCCACGAGAGCCACGCCACAGCTGTGCTACACCTACCCCAGCAACAGGCAGGCAAGAAGCCCAGTAGCCAATAGGGGTGGAAGAAGGGGGGAAAAAAAATAAAAAATAGACTCCCAGATGCACCGCAATGCAAACGCGGAAGACCCCGACCCAACCAACAGACGCCCCAAAAACTAAATAAATAAAAATAAAAAAACAATAAAAACGACCATCCAAATGCCAGTTGACAACGCAATGCCAACGGAACGCAAAAAGCGCAACCCACGGAAGAGCAGCGCTCGGACCGACTCTTTTCTTAGGAACCGTGAATCTGGAGGTCTGTAAGGTGAAAGCAGGGTTGTGTCCAGGAGGGACGATGTATTTGATACAGGAAAGAACAATAAGTCTTTGTTGCGTTTAAAAAGAAGAACTCACACTTTATTCTAAGATCCAGGGATTCAGTTTTAAGTCTCTTTTAGGGCAGATCGGAACATTGTGTGGTTTGAAAGCTCACTTCCTTGTGGGCATGAAGGACAATATAAATAAAATGTTTTCCGGGGCCACCATGACATTATGCTGAGGGCAGTAACAAATGTAACTAAATACATTTATTCAAGTATTGAAACTTAAGTACCAATTTGAGGTACTCGTACTTTAACTAGGTAAATTATTATTTTATAATAATAAAATGAACTTAAAAATGGGCATTGTTAGAACTTAAACTTTAAAATTAGATCCAAGCTGATCAATTACAACATGAAAATACTACAAAAAAATAACGCCTCTGCTGAAATATTATATAATAGTATGACATCACAGATGCCATTGCTATTTCAAGGCTGACTGAAGGAAGTTCAGGCGTGTTCCTCTGAGGTGAAATAGAGGCATTCGGCCAAAATCCTCCAACATGCATCCTAAGAAAATCATAAAATAAATAGAAATATGAAAGATTCAAATACACATGAATGAAAAGGAGACTGATGGGACCGAGGTCATGCTAAATTTGATCTTGATGAGTTGTGAGATTGCGGTTTGTAAAGCCTACCGATCTACCAGGACACCCTTTAACACAGTACTTTGTTGGATTTCTCATGGCATTTATCATGTGAGATTATTTTTCCGTGAGTCTAAAGCTTTCTTTCTTGTGTCTAGATTGATTTAAAAAACATTTGTACAATAAACCGATTCACTGTTGTAATTCAGGAAACGCATAACAAGGCTCCATTTCAACATGGTAACTTTCTGCAGCCTTTTCCTTTCCATGGTTATCGAGGACAAACAAAAGTTTTTGTTTTTTTTTTTAGATGAGACATGATTCATGTGAGAATATTGTATAAATTCTCACATTTCATGGGGTTTTCGAAACATGATATATGACTGGACATATCGGGAAGCTTGATATTGGTTATTTTCAGGGGACAGTTTATTTCAGAGGCCAGAATTTAACCTTATCTCCTCAATAGCAATTTTATATCTTTAATATCTTGTATATTCCTTACTGGCAAAGATATCACTTCATTTGCCCACTTTGTTACCTTCTTTACCAGCATGAGATTTTGATATTGTGTTGTGAGAAATTTCAGAGGAAGACAGTGAGATTAATATAATGTATCTGCCTCTCCCTTATTACACATTCATGTTTTTGACAAATTAATCGAAGCATTGTGTTAAAGCAGGTAATGATTAACATCCCACTCTTCACCTTGAGAAGACTCAGCAGATTGAGCTATCAGGATACGTTAAACATGTCATGAACGAAAGGCAAAGAAGTCTATAACGATCTCATTGTGTTCTGTCAGACTGGCATTGAAGAAGACAGTTGACCTTCCAGAACAATGATTCTACGTTCCCCTTCAAGAGGAGGCTCTTCCTCTTCCTCCTCCTCTTGCTTCCCCCATCCTCTTTCCTCTTAAGCTGTGGTCATGCACATTTTGTTAGAAACATATTAACCTCATCCTCATTTACCTTCTTTTTCTTCCTGTCCCTCCTCATTTCCTTTTGTGAATCTGACATGGAAATGGCCGTTAGCCTGTTTCTTTCCTTCATTCTCTCTCATCCTGTTTCCCTGCTTGATGTAACTCTGCTCCGTGTTATTAAAATAGGATAAGTGCTTGCAGAGAAACCTGACTTGGCAAGTATTGGAAATGGCGTGGCAGATGAGGGAAGGATTGCATATTAAATTAAGTGCAGGAGCCTCTGACTCTCTCCATCACTCCCATTGTTTCATTTTGTACTACAGCAGACATGACCGCTTGCTGGCCAGGCCTTATGATGCGTTTTGCCAGAGGTTGTGTTATTTTTACAACAACGAGACACGAGCAAATCCCCACTGTGGTGAAGTAATCATACCGCACATCAGTCCGAAGCAAACACAGTAGGCTAGTGTAATGCTGTGGCTCAGAAAACTATTAGCAGTTGGTAGATTGGTAGTTGTTGACAGCCTTTCTGATTCTGAGACACACATATTGAAAAGTGTATTTCCAACTAGTAAATGCTATAAGCTGTAAAAGGTACAAGCTGATTTGTGATTACACCCAGCCAGACATATTTTATTTTTAAGTTATGGTAATATACTGCATGGGAAATGCAAAATGAATACATGGAACAGATCCACTGACTTATTGGACACAATGCAGTGACCCGAGCTGGGGCGTGCCCTTTCTGTAACTACTGCTGTCCTCTCTAGTGGAGAGTCAGCAGTGGTACACATGGAGGCAGAGAGATGGAAACTGCAATAACAAAGGAGAGTAAGTAAATAAAGACTTGGAGTAAGAGACATAAGTAAGACAAATTTATGGTGAGAGACAGTGTATTTTACCTGTTTAGAGGCAGCAGTTGTTAATTACTTTATCTTGAAAATGAATACAGGAAAAAAAACTAGAGTTTGTGCAAATGCATGCAAAGTCAGAAGGCAAAGTTTCACGTGTCAGGTTTCACGTTTCAAGGCAGTGAAATCAACACAACTTGCGGAAGTGCAAACTAAGGTACACAGGTGCTTAATCAAATTTAAAAAATCTTTTAAGGAATCTGACCTGGTCTCTGTAACTTTTTTTAGCCAATTGATTGTTTAGCTGCAGGGGAAGTGTGTCTGTTTGGTACCATGGACTACATTTTTGTTGCCTGGAAAGACTAAGAAAAAGGGTCACTTGCAGCGATGGAGCCACATGAGCTATAGTTTTTTTTAACCTCTTGTTTTAGTTTTACGGCCCTCACGTGTACTCTTTTTGTTCCGTCTCACCACTCTCATCATCAGCAGTATGAAGCTGTTCGAGCAAAAAACGCTCTGTTAAACCTGATACACCCTACCTGCCCAGCACTAAACAGACAGAAATGATGGTTCAGTGATTGGATCTTTCTAACGAAATTAACCTTGGTTATCGTAGTTGTACCGTGTCCCTTTATGACCTTGCATTTCTTCAGGCTTGTACCTTCAACTTTTTATCTACATCAGTTCTTTTCTAGCACAGTTACAAATGAATTAACTGGTTGAATTTTATTCCATCCCCAAGCTGCAGAAGTATTCAATCCGTGAGTCATATAACATTGTCTATTGGGGAAAATGAATGTGACTTTTTTTCCCAGGAGTTGGTACGAAACCAGAGCTAAAAGGAGAGTAAATATTGGACTTACAGATTGATTGTAATTTCTCAGGTGGATGTAACCACAGCTACAAATGACTTCTAATGTTGCTCCATGGCTGCTGGATATGTAAATAGGCAGTAATGCACTAACATGTTCCCCATAGGGACATTAAAAGGCAATAATAGGTTAGGTCAGTGTTTCTGACGTTATATTTATATATATTTTTTAATATCAGTTATAGGGCTGTACATATCGATTATTTTTCAAGTCGATTAATCTAACAATTATTTTTTCGATTAATCTAACGACTAATTTTGAAAAGTTGCCTATTACTCGATTAACATACCAATTTATCCAAAATAAATATCAAAAACATGTCTAATCAATAATCTATACTTTATTCCATCATCCTGATGAATCACATTAGTATGACAATAGTAGCAAATCTTAAAATGGATAAAATTTCCACGTCACTGATGTGTTATGATAATAACAATAACAGACATTAATTAGGCTACTTTACTTAAAACTTTAAATGTTTCTGACATGGATTCATTTCAATATTGAGTAATGCAGTATGATAATAAAATGTATTTCTGCATCAGTGAACACCTGAAAGGACTCACAGACGGTACAGACAGTCAAAGATAGTCTGTACTGTTAGTTTCAGCTGTTTTCTCGCCCGTACGCGGCCGTTAAAAATATGAAACAGCCAAACATTAGATGACCCGCGGTGTTATGTTACTATGACAGCAGCGGGACAGAAATTACTTTAACATGAAGGCAATAAACATTTTAACGGACTACGTGTCCTCATGCTGATAATGTGCCGTGCTTGTGTGGCGACAGAAAGTAACATTTTGCGGTGCTGCTGTCTAGACAAAGTGCTCCGGGATACTTTCGTTTCACGTGTTCATGCTGCTTCACGTATTTGTGGACAGCAGTTGTGCTGCAGTGAAGCTGTTTCCAGTTCAGAGAGCTCATGGAGCAGCACGTTGTTGAGTATCTGTCTGAAATACTCCAAACTTTAGACGGTCGAAGGCGCTGTCTTGTAGCTGGAGCTTGTCCGGGAGAATCCCAAACCGGATGCAGCGACGCGTCGACGCATGATGCGTGTCGATGTATTTACGTAATCGATTTACGTATGTCGACGACTCGCCCCAGCCCTAATCAGTTATTACAGTTTTGAATAACTTGTTATGTACGAAGCATACATCACTACATATAGGAACACATCCTTGATATAATTTTTATCAGCAACATGACAACTGTGTGCACTTTATTTTGAAATACATTTTCTTTAGAGTATATGCATCAATGTTCTGCTTTTACCTGAAAAGTTTCTTTTAATACCGGCAGAACTTTTATGTCTTCTTAAGTTAACACTACATTTGTACTTCAGTAGTTTATTCCTACTCTTTCTATCTCCAGCGGTAGAGCACTTCATCAGTGTTTGTTGGGGAAAGGAAGCGTGCTACTGCTCAACTTCCACCACCTAGATTTCCCCAGCTGGTTGAGGGATTTGAACTGGCAGCCCTCCAGTCACAACCTTTAATATATGTAATAAAATAATTAATATGTTGTCTCACTGCCCCACTTCACCCCGTATTGACGTTCACCCATATTGATGTTTAGGTCTGCAATTTTTAACTCCCTCTGTGTCTGTGTGTAAAAGAGACGGAGCACGTGTAAGGGTGGACCGAGGGGAAGACTCGTCTCCACTGCTGCCCAGAGCCAACCCAAACAAACCACAGTCCACTGGCATGGAGAGCGAGGGAGAGAGTGTGTGTGTGTGTGTGTGTGTGTGTTTGGGTGTGTGTATTTAACAGTATGCCTGTCTACGTTGAGCTCCCATCCTGCTCCAAAAATAACCCCCTGCTAAGAGTATTTAATCCCCAGGTTGGCGCTCTCTCTTCCCTTTTTTTCTTGCTCTTTATCACACCCTCACACATTTGATGTGCATACTGTATACACACACACACACACACACACACACACACACACACACACACACACACACACACACACACACACACACACACACACACACACACAGGGGTGGGTTTCCTGGTGTAAAGCCAGCAAAAACTTAGGCTTAGTGGTGGTAATCTGGTAGGTGTGTGCTTGCTTTATCTGTTTTCATGCGTTGGGGGTAAAGTGGTATTGGCCTTGCATGGTGACTGGCTTTGGCCAAGATTACTGTAGGATGAGGCAATCTGTTTGTTATTTATTTAGGTTTTCCTCAACATTTCAAAATTCTATATTTATTTCTAGGGACATTTTAGATCATCCTATTCTGATCACATCCTGCAGTTTGTGGCACTGATGGGACTCAGAAGATGGGCCAGAAGGGCAAGCCAAGATTAATGTTAGAGAGCTGGGGGTTAGGGGTGGTTAATCGGGAGAGGCTTGAGTTTGGGGGGCCAGGGATTTATGCCCATCTCTGCGGGAAATTATAGGAAAAACAGACTGTTTATGGGGTAGCTTGTGGTTTGTTGCTGGTGGCAGAGGGTGGGGCCCTTCTCTGGAGGACCAACACTGTTTTGTGCTTTGATTGTTTCCCTCATATTTGCAGAGATTTTGATTTTAGGTCTAGAGGTGCTCTGATCAGGATTTTTGGGCCGATCACTGATTGCTGAAAGCAGTATCGGCTTATACCGATCACTGGGTCTATTTGGAGCCTTTTATTTATCATGTAGCATTATACAGTATATTGTATATTTATTTAATTGGTCCTAAAAACAATGTATTAAGTGTTAAAATTAACAGATGATAAAGTATCATGAAATGATAACTGTTTATTTTATTGCCAGGAAACATGGGCAACAAATTCCGCTCAATCTGTGTTAGAGACTTAAACCATAGCAGCCTTTGCCTGGTTACTGTGAACATTTTATAGCTTAACAAATATAGCGTTACTGTGGAATAAACTACAAAAACAGAACAAACAGCATCTTTATAAATTTACTACAACCATAAAAACTGCAACAAAAAAGGAAAAGGAGATAAAGGAGCACAGGCATCATGAGTCTCGATGATAAACTCTGAAGTAGCTGCTTTTTGTTCTGGAAAGCTCAGGCAGGTTCTGTGGCTTATATCATTTCAGTGGATTGTTTTCATTTTTAATCCTTGTGCAAGATAAACAGACTTTACCAGAGGAGAGAGTAGCAAACACTTTAAATACAGCCAGAAGGTTTTTATTTGATTTCATAAAAGTTAAAAATACGGTAGATTTATGGGGAAACATTTAACGGGTTGATACTGATACCGGGTGAGAACGGAAAAATACAGGAGAATCTCGGGGGAAACAGGAGGGTTGACATGAGAGGAGTAGAAAGAGGAGTGTGGTAATGTGAGGCTACATCCACGCTGCTACGTTTTTAAAACAGTTTTATAACGAAAACGAACTTCTCCGTCCACAGCAGCGTTTCAGCTGCGTGTCAGAGTTGATCTCTGTCTGTATTAGAATGACTGAAAAAACACATCTAGAGGCCCTTCAGGTAGCTATACTGGGCATGCGCGTGCCAGTGTAAACATGAAGCAGATGGTCTACTCCGCTGTAGCAGACGATTTAGCGAAAGAAGAAATTAATACAGACCAAGAACCACACCAGGCTTTTTTCTTATTTTTTTTGCACTGACTGACAACGAAGTGGAACTGTTACTGAAAGTAACACAGGAGTACGAGAGACGGCGGCGGAAAACAGACTGGGAGTTGTCGCAAAGTAAATACAGCGACATGCACAGTTGGCTAACTGTTAAGTGTTATTTACACACTACTTATATTTTAATAAAAATACCAAAACTAAAACTCTGTAAGTAGCATCGTGTTTATGCTTTGCATGACTTAATACTGACTCACAAAGCCAAATGTGAGTGTTTCTTATCGTTTTATAAAGTCCTCTTTTTTGTCCATCGGGTCAGCAGCGTTTTCAAACAAACATCTTCTGATTCACCGTTTTAATTTGGACGGGAGGCGGAAACGTAGCAAAAGGTCTCCGTTTTTGTAACGAAAACAGAGAGAGAGGCAGTCAGCTGATTGAGTGGCGCCGCTCTTTGCATCAGGAAACTCACACTGAAAGATCAGTGTCTCTCTCTGCCTGCTGTGTCTGTTAAACTCCGGTTGCGGGTGGCGTGTGTGTGACATGAGCACAGCTGCGACAGTTTCACATGATCGCTCCTGTGTGTTGCTCCACTTGTCTGATTGCTGCTCAACTCTAATTGTAAATGATTATGTGGGCAGGTTAATACCTTCTAGTCTGAGAAGGTCTTTGGTGCTAGTTAGCTTTGAAAACCGCTCAGACAGCGTAGTGAAACATTTTAGCTGCCGTTGAAAATTTGTCTGGCGAGTATTGCATCATCTGATCGGCTTTTCTTATCGGCCTTTTTAGCGACCACTGATCAAACTAGTTAAAGCCATTATCGGCTGATTATGATCGGTGACCGATCGATCGGAGCACCCTTAGTTAGGTCATACTTAACCATTTCAGGTTGTGATTTGTTAAATACAGAAAGAAGTGCAGTGTGCCTGATTTACAGGTCACATTGAACCTTCTTCTAAAGGCTTCCACAATGATTATTTTCTCATATCTGTGTAAGAGGAGATTTGTGGAAGGCCAGTTCACGGGCCTGTAAGAGATCAAGGGTTAGCAGTGTGTTAGTTGAGTTGGTGAGGTGCGAGGATGCTTAGTACAAACTCCATTCAAGGCCAGACTCCAGGTGGGTGATGTGTGGTACAGTTGCTGCAGGGTTCAAGGACATCTCTGACCTGCAAGTTGAAGATGTCAATCAATGAATGTCTAGACAGTTTACATTTGACTCTCTGCACTGTTAACTCTGCAAATCTGAATTAGGAAGTGCGTTAGGCAGCCATATCAAGATATCTGGAACTGGAAAAACACTAGTGTGTAGTATTTCAGGAGTAAGTGTATAATGGATTTTAGTCAAGGACAGCTGAAGCTCAGAGTTATTACTTCATTATGCATTAAGTCAAACTGACTGAATATCTGTTCTTCTCTCTCCACAAGCTGTTAGGACCAAGGAAAACCTTACCTTTTGTCCCCTGGCTGTTATTGTGTCATTTTCTGTATTAGCTTTCACCATGTGCACTGGAATGGAAAATGTTGCTCTTTCAAAGGAAAAACGGCTGCATTAAAAAAATGGATGAAACTTGCTGTCTGTCCTTGAATTATTATCTACAGTCAGGTCTATCTAACTCAGCAATTACTATTCTTTGAGCAGCATTCAAGGTTGTTCCTGACAAATTGAAATTGAGTTCAAAGAAGATTCACTAGTCTAGATAGATAGCCGAGTTTAGTCTTTCTGCTGAGCTGGCTCAGTCCCCCCCCCCCCCCCCACGTTTTTGTATGCCTGAGCTGAATAAGCGACATCTCTCTTAGTCTCATTTAGCAAAAAATGGCTTTTTTGCTGCTTGATGACATTGAAGATTGGCAAATATACATATTTATGTTGGTATAACTTATTATCATTTGGATGCATTTAATGGCTTTTTGTTTCAGACACCCTAAGAAATGGGAGTCTGCTGGGATGTAGGGCAGCAATTAAAGTTTTCAACATCTCTTGTGCTGACACAGAACGCCAGATTGACTGGTCTGTTTTTCATTGTCATGACAGATGACTTGTCTCATCCAGACAGATGCAAAATTGTAATCATGTCAGGAGTTTGAACAGAGAAAATTCTTCTCTACTCCAAATTTAGACCCTTATATAACCTGACACAACCTTTCCAAAAGTAATTTGTTTTTTTGTGGCTTATTTTTTGAAGGGGAAAATGAGGGCATAAGCCAAGTAAGTCTCTGACAAAATCTAAATAAGTAGATCAGAGGAAGTAAACGACAAAAATAAAATCAATGGAAGCTGCCATGACTCCCTATAGGGATCACTTCTTGATAACTCACCTTTTTGAAGTTGTGTTGTTTTAATACCTGCATTCACTAAACATTGTCATTAAAATGCTGCAGTTTGCCATATATCTCACTATAGAGCTTTATTGTCAGTTTGCATCCATAAGCAGTTCTGTTCAAGAAATGTACATATACAGTTACATATATGAACGTTTTTGTAGAAGTACAAAACACTTCAAACAATCATGACACTTTATATCCTTTGTATTCAGATCTCAGTTAGCAGCACACTTTTGGTTTAGCAACAGGATTGACTGATTTAAAAAAAAAAAAAAAGAATTCTTCAGCCTTTTTCGTTTAAATGGAGGACATTAAGACATCAGTCATTTCATTCATTTTCATTAATTAGGATCCCCGTCAGCTGAAGCAGAAGTAACAGCTATTTTTCCTGGGCTCCACACAAAACACAACAACACATGACGGTACACAGTCACATTCTCATTTCATTTGTACTGTGGAATGTAATGTAATTATGCAGTAAATAATCACCATTACTGTCCTGCTTCACCCAGCTGGCAAGAAAATCAAAATTCATCTTTCAAATTGAAGATGTCACATTGAGAGTTGTCTAGTAGAAATGAAAGCCGACCTAAGGAACGCTACAGAGTATCAAATGGTGATAAAAGCAAATTTTCTGTCCAGGAACTGAAACACCAAAACCACAATAATGTAAAACGCATTTGTCACACAGTAGGTCCCACAAAGTCAGTTTCCCATCCACTGTCAATAGACCATCACATGTTGGACTGTTTGTATGATTCTCAGCTAAGTGGAGTTGTTCAAGTTTCTTTAAGTGGCTGTGGATTAGGCTGTTCTAAACTAAATGAATAAAATGTTAAAATGTCGAATTTTGTAGAATTCCCCTTTCAGCTCAGTCTCTGTCTTCAGTATCATTTCACAGAATGACATTGAGGTTTTGAGCTGAAAGTTATCCCCCTTTTCAATGATGATGTCATTAACTCGGGGTGGAGGAACAAATCGATACAGCATAGTATCGCGATATTTTCTGTGGCAATTTTGTATCGATACACGGAGGTCAAGTCTCAGTCTTTTATTATATAAATTGTATATGAGAATTTTACTTTTTGGTACTATAATAATAATAATAAAATTCAGTCCAATAGAAAAAGAGTTTTCCTTTGGGGACACAATATGAAGTTGGAAAAAAGGTTATAAATTGCAATATATCGCAATATTTTTTAAAATCGCAATAATATCGTATCGTGACATAAGTATCATGATAATATTATATCATGGGGCCTCTGGTGATTCCCACCCCTAACATTAACATAACCCCCTTGTTTGCAACTGCACTGTATGAAGTTATAGTTTCTCAGTGATAGACAGTGTGTGCACGGACCACAGTGACAAAGATCTACTAGGCTTCTTGTAAAAACCGAGTGCCTGACTCTCTTAGGTTTTTTGTTTCTGCTAAGAAATAACCATCTACAGACATACATACTTACAATATTGTTTCTCTGTACCTTTCAGGCTGGAAAAACATCAGCTACCCTTGCGTTGATACTAATTCTTCCACTTTAATTTTGTAGACAAGTGTAATGTGGCACCAGTATCATTTGAAGTTAACAAATATTGGGTTTTAGTATACAGTTTTTTTGAATATAGTTTGTTTGGTGGCAATCAGGATGAGGCAGTAGTTGCTAAAATATTCGATATTTGGAATACCGGCCAGATTGACATTTACATGTCATGAACCTGCCCAACAACAGTAAGGAGGGTTGAATTTGTAATACACTACTTTGCTGCCTCAAGGCAAAAAATGTACATTATGTCTTCAATGTTATACTTCTCGGTGTGAGTGCATTAGCAGGGTGGTATTTCATTATTTTCTTGCTCCATTTTGAACCTACAACCCTTTCTTCTTTTGTGTTTCTCTCATCTCTGTCTCCCTCTGTGTCCCTCTGGCCTCAGAGGAAGGACTTAAACTGACAGGCCACCGAGCAGCAGCCACTCGGCCGCACATCCCCCAGGCTGCTGTGATCCATCCTGGCAGAGAGAGAGACCCAGAGAGAAACAGGGGCAGAGAGACCGGGAGTAATGGCTACACTAACAAAAGACTGTAACAGATTAGGAGGACAGAATGTGTGTTCTGTCTTTATTTGTGCTACCTGTGCACAATTCAAAATGAGTGTGTGTGGTTAGACGGTAATAAATTGCATGATGGTGCCTTCAGGGTAGCTTTTAGTCTCCTACCGGGAGAGAGAATGTAGGGAAGGGGGGAGGAATGTTAGCTTCTGTATTTTATGTAATGCATCGGATGTGTACATATAGGACAAGCTGATCAGCAGGGCTTTTATTACCGTTAATAGGAAGGGCTGTAACCTTTATTTTCTTTGATCAGTCAGTCAAACTCATCTCTCAGATAGTACAGTAATACAATATTTTGTCCTGTATTTCTTTCAGATTTATTTTCTCAGTTTTTCTTTCTTTTATGTTTGAATTGAATATGAATTGATTTGGATCTTTTAAAATAGGCCACTGGTTGCTGTTATTTCACATAATGAAAGTTTTTTTTTTTTTTTTTTTTTTTCATCAGACCAGTCTGATTTCTGAACATTTCTGAGGAATGTAGCCCCAAATTTATTGGCCATTTTTGTGTCTGACCATTTCGATAACCTTCCGAAAACGACAATCCGACATTCACATCCACTTCATGTCGCGATTGGCCAACTTTGCGGAGGTGAGAAAAGAGCCAGGGTTTCAAATCCACTCAATAGCGTTCTTTATTTACATTCTTGATAACACTTTCACTTTTCATGTGTCAACAATTGAGTGCAACACTTCCAGGCGAGAAAAAATGTGCGCTATTATGCCCATATTTAAACAATAACTACCCCTCAAGATGTTGTATGAATTAGCAACCCAACCCAAACCCCCTTTGGTGCATGTGAATGTGTGAATGGGACTTATTTGCTATCTTTGGCAGGAATAAACCAATTTTTGCTTCGCAGGTACGACAAATTCAAGAAGTTTTATATATATTCACAACTCTTCTCTTGATCCTTCTGTATATAATACATGTCCACTGACTACTGCAAAAACTTTCCCATTATTGGCCAATTTTACTGTATTAGTAATATAACATCATAATGCAACTTACAATTACTTGACCATTATGTTGTGACTTGGCTCTCTGCCTTTCTTAACCTCACAGCAGCTTGCCCTGAGGCTGCAGCAGGTGTCAGAGACAGCTTGCTCACACATGGATTCATATGCACAGCAGAATGAACACATGCACGCTGAGACACACACTTGCCCCATTAATGTGCCTTGTAGTCCATAGACTGTATATAAAGATGGATTCCACTTTCCCCCACTGTACAAAAGTGGGGGCGATTAAAATGTTTTGGCATCACTTTTGAGGACCTGTCATGTTGTCCCATCTTTATATACAGTCTATGCTATGGTCACACAAAACACAGCACATAAATACAAACTTGCATATGACAAATGACCATTAGTTTTATTCCTGCTTAAACACAGATGCAAGGGGTCAAAATTAACACTTAAAGCTTGGTGAATTAATAGGATTGCCCTGATAACCTGGTAACATCGTGACAGGAAAGGAGTTAACAGGAGAAGGAAGGATTAATGAGGGAATAAGGGAAGCAGAGAAAAGAGGAAAGAGAGATTACAGCTTGGAGATGTTGGTCTGGTCTTGAAGCGATTTGGCTTGCTAAAGGTTGATGTTTTAATGCTTTTGATGGAGGGGGTTGGGTGTTTTGTGGGAATGACTTTAACACTCATTCATGGCGCCTTAAGAATATTAATTTAAATGCATAATTCTCTGCCTCAAGGGAGAGGGAGAAAGAGAGATGGTGAATTAGCTACAGTATGAGAGAGGTTAGAAAGAGGCAGACTAGTAGACTCCACATCCAGAGAAAGATCAAAGTGCAATTTCATATTTCTTCACCCGGATTCTGTTTGAAGTGGAATTTCTCAGAATACCTCTGATACCTCCAGCGAAATCTCTGCTGCCACAGCACATAAAAGGCAGCGAGGTGCAAGGAAGAGGGGGCAGGGTTGTTAGGCTGGCTTGCGAATGTCAGATGGCATTGGATACACAACAAGGTGACTTCTCTGTAGCTGCTCAGTGGATCACTTGGCCAAGTTAAAGGTTACCATGCCTTGGTGGCCATTCAAACGGTGTATGTGTTCACTGAAATAAAATGGGATCACAGTGTTATTTATTTTTTCTTCAGTTTTAAGCAAATCCAGGCTTTGTCTTTTGATTTTGTTGAAGGTATTTATGACCGGTGGGTTTGAGTTTGTGTTGTATCCTTCTGAATGTTAAATAGAAATGTAGCAGTCCATTCAGTATCGATTCTTAAATGATCCCACATGATCAATTTTAAATTAAAAAAAAATTTACCCAACAGAACATGAGATATTTCCTGTGCAATAGTGTAACAAAATATTCCCATGTCTGCATTCATGTGTTCAGTTTTTATGGCTGGAAAACATTATGGATGGAGAACATATTTCCTCTTCCTGTTCTTGTTTGGCACTTCCTGTTTCAAACTTCCCAGAGCTACGACAAAGAAAGTAGGGAGGGTGGCCACTGTAAGCCTGGGAAAACTGGCAAAGTGCTACAGCTGTGCATGTTGTTCATACTGTGTGTATGATGAGTATGAATATTTTCAAAATATAACAAAATAATAAAATATTTACAACTACAACTAATTTAACTACTTTCTTGTTTTGTCTATAAAATGTCAGAAAATAGGGCAAAATACCTATGATAATTTCCCATAATCATGACTTCTTGATGTTTTTTTTTTAATTCTAAAGCCCCCAATTATTCAGTAAATTATCATCAGCATTCAATCTTATGTTTGAGCAGCTAGCACCAGGGAATGTCAAGCATTTTGACATAAAGGTGCAGTAAGCGATTCTGGAAAAAAATCAAACACCATGATATTGAGTGAACAACAACATATCAAATGATGTAACTAATGTTAGCTAAGTTGTGAGTTAGCAAACTGTCTCTACAGTTGCTGCCGCAAAGCGAACATGAAGCTAACCTGCAGAGAGGACGAGACGGTCCCAAAGCCAGCACACCAGCTCCACACAGCAATACTCACAACTCTCCTGCTGCTTTAGCTAACATCACAACAACAGCATATCTTGGTGAACTAGAAAGTAAGCTGAATGTCTGTGGAAAAGTCATTTAGTGTTCCCTGATACACAAATCATGGCTGGAATAGCTGGAATAGTGTTGTGTCGCGGGGTTTGTGCCACTTTTTTTTCCCTGTTTACAGAGCCAAGGCTGAGCACAAACACCGGACTTTTTAGTAACGCGCACATACAGACGACAGCTAGCAGACCCTGAGGAGATATTTGCTGAATGGGACAAAAATACACCTACTTTTCTAGAATTGCTTACCCTACCTCTGAAATAATAAATCGATCATCAAAATAGTTTTTTCTCTCTATCAGCTATTCAATTGATTGACTATTTGTGTTACCTCTAAAAATAATATTAACTCCAGGTCTACTTACCAGCTTTCTGTGGAGCTTTCAACTGCATCCCATGGTCTTCCTCTGTGAATGGAGTTTGCTCAGTTAATTACTCATTTAGCTACAATTGCTGTATATGTCAGAGGTCGCACGCCTCTGTAACAATTAGGGGTTAAGTGTCTTGTTCAGGGACGGTCATTTGACCTAAGTATGGAAGTTTGGTCACTCTGTCTGCTAACAAAGTCTGTGAGATATGGTTGAAAGCTCAGTTTAAAAAAATAGCTAAGATTATTGATTCTTACATTGATACATTTTATCTTTGATGTAACAATTTTTTCCTGCTTGCCACTGTATGTATGCTTGGTGACTCAGAGCAGCAGATTCATGACGACTAGGCACTCTTTAAATTCCTTAGTTAACTGTCAATTTTCACTACTTTACGAGCCATTATATTTTGGAATTAACACAAGAATAAAGTAGGACAGGACTTCCAATGATTTATCTGTAAGTATTGCTAAATTAGACAAACATGGTAATAAACAAAATACAAATATTATCATTTTTGTAAACATTGCCCATTTTCCCCTTCATTTATGACTTTCATACTTTTTTGGCTTCTCTCTTAACAATTTCCACTTGTTGGTTTGTGAAGATTTGAAGGAATGAGGTCAAGGAGTCCTATTAGACACTGCTGATTTATTTCCTGGTTAATGTCACATCTAATGCGCATTTAGAGCTGCAGTCCTGTATTGTCTTAGACAGAGAAGATTGGTATTCATACAGACATATTAAATACAGTCAGCACTGGCACTTCGGCAGGTAATTCACTGGCACTTTATCCAAGTGTTCAGATGAGCGTGAGGTTGGCTTCCACAGAAGGCAAGTTGCCATGTTGTAGAGCTGGCATCTAAAGGATAGCCTACTCCAATAATCATGTAATGTGTTTAAGACTGGCATGGCAGACATAGTAGCTATTATTGTTGTAATAAATCCCATTTGTGGAGGACTTTTTAAAGATTTGGTTAGACTTAGTCTTAGTTAACAGGGACACAGGGTAAGTTTCAGGCGTTTAAAGTGACCAGCAGTAAATGATGCCTTTAGCGAGTGTACGAGGTCAGAGTTTAGTTCTCAGAGAGAGTTGTAGGCAGTGTTTTGCTGTACGTTTGTGTTATTGTCTGGAACAGAGGTCAGGTTTGTGTCAGGCGTAAGGGAGGAAGTGGACAAAGTCTATTTGGAGGCTAGTGCTAATCTGGTTTGTGTGGTTTCCAGCCTCTCTTATTTTATTTTTCTACTACTTTTCTACCATCACTACTCCTGCTATACTGCTCCGATCTAAGCCCAACAGTCCTTTATACTGTCGCCTGCGGCTTGGATGTTGCTTATTTCAAGGGAAAACAGCTTTTGTGTGTTTTTTCTCTTGTTTTGTGTAGTAACACTGTTAGTATGTAAGGCTACTATATAAGTCAGACTGGATTGTTTGGGTTCATTATTTGAGAACACGGCGTGATGAAGAGAATGTTTTCGTGCAAAGCTTATGGAAAAATGTGTGAACAAAATTGCCTCAGCATTGTTGCTTTAATATGATTTATTCACAACCTCTTGACATAATGATAAAGACTAAATGTTCTTTTTCCACTGTTTGTGTTGGAATGGCATTTAGTTTGTCTTGTACCAGCGATGACCTCAAGTGAGACAACAGAGTCTCCCAGGCAGCTCAGAACAACTGCGAGTCACAACAGAAGGAAAACTACTCTGTCATCCTGTGTTTCCTTATTTGTCTCTCACCTTGTCTATGTATGCACATGTATGTGTCTTGGTGTTTCTATCATCCCGTGTTCTGCACACTCGCTGTCAGCTCTGAGTAAAGGGAAGATCATATATTCTTTTACATTTCCTGTTTTGAAGAGAAGGCCTGGGCTCATAGTTAAGTCACTGTTATCATATCAGGTAATGCTATTAGAGGAGTTGTTTGAGAGAGTATTGGAGCATTTGTCCTATATAGGGCTGCAGCACATTTTACTAGCAATTAATCTACCATTAATTTATGACTAATGATTTGGTCTATAAAATCACAATTGACTAAAGCTCGAAGTGACATCTTCAGTTTGCTTGATTTTGCCAACCAACAGTCCGAAACCCAAATATATTGTTTATTATCACAAAATACAAACACTTACAAATGAGAAGCTAAAACTAATGTTTGATTAGTTTAGTGTTGATTCAAAAAATCGATTAATTGACTAATCATTTCAGCTCATGTGCACTTATTCCATGATGTGACAAGAGCACTTTATCATACAATACACTGAGGGACTGTTGGTGACAAATGCGGTCTCAAAAGTGAGACAATGCTAGATGCTTGCAAACTAGATGGTATTAAACAAGGTGTGACTGTTTACCGGGGTCAACTATGAGACTGTTGGCCTCAACTCAGACAAAGCTTGGGAAAGCTTGTAGGCTATTCTATGGGATCTCCTTTTGATAACTAATGTAATACTACTTTCACTTTCATTCACTGAGACTCCCTTGAAACTGTTTTGGGGACACCCTTTGAAAATCTCTGCTGTAGTAGATTTAAAAATGTTATATGATATAAAAATACTCTTTGAACCACGAGCAATTACTTTGTAGGGCTGCAACTAATGATTTGTTTACATTAGGGATGTGCATCTTCACTGGTTTCATGATTCGATTACGATTATCAGGGCAATGATTTGATTTGATATCTCAATGCATCACGATGCATCAGCTCAAGAGTGGGAATTACTAGGCACCTCATTATGATTATGAGTGCTATGATGTGATTGTAAAACTACTACTTGGTACTTTTAAAGCAAAGTATTTGTAACCATCCAAACAAGTAAGTAGTAATGAAATGCAGATATTTGACGTTACTTCATATAAATGTAGCTAACATTGCATAGCATTATTTACAGCATTATTACTGACCTCTGCTGTTACTATTTTTATTTCTGATGCTGCTGTTATTAGTATAGAATCAGATGGGGGTTGAACTACGTACTTTACAATGCTCCAGCCAAACCACGTTCACTCCACCATAATATATCTGTTCCTTTTTTTTGTCTCGTCTAGTATAATTACATGTTTGTTTCTTGTATTGTAAGTTGATTTCACTGTCACCTACTGCCACCTGTCATGTAACTGTTCTTTGAAGAAGGATGAGAGGAAGCTAGCTAAGCGCTACCATGCTGCACCGTGTGCTGGTTAAAATAACGTTAGTTGCGCATTGATTTTATTGATCATGTGTAAAGTTTAGTTGCGGGAGCCACTCAATCAACAGCTGTGACGGCACGGAGCTGGACTTCCGCATTTCAGAGTTGAGCCTTTTTCATTCTGTCAACATTACATTAACCTCCAGATAATTAATTATTGACAATTGTGAATCGATTCATAATCGCCCAAGTCCGCATTGCGATGCATCTCAAAATCTAATATTTTCCACACCCCTAGTTTCCATAGACTGTATAAAAGAAGTGGACATAGTCACCGTGACGTCACCCATAGGTTTGTGGACTGCCGTTTTGAAGCCTTGAGTTTGGCAGTTTGGCCGCCACCATGTTGATTTTTTGCAACCGGGCACTAGAAATTACCATATTTGGATAAGACGGTGGTGCTAGCAAGCTTGGTTAGCTAACTGCATCTGTAATTCAAGTTAACTGTGAATTTAACCAGTATGCTAATTTTGGCTAGCTAAAAACAGGCTTAAAACAAAACGTACTTAACGGAAAAATGAACAGCCAACTCCTAATAAGTTTGTTCAACGAATGTGGTTAAATTTCCACAGTGCAGATAGGATAGGAGTCATGGTGCGTTCCAGTTGACATGGGAAGTCGGAATTTCCGAGTTCAAAGGTCATTTCAAAGGGAACTCCCCCTTAAGTTGGAATCCCGACTTGGGAAGTTGGGAGAACCGCACTACCCCGACTTCGTGATCCAAGATGAGCTGTCGGGGTATCAACAGTTAGTGAAAGCTGTAGTTTATACTGTTTATTAGCACTTCTGTGTACTTGTGACTCATATCAATGTTCGTACACAAAGTGCTGTCCACCAGCTGTCTGTGGATGTGTTGCTACAGTGTTTAGTGTGAGTAAATACTGCACAATGTGTTTTTTTTAATCAGCCGTATCAATAGCTAACCTGGCTAGTTGTAAACAAACAAACCGAGCGAGGTTGTCCGTCTTGTTTACTGGAACGTCGTCAACTCGGGTGTGACGTCATTCCCAGCTCCGACTTCCGAGGTAAATGGAACGCAGCATCATTCTAGCCTGATTGACAGGTTGCCATGGTAGAGACTTGTCAATCACAAGGTAGTCCCGCCCAAAAGCATACGCTGCTTTATGGTCTGTTTTCCTCTAAATAGAACCATTATTTACTAATTTACTTTTAAGTTACTTCTGCAGTGGCTTTAGTTGTGAGAGCCAGAGGTTGTTATTTGTGCAATTAATTGATTACATTTTATGTCTATAAATTGGCAGAAAACTTGATGTAATGCAGGAATAGAACACAAAGGACAGCAGCAATTCCTCATATTTGAGAAGCTTGAACCGGTGAATTTTAGTCATTTATCATGATCGTCATAATAAAAGATAAGTAGGTGTCAAAACTGTCTGCAAGTAATTTCCTTGTTTGTGGATTAAACACTTAATTTTCTGATTGTTTTACAGAAAACAGTCAAGTTGATAAAAAAAAAATTGATGATGATTGTTGATTATTATGTGGTTGCTCTACTGAACCAGTTCCAGAAATAAGCTGATCATAAATAATCTGAATGTACTCTGCCCATTAAATCCTCACTTTAATTTTTTCTAATACTAGTCTCTTTCTTATGCTGGCCTCAACATCATAAATAAAGCTCCAGAGCAAACAAAACAGGGAACACATGGATACTTGTGGTGTCTGTGTTGTAAAACTGGCTGAAAACTTGGTGTTTTCCTTGAAATTACAAGGTCAGTTTTAGCCAAAGCAGGGCATTTCTGGCCCTGTGTCCTCCGCTCGGATTCCAGGTCAGATTGTCCCACATTCCTGCTGTGGATTTTTCCAGTGGCAGCCGGCGGTCCGCAGGATGATTTCACCCCACAGACGCTCTCTTTAAAAAAAAAAAAAAAAAGAGGGAGAGGAACTACTGGGGAGGTTCAGTTGTCTCTGTTCGCTGTGTCAGCAACAGGCGTGGCAGTGCCAAAATGAGAGCGGGGAGAGAGAGAGAGAGAGAGAGAGAGAGAGACAGAGAGAGGTTGAAAGAGATTAAGTGAGGGAGGGACAAGGGGGGAAAGTGTGGCAGAGCATGAAAGTGAGTGAAGCTGTAAGAGACTGATTAGAAACAACAACACAAAAATAGTGAAGGTGAGAGGAAAACGTTTAAATACAAAAAAGAAATAAAGGTGAAAGATAGACAGAAGAAGAAGTTGCAGTTTGAGAGACAGAGAAACTGAACTTCCTGCTCCTTGTGGTGGCCTGGCTTCTTTGTGCCGGTTGCTAGGATATGATAGCTATGTGGCCCGTGACAAGAGGAGGGAGAACGTGAAAGCCTCAATGATGTACAGTGTTTCTCTCATTCTTTCCCAAAGCCACATAGATCATTTCCTAGAGTACTATTAGAGTCAATTACACAGTCCGTAATATAACTTTAAAGACACTGAAAGTGTTGTGGAAGTAAAGTGTTTCATTGTCTTGGTGAAGATATAAAGTGAATCGTCCGATATTTTGACATTTCTACTGATATTTTGTATGTTTTTTTTTTTTTTTTTAGGGCACGACTAATACTGGGTTTTGTGGCAGATGTGATATCAGTAATACAAATCCTCTCCCCCAGTAATATGTCTGCACAACACAAAACTGGAGTAATGCACATGTAAATATCTGCCACGATGTTCTTTCTCTACACATAGTTCTATCATTCTTTTATAACTTGCATCTGTTTATTCAATATTTATATATTTTTACATTTATTTATGTCAGCTGTATATTTGTCTACATGTTATCACCATAGAAAATTCCTCGCATGTGTAAAATACTACATGGCAATAAAGCTCTTTCTGATTATGACTCTGAAAATTTGGGAGGAGTGCTAAAATAATTAGTTGATGAAACACCTAGACGATTGAAAACATTTTAACAATTGGTCAATTGTTTAAGTAATTTATTCAACAAAAATATTTGTTACATATGCCTCTTTTCTCTGTTTTATTCCATTGTAAATGATGGGATAATTTAATATCTTTGGGTTTTAGACTGTTATTAGGACACAACAACCTATTTGAAGACTTTGTCATGGACTGGGAACAAGCATATATGGGAACTTGTGACAGACATCTTAGACAAGTAAATGATTAATTAATGATTAATCAGGAGATTAATTGATTGAAATAATCAATTGTTGCAGCCCTAATCGAGAGTTCTCTGATATTTAACAAGAGCCCATAAGGATGTGACTATTTATCCATCGCAGCATTTGAAGTGATTCTTTGAAAGTAACATACTGTACGTAGCAATGTACAACACTATGTAACCATCAATATCTGAATGTAAAATTGTACTTTAAGCCAGTAAGTTTACATCAGACATGATAAGAATAATTGCCAAATGATTGTTAATATTTATGTGTGTGTGTGTGTGTGTGTGTGTGTGTGTCTGGTTTTGAAATTAAATAATCATATAAACTTTTTCCTGTTCTGCCCCTTGCTTCTCTTTATATTATGCCCTAACCCCTGAAGTATATTTTTATTCCTCTTCCTCTCTGATGCCTTAAATCCAGCCAGCAGTTCACATCTCCTTCTTCTACAGCTGTTTCTCAGCTCACTTCCCTCTATCCCTCACTAAAACTATATGACTTTCTTCCTCTTGCTTCTCCCCATTTCCCCCAACTCTTCCTGCCCCCTCTCCACCATCTGACTCTCAGTTCATTCTAGTTGGGACTTTGTGTGTCATTGTTAGGCTTTTTTTGTTCCTAGGCTTTATTTTGCCATTGTTAATCACTTAGTTGGCCTCTGACCACCATTCAGCCATTTTCTGATGAGCAAAGTACTATTACAGGGCAAAGAAAAAAACATCATAAACTAGCACAGTGCACATTTACCTTTATAATTTCTGTGAGAATTGGAGGTTTTTGATATCCTTTTTTTTCTCTTGCTCCTTCTTTAAATTCCTTTCATGGGGTTCCTCCTTGGGATGGGCAGTTTGACACTGTAAATAGGAATGAGGATGCACGTGGGGTGTGTTCACGCTGTGGGTTGTTTTTAGATTGTTCAGCTCTGTGAAAGACCTAGAAAATGAAAAGATTCTTACTGTGCTTGGCTAATTACAGTGAGCGCACACACACACACACACACACACACACACACACACACACACACTTGTCCACTCAGTCGCTGCACTGACACATTCACATGTGATGAAAGCCATCTGCTGAGATAGACAAAGGAAGTGTTTCCAGTGTGTGTGTGTGTGTGTGTGTGTGTGTGTGCTGGGTCTGCTTTGTCAACCCCAGCGCTGTGTCATGTGTTGGCCCATGTTTGCTTTTGTAAATGGTTCCAAATGCGGGATGGTGAGTGCCCCTGTCAGTTCCTGTGTGTGTGTGTGTGTGTGTGTGTGTGTGTGTGTGTGTGTGTGCACCTACTGTCATGACTCTCATATGCAACGGAGTTCCATCACAGCTTAATGTTGTTTATGGTCCACCGAGCTGCTGCTGGCAAACACATGAAGGTTTTCACAACATTATCCTAGTAAATATAAAAACAAATGCTGAAGACCCTAAATCAGGTATTTTGTTTTAATCCACTTTACTAAAACAAATCATATATTACTGGAAGACGAACAGCTGTATACTTTCATTTACTGTTTTAAGATGTAGACAAATATTTTGAACAAGTGTCAAAGTACTAAGTACTAAATTGTGGCTTTATTATTACCTCATTTTCTTCTTCGTTGCCATTTATAGTTAAATGTGTGTGAAAAATGCAATTGACAGTGAATGGCTGGCGTTGGGGGTTGGTGTGGGGCATGATGAGGTATCAGACCTCAGGTCCTTGTGTCAGCTTGTAGTTAAACCACCAGCAGGAATATTTATACAAGTGGCAGCAATTACAGTGTGATTGAGAGGTATGTAGAAATGGTGTGTGCTCACAGACGTGTGTGTTTGTGTATTTTCTAACATTTTCTGTGTTTAAACAGCTATAGTTGACGTAGAGTTTTGGATCTCCCCAGAGCACACATTCGTGGTCACCATGCTGGTAATAGGAAGTGGAGCTATGTGGCCAATAAAAGACTGCACTGTATCTGAAATCACCTTGAACCTCTGCTAGATTTCATTACTGTGCAAACATAATCTTATTTAGAAAGTGCAGAAGAAGTAGAAGATTGAATTCCCAATGAACGTCTGTGACCAAAGTGGTGCAAAGGGTGCGCTTACAGTGTGCAGGTGGTCAGCAGCTTTTCAGCTTTCAGTGTTGGGATAGATTGTGTGTGTGTGTGTGTGTGTGTGTGTGTGTGTGTGTGTGTGTGTGTGTGTGTTCAGCTTCATATATGCATGCATGCCTCTCCTGCATGTGTGCTGGGATGTTTGTGTGACGAGTTAGCCACAGCCTGGAGGTTGTCTTTGAGCATCTTGGCAGCATCTCGCCCTGATGACATATTTACTGTACAGGCAGCCAGCTTAGCCCTTGGAAGGTGATGAGATAAAATATAACTCTGAGCAGTTTTTCCTCTCTTTCCACTCAATAGTCTGCCAATCTCTCACTCTTTTCTTCTGATTTCTGAAGTGACGTTATCGCTGTTGCATCCAACTCAAACACGCAGTGTTGAAACGGTCGCGGATGTGTTTTATCTTGTGCTGTAACAAAAACATTGAAATTAACCTTCTTGTTTGTACGCAGTTGAAGTACTCAAACACACTTGCGTTTTTCAAGTCGACCATAAAATTAACACCATTCACGACGCAGTATTCCAGTGGCTGAAGAGGCTAAACTTCATTCCACTGCGATTAATAATCCACCTTTAACCTCTAAACATTAACCCTCTTTTACACAGCCCTCAGGGAGTGTGTGACAAGGTATTAGATGGTATTGACTTAATGTTACTGAACAGCGGTGAGCTTTTTGTCTACTGTTCTCCAGCTGTTGGTGGGTTGTATTACACGTCGATGATGGACACGAAATGTAGGTCTGTAACAGGATCTAAAGTCATGGCCAGATTTGACGTTAATCACCCATGTTCCACTGTGGGCACAATAAGAGTGATGAGAAAGTATATGTTGTGCGTCAATATGCACCGACCCAGTCTGCATCAAGTAAAGCTGACTGCGCAGAATGGACAGACGAAGAGTAGCCTTTGACCGCCCCCTCCCAACCTGCACTCACCACAGCAACGCCTGAAAGAAGCGGTCTCCACTTCCTCGCCTTTACTTTCTCTCTCTCACACTTTTGCTTCTGGGCTTATTGTTGCCATGAAAGTAGTGTTTCCTCCCCTCTAAATGTCAAACTGACCTTGTGGTGTCTGTCCAACAGGAAAACCCGGCCATGTGGTTCATGCTTAGTGTTTGACGATGTTCACTCACATTGGCCATGCTTTGTTTTTTTGTAAACATTATTCTGAGCTGTCCCTGCTTTATTGTAGAGGGAGGAAATAGACTGAGCAGAGATTCCATTAGATTTCAACGTACAAGGTTTCCATTAGATTGTATTTGTTTTAGCAGAAAGCAAAGATGTAACAGTGATATATTTGATCATACTGACCTTTCTGGTATCAAACACTCTCTTTCTGTATACGTCCCTCCCTCTGCCTTACTGTGTCTTGATCTGTCTCTGATTATTTCACATACATACATGATACACTCACAGAACACTCACTGGCCTTGGGTGAGGTTGTTGGCTGCCAATTGTGACACTTGTCATAGTGGATCTGTCCAATGTAAAACTGTGGAAATGTACAAGATGCAAACATATGTCTTTATTCATATGACTGTTAAATTTAGGTGTCTGATTGATTGGGTCTTTGAGGACTGAATCATGCGGAATGAAATGAAACCACACCTTGTGAGTTGTCATAAAAAGCAAAAAAACAAACATGTGCAATGCACCTGAGAAGAGTGAAGACTGAAGAGAGCTGTCTCTGGGTCAGTTTTTGACTGCCCGCATGCCTGAAGAATCTCTTACAGTAGCAGTTTGATAACCTTAATTGGTTTAGGTCTATGTGACAATATGTCAAGCTTGGGACTGTTAATTAACCTGATATGGTTGAGTTGTTTTCATTTAGCGAATGCTAGCCATCACAATTTGGATCCCAAACTGTATAACATTACAGATGTTACCATTTTGCCTGAGATTAGGAGAACAAGAGTGCTACAGCCAAGGAGGAAAAAAACATCCAGGCTCATGCACATTGCAAAACAAAAAGTGGACCCCTGGACTTTATTACAGGCCAAAAAAAAAACCTAATGAAAGCGTATGTATCTCTCTGTATCGGGACAGCATATAAAGTAATATGAACATTAACACAACATTAAGAGAGATAGTTAACAGTAATGTTAATATGATATCAATACCTGTGCAGAGCCTAAAGGATAAAAGTACCTTAGTACTACTAGTAAGTATATTGTACTAGATGTCAGTACAGAATCTTCCCTAAGGCTGTGAGACCCCTTAATTCCCACCCATCTACTGTATTTTTTGTGTTTGGCAGTGGCATAAAGGGAACTACAACTTAATCTTGTTATACATCCTTGTGTTATAAAATGATAAATTAAACTGCATTGTACCTTGTAATGGATTGTCAACAGTTGTTATTTCACCCAAAGAACATAACTTTTGCATTTTTTCACACTTATAACATCTAAATTATGCTCACCAACAGGGCTGGAACTCTATATACACTCAAAGAAATACAATACTAGTCTGAATCCACATGTGGAAGTAAATTCTGTTCAAACACCATACTTTTCTGTTGGTCCTGGAACAATGGCAACCAAAAGCAATATTTAAACTGTTCAAAGATCGGTTAAAAGATCAAAACAAAATTCCGTCATGTAACACTCAATACTAGATCATTTTATCATGCCTGGACACAGCTACTGCTGTTTCAATCCATTGTTATTTATATATAGCCAGTCAAGGAAGTAACATCCTGTTAAATCATAAGATTTTTACAAAATAAATTATACCAGCACAATGTTTAGTACGATTTTACGATTTCACTGTTAGATTGAGTTTACAAATTCCTTTCCTTGCTCGGCTGCTGGGTCATGTGAAAAATTAGATGAGGAGACTGAAATCTGTCTTTGTCTCTACAGATGAATGTGTACATGTGTGGTGTGGTGTGTGTGTGTGTGTGTGTTTGTCCCACTTGATGAATAGGGTTTCTATTCACATGATAGTGGAACAAAGCTACTGTAGAGTTCACACTACTGCTGGATATCCTGTTGATATCACAGAGGCCCATTCTTTCAACTTTGTATGTGTGTGTTTGTGAGTTAATACATATAGCAGCCGTTGTACAGCGCTGCTGCATGGTTGTGGTTAATTACAGATTCCTTTTGTGTAGCTTACAGTGTGTGTGTGTGTGTGTGTGTGTGTGTGTGTGTTTCCCTGTGCCTTTGTGAGCAGAATGCCTCATTTCAGCAGTATCCCAGCCACTGTCCCTAAAATGTCATAATTAAACTACAGACAGAGCATGTGACTGAGATAACAGGATTCCCCTTACTAAGAAATATCTGTGTCACACTCCGGAAAGGAGTTACCAGATGTAGAAACTAAGAAGTAGAAACCAATTTTTGCCACTTTTAACACTTTGCCTCATGCTCACCACATTCGGCCCTTTTGCCCTGAACTGTCACATGTCATGGTAGTAACAAAGCACCTATAGTATCCCTGCGTTACAGCAGACATCAATGGGCAAGTCATTTTGCCTTAATTTTATTCTCACTTTGAACACAAAAAGGAGCTACTCGATGGCGACTGCGAGTGGTGGGAGAACAGGGAGTATTTTGGGTTTAGTCCTGATGATAAAGGTGAGCCAGCCAACACGTACGAAGCTGTGTGCCATCATCTCTGTTCAGCCCACTGATGTGCCGGTATCCGCTGTGGCAACAAGTGTCATTGGGTCCTCCAGCAAGAATCTATGGAAGAAGGCGCTCATTCCCTATCTATTCAATATTCTTTGGGTCATAAGTATTTAAACCCAGCAAGACTTGTATGCTACATGCTGTACATGCTACAATGACTTATATCACCAGCATGCTTGCCAAGCCTCCCATTTTCACAGAGGCTCCTGATTTTTATTGCCCTCTCCTGGTTTCCTCAATTTTTTTGATTTATTAAAAATGTTCACAACTTTGTTGCCTTTGTGTTTGTTGCCTTCATTACTGTTTCTGGCACTCTACAGCGCGTATAAGCCCTACAACTCTCTCCATTGTTTCCACCTGGAAACCAGCATGCACGTGACGCAGAGGAGAGAGCCCCGCTCCCCACTTCCTGCTTTTTAACCCAAATACCGTCACATATTGTATATGCCCCGGTGAAATGTCAAGAAGGTATAATGGTATGAAAAAATAAATACCGCCCAAGCCTAATTGTCAGATCTCAGCAATGAACTTATTGAGTTGTCTTATTTCTGCTGGTACAAATGATAGCCAAAATAAGACATCAGAATTGTTCTCTAAGATAAGCTGTGACATGAAAACACAATTTACAGTTTGTAATGCCGTGTGTGGCATAACATGTCGATTACTTATTCAATATTAGCCATGTGCATAAGTGCATGTAATTACATTGTTTATGAGAATGGGGGGAATTCTGTTGTAAAAGTGTGGGTGAATTAGGGGAAAAGGACAGAGAGGCAAGTGTCAACAGAATCACTTATTTTTAGCTGTCACTGTCCTTAGCTGTCCTTCCTGCAAGAACACACACACACACACACACACACACACACACACACACACACACACACACACACACACACTTCTAAATAGCAGGCAGTGACAGCATAGCATCATCCATCTCTCTGGCATCTGGGAACCCCCAACAATGTGTCTTTTTTTCCCCCCTTCAAATCTGATTGAATATTCAAAATATTTCAAATATTTTCCACCCAACAGTTGATTTTTATCACTTTAACAGACCTACACTGCAATACCAATGATGGAATGCCACTCCATAGACTAACTGACATTGTAGTCTATGGCATATATACTGTAGCAGCAGGGGCAACATAACATGTATTTCAGTTCTGTTTGGGTTTTTTTTAACATGGACTGTGCACATTAATTGTTTACTGTAAATGTAGCCCTAGAGCTTAAGGGTTAAGACACCAGCTGTGAACTTCTGTGTCCCTAGTTAGAGTCCAGCTAGGAACCAGCTCTTTCACCCTGTCATCTGTCTGCTGCTGTCTGCGATACAGGCTAATAATGCTCCAAAAGGGACTTAAAAATAGACAATGTCATTGTTAGTCTATGGATAGGTCCTTTATTAACAGGTGTTTTTGTTTTACTCTAAACTCTCCTACACTCTTTAGTGAGTTGAAAAACTGACACTTTACCACTTGCTGCACAAACACAAATGGCTGCTGCAATTAGTGGCAGTCAAGTGCACACCTCAGAGATTATTAGTGATGTGATGCTATGACTACCCAGTCCTCATTATCATTGTATCTATCTACTCATTGGTGAAATATCTTTTAACCTGAACTTGTGAGTCACTGATTTGAAAAAGTTACCATAAATGGTATGGCATCGGTGCTTGCAAAATCTGTAAGAAGACATTCCCTGACATGAAAGCTTCTCCGGGCAGTGTAGTTGTGGCATGTAATTCTTGTTTTATATCGTGTTGGCGGGAATCGATAGGCCAACAATGTGTTTTTAATTTAGAAACACAGTTTGAGTGAGCAGAGAGCCCTGCTTTTGGCTGATTTGTGCGTGCATGCATATGTATGTGTGTGTGTTTGCGTGTGTCCAAGTCTACCGCTGTTGCCAGCATCTATCGAGGACGTGGCTATGGGGAGTTATATGACATGCATGATGTATCTACACAAAAAATTTTAATGTTACCTCATTACATTGTGTGCCAAAATGTACAGTCAGACATCCCCCAAGGACAAGTAAGCTAAATACATGTGCATGCTTGCAAGTTTGTTTTTCATCACAGTTTTGAACTCATTGTATTCAAGTAGAATAAAGTCATACTTCATCAGGGTATTTGCTCAGTGCGCCACCACAAATAGACATAAACAGTGAAAGTATCTGTGACAAGTTAATACAACTTGGACCCTTATAAAATTTGAAAACTTATTTCGTAATCAACACTGTCATGAACAATAATGCAATCATAATAGTTTCTGCACGCACTGCACAGATTACGGTTACTGTTGCTGAATTATTGCAATGATCTGAACACAAGGAAGGAAAGACAAATTAAGCTACCACACATTATTATAAACCATAATGAAGTGCATACATTTTAAATTATACTACAAAAAGCAACTTCCATCATTTACATAGTTTGATTTTCAGCCATTTATGTCCGCAGCAAAATGTATGAATTAAAAGGTATATTTTAGATTTTGAAACTTTACAAATGAGAAAAAATTTAAGAATAAATGGTCCATCTTGTGAACACGACAGTTAGTTAGTTTTTTTGTTTTGCCTTTGAGACAAATTTAGCTAGCTTTAAGACACCGCTATTAAACAACCATTTACATTTTTGATCGTTTGTGTACCAGGCTGTTTCAGGGTTAAGTTGAGCCATTTTGAGAAAGACACTCTAAATTCATCATAGTATGCGCGAAATATAGTATGGACTTCTTCTAGATCATGCAGTCGTACTATTTGACTCTTCACCTAAAATAAAATCTACTGTAAGGAGTTCACTCTTAAGTTACTGTTTATTTTCAGAATCCGTGTAAACCTTTGGTGTTTATTTTACTGTTGAATAATCTGCGGTGAGCACTGTCCTTTTTAACGCCCACGTAAAAATATAATTGTCTGACCTAATGTGCCTCTGCCAGTATATAGTATTTAAGTTTAGGGGACAATCTATTAAAAATGTTTTAATGCTCTACTTAAGGTGCTTTTAAATTTACGACCACATGAATTTGAGCTCGTTGCTAAATTAAAGGTTTAGTAAAGTAAAATAAAATACAGTGTGTCTATGACTTAGCTGTTCAACTATGAACTGACAGTATCCATGTCTGCCTGTTTTTAAGGGAGTTCATGCAAACTTAAATAAAAAACATTATAAGGAATAAAGTTTTCAGTTTCATTTTAGCAGCGACAATAAACCATGAACTATCAAACCAAGCAGTGCATCAATATATTTTGTGTTAAGCTTATTGCTATTTAAGGAAAAATCTACACTAAAAGCTATAGATAAAACAGCTGTTGTATTAGTGAAGCACTCTGCATTCATGGGTGCATTCAGGGTCTAAACATCACCACCAAAATATTTTTGGGGAGAGTGAGTGAAAACCAGTGAGCCAAAACACACTTCCAATAAAGGCTAAAGACATCAGATTGCCTTTGAGGTTTTCACTGAAGGTAAAAACTGGGAAAACACTACTTGACATCAAATGTAATGATGAAAGCATTAAAGTTCCATAAATAAGAGTTAGACCAAAGGTATAATAAAAATGTGTTGTAGTAACATGGAAACTGGAGTATAGTTATTACTTAATTAAGTTACATTGTGCTTCGTGTCAGGAAGAAACACAGGATCACCAGTGAAAGATCAACATTAAGTTCTAATAGGATGTACATCACAGTCATCTAGTAAAAATATATATCATGTCCATAATAATGAAGAATAAATATAAAAAGATCAAGAACAGTTATCCCAACAGTAGCTTAATTCAACAGTTATTTAGAATGCGGTTTTAGCACCACATTAGCTCCAGGCAGCTAATATAGGGGCTAGCTTTGTTGGCAGGAAGATCGTAAGAAAACTAAATTTATACCAAATCAACAATCACAAAACAGCTGCAATGAAAGGGTAGCTCCAGATAATGCTCCAACAGTGGCATTTGATGAGTAGATAAAAGATGCCTGCCAGTATTTGTTTGGACACAGATCTGAAAAAATGTTGCTATAACAATGTCAGATAAGCTGCTATGGAACTGTGTCAGTAGTGGTTGATGCTAGCAACGGAACAACTGAAACCAATTGCTGCTGGGAAAACAAAATGTATGAAATGATACAATGAAGTAGAAGTGGAGGACTGTTTTACTGTTGTACAGTAACTTTCAGAATACACATCTAATCATAAACTGATGATTTATAATAGTGAAAGTATATCTGAGGACCTAATTTCTTTTTAATGCCCGTTTTTGTACTCCTTGGCCTGCGATGTGTTTGATGTTTATGAAGGAGAGCATGCAGAGTGTGACACAAACCAGAGGGAAGAAATGAACAACAATGAGAGAAGAGAAGCAAGAGGGAGGAGGGCAGATGTAGGTGTAGATAGAGATATAGTTTTGTGTAGCTCAGTGGACACAGCGCAAGTCATCACTGAAGTCACGCATGCTGAAAGTAATGCACTCATGCAACCAGTGAAATATGTGTGACATGAAACTTTGGTGGCATCACATATGAAAGGTTTGATACTGTTAGTAATGTGATGTAATACTGTTTTATATCTAATATGAAAGAGATACAGAGATCACACCAAATTGGTATATAATTAGTAGGATACTAGTACTATATACTGTTATAAAGTATCAGTCACTACAAACTTTCTACAACAATTTAACAACAATTAAGCCTAAAAGGTGTGTTTATGTGGATTATCACTTTATGCTGCACCTTTTGCTATGAAAACATACAATATAATGATTTGCCTGCCTTCTCTTTCATATTTATTTCCTGTAATAAAATAATCAGTTACAATGAATTGCTAACAAGTACGGTACAATTATTCCCTGAAACGTCTGAGCTTCCACTTGGTTGTTGAGTCACTACTAGTATCCCACAGATGACATTGCCAGGTGCTGACATTTCTGGCTGAGGATGTTAACAGAAACACCATGGTGACTCACACCTAAACACATTTTCATTTGTCTCAACAGTGGAGTACGATGCCACAAGTGAGCAAAAACTGCACCCATTTGCTGTATCATTTCAGAAATACTTCAGTGTTCATGTCCACTACAGGCCATCGTAGGCTATGTCAGACTTGTAGCAGTTTCTTGTTTGCAGGCATCATTGATTACGTATTACCTCTTTGAGATAAGCTTTCAATAAATACAGGACCCCCTTTTAAAAGAGACTGTGTCTCGATGGGACTTTTCCTGTTTAAATAAGGGTTTATATATAACAAATGAACAGGTGATTTGTGCTAATAAATTATGTATATTAATTTAGCTGTAAATCCTGACAAAATCCAGGGTATTACGATGCTGTTAGAAGAACTGACTTTTTTCTCTTTACTGGACACTTGTACTGTAAAACCACAGTTTATCCTTCAAGGTGTGCGTGGCCTCAGTATGGTTATAATTTAGTTATTTTGACGCTACAGAGCCAGTGTGACTCACTGCCGACTGACATCCTACGATGTTTTTCTGACTCAGTCCCAAGAGAGACAGTGAGGGGTGTGTGTGTGTGTGTGTGTGTGTGTGTGTGTGCGCGCGCGTTTGTGTGTGTGTGTGTGTGTGTGTGTGTGTACATTTATGTTTGCCAGCATGTGTGTGTTTCTGGCAGCATATGCAGGAGCTCCTAAGCCTGTCTTTTATTTCTCAGACTGGCAAGCTACAACAGATTTTTCCAACCCCCCCTACTGCACACGCGCACACACGCGCACACACACACACACACACACACACTCACTTACATGAACATGGCCAATTACATGTCTTTCTTCTCTCTCTACACTCACTGTCCCTTCCCTGACTCCCATCTGTCTTTCCATGAGACTCTTGATCCATCCTCTTTTCTTTCCCTCTTTATTTCTCTGCATCTTTGCCTGGATTTAATTTTAAATTCTATCAATTTATTCAGTAATTCTATTAGTATACAAAACGCCACTGAAATATGTTTGATTGTGAACTGCTGGTGTTGACCACATCATACTATTCTTATTTTTTTCTATCTTCTTTGACTATGGATGTGAGGGAATAATTAGCCAAAGCATGAATAAAGATGGTCATCATTAGAAAAAGCTTGTCACTGCTTGATTCATTCTGTCAGGACAAGTTATTTGTTGCAGTGTGTGTTGCTCCTCATTATATGCAGTTTGAGTATAAGAGTTATGAACAGTCTCCTGTATGTGGCTGACCTTGGCCGATGCAGCAACAGGAAATATTGTTGTGAAGGTGGCCCTGCCTTGAGTTTAAGTGGAGGGGAAGCCAAACTGGCTGTGAGTGTCTGTCTCCTAGGAGCTCTTAGCGCCTCATGTATTATTTGAAAGCCATACATTTGTCCGAGGCCTTTCACTGCCTCACTGGGCTAATATGAGTTAAGTTTAATGGAACTTTTTGCACTTTTTCAGTGCACGCACACACACACACACACACACACACACACACACACACACACACACACACACACACACACACACACACACACACACACACACACACAAATGTAGGAGCTGTCAACCTTCATCACTAATGCCACTTGGGATCCACTCACAATATCCGCCTGTATGCATTTAGCCTCGTTCCTCTCACTCTCACTTTAAGTAACCGCGTGCAAAAAAAAAAAGGTAATCAGGACAAAGAGTGATATTCTCTTTTAGGTCAGGTAACCAAAGTTAAAAATAAGAATGGGACGCTTGATATGAGTCTTTACAGTTGTTGGTTGAATCATTTTGACCTCCCACAGAATAAGGCGCTCTAAACATGAAAAATAGCTTTTGCTAAAAAAGCATGCCGTCTCTAAAGTGTCATTCAGTAAACCTAACGGCCTCTTTTTGTTTTCCCTCACTTTCTGCAGGTCTGTCAACAGCCAAGAGGAAGTTTGCTGACTCGCTCAACGAATTTAAATTCCAGTGTATTGGAGACGCCGAGACAGATGATGAGATATGCATAGGTGAGCTTGCTGATATGAAATCCAATATAGCCTGTAAATAGACGGTCGACAATGCTCTCTCATTATAGTCGCTATAGTCATATCAGTACTGTCTCTGAGGCCAGCTTGGTTTTCAGTGCTGTTATACAGGAAGCCATAACAATCAGTCTCAAATTATGCATCTGCCCTGAATCTGCCCATTCATTTTTTAGCACAAAGTTTATTCTTCGATGAATGCCATCAAGAGGAAATTATTTGCAAATTGTGAAAAGTCATATCAGTACAGTAACTGCCAGGCCATTCTGTGACTTTGGTGCATGATGAAAGATTTAAATACCTCACATTTAAATCCTTTACAGCATCTAATGAACAGTTTAGTGGTAGTGCAACAAGAGTACATTGGCAGAAAAACTAAATACTTGACCGATCATTTGTCTTGTGATTTTAATTAAGTCCTTTTGGTGTTGTGTCATATTGTCATCTTTCTTTTATATAAGTATTATTTCATTTCCATGTTTTCACTGGATTTGGGGAAAACACATAGAAGCTAGTGAAGCTAGTCAAATTGTGCAAAAGCCTAGTCCTTATTTTTCACCTTTGTTCGTCTGTTCTCATTGTAACATTCAATGTTATAAAACAGTGATTGTGAAACAATCAATTGGTAGTTTTTGTCCAGTGGCATCAGGAGCATCTGTTGTGCAGATAACTCAAGATCAACAGCCAATGTTATAAATGTAATGCTGAGTTAAACCTAATAAACATATTGCTGTACACAAGAATATTGTGTAAAAGATTGCTGTGAAACATACAGCAGTCACCACACCCTCTCATGCCGCCTGGCTCTGTCTGTGCAGGCCGCAGCTTCTCACTGGCCTGACCCACCCACTGCTGTTGTTTAACTAACCCAAGCTATCTTTCCTGAACAGCTTGCTGCTCAAGTGGGCTGCACCACGGCACTGTTGTTTTTAAGATATTCATAGTCTCGTCAAAACTCATTTCTTCTCTCCGATACAATGATGATTTAATATCAATTTATGATTTTAATTTTATTTATTGAGCACTTTTCAAGCAGTGAGCAGAAAGTGCTTTCCAAGGTCAGACAATTACATAAGGGGTAATTGCAAGAGGTAAATAATGAAGCATACATACATTAGTACATACATATGTTACGTATTTAAATAATGTATTTATGTAATTAAATAAAATTTGAAATGTAAATAACTTTCCTTAATTAAACAGAAGTTATCTTATACATGAATGTAAAAATAGCCTCTGATGATTTTATCTCTTGTACTTCTACTTCATACCTCCTTGTTGTTCTCTCAGTATCACATTTTTTAAATTCTACGTGATTGATTAAGAATGTGTGTCTGAGGTTACTGAAAGGTTTGACTTCATTTTATGAGCTTTATTAAAGGATTGGACTATTTTTCAATGCATTCCTTGCATAGTCCTGAGATTCTGTTCCTTTATAGTTGAATCTAACTTCCAAGAACCAAATCCTGTAAAGTCTCATGTTGGAAAGCAGAGTGAGTGTAAGTGTGTGCCTGTGTGTTATGTGATAATTAAGGAACAAACTTGAGCTCCACTGTCTATGTGCGTGTGTGTGTGTGTGTGTGTGTGTGTGTGTGTGTGTGTGAGAAGTTGGACAGGGACAGAGGCAACTGAAGTGGAAACTCTGACCCAAAACAATGTAGCCATGGCTTGCCTGCCAAGCAGGGAAACAAGCACTGAGCTGTGCTCACTGTGAAAGCACTATAGAAACAAACCATATAAATTGCGGTTTCATTTCCAGTTAATTACTCTGCTGTGTCATGAGTTTCGAAAAAATTGTTAGACATCCAAGAGCAGAAACAAAGCCTCATCCCCGCCACCTCGTACCAACTTTCTTCTTCAGACGCTCTCTCTGTTTCTCTCTGTATTTGCCTGTACTTGTGTCTCTCATCATCACTATTGAAAATACCAGCTTTCTCTCTACCCCTCTGCCTCTCTGTCCAATTATCTCTTGTCTTTTATGTCTGTCTCTCTCTCTACCAACATGAATGTCCTTAGCCAAGTCTCTTCAGGAGTTTGCTGCAGTCCTACAGAACCTGGAGGATGAGAGAACACGTATGGTGAGTAGCCTTCCTTACAATTAAGGAGTACTATAGGTGGTTGATGGGAGGGAGTGGAAGCTGTGTTATTGCATTACTCAGCAAATGCTTTGACGCCTCTAGTCAAATGGATTTAGAGGACAGGTTATTAATTTTTAGAATCTTGTAACGTAAAACATTTTGTCCTTTTTCATTCCTACACAATGTTGTCATGTCTGGCATCATATAGTGTAATATTCACAAATAGGCTTTAGGTTTGGCTTGTGTTCCCCTATGACCCAGGGAACTATGCTGAACCCCTAAATTCAGAGGTCTATGATGGTTTCAGTTTGCTAATAAGTGTTATCATTATAATTTAAAAGAAAATTATGTGAGTAACATTGTAATTTTAAAGATTTATGTAATACAGTAATATGTACTTGCTTTTTGTGGTGTGTGCGTGCGCGCCCCCAGATTGAGAATGCCAGCGATGTGCTGATTATGCCACTGGAGCGGTTCAGGAAAGAACAGATCAGTGCAGCCAAGGTAAGCAGGCGACAGTGACCAGCCGCAGGACTGGTGATGCACATGTACTGTTCATCAGTATTGATCTGCTGGCAGTGAATCATAAATCAGTAAATCAATGAAATCCTTTCAGTGCTTCTGCACTGTTAGAATGTCACTGGCAGACACAACACCACTCAAAACATATAGTTGATAGTTAAATAGTCTACAGTGGATCCTCAAATGTGATTCATCCAATCAGATTTTGGATCTCGGCACACTGGATGTGGTAATTGATGTGCGACCTCTGACATTTTAACTGCAGGTGAAAAGCTTGCAGCCTCAGCCACATCTGTACCTTCACATCACCCTTTTGACATTATGCTGCAGTTTCTTATTTGCTAATACTGGAGAGTGTCTTTATTTTATTTATACATCTAGGTTAAATGACCCATATAGTTTGCAGTCACCGGATTCTTGTCTATGTAATTTTCCTTGAAATGATTTGATCAAAGCAGCGCTAGAAAAATGGCTCTTATTAAAACTAGTGGCACATATTAAAGTTCCAGTGAGATCTTCCTAAAGGCAGGATAATTACAGTATTTCCTTGAAAGTTAATAGGGATGTTCCATATACTGTAATATAAAGTATATCACTTGTCATTTTGGCATACTGTCTTCTTTTATATTCAGTGATCATAATTTTATACACACTGAATTAAATTAAAGGTTTTTTTTGTATCATGGCATGGTTAGTTTTCATTCTACCTATATTGCAGACTTGTTGGTGTTAAAGAAACCTTAAATGCTCTATTGTGAAGTTCACCAGTTGCCACACATTGGCCTTTCACTAAGAGAATTTGGGAAAGTCCTTTTAAGACAGGCTTGAAATGCATATCTATAGTATATAGATAATATTTACTGCATGTCTCAAGGTCTCCCTCCTCTTCTCAAGGTCTGAACTATCACTACATGGCCTGGATAGGAGATTAGAGGAATACATAATCCTGCCATAAATCACTGATTCCTACTGGGGGGTCTCCTAGGCCAGCATGGCTCCCTCATGGCATGGCCGGTGTTGTTTTAGTGTTTCAGTGTGTTTAAATCTTTTTGTACCTGTCCCTGACTGAATGTACAGGGGGGTATGGAAACACTGAACATAAAAAAAAGTGAGCACATTGGTAAACAGGACGATGTTAACTTTGCACTGTAGACGTTTAACATTCTACAATACTCGGATAAGTACTATACTTTACATTTTATGGTAATCCCTTACCCCATGAAATAAATATGCATGTTGGAGTGTTCAAATCTTCTTACAGCAGGTCATGGTGCACTTATGCTGTCATTGGCCATAGGACATTGATGAGTAGCCACAGGGGTTCCCCTGATACATGCACTTTTATTATTAGTGTGTGCTCTGCTAATCCACCCCTTTACAGCAGGTCATTGTTTGATTGTGCCATGGTGGCCAGATTAAGAAGTGAATGCATAATCTGTGCAGTTAGGTCACCATGAGCGATGTACTAATCCCAGTTTAGCCCTAAAAGACCCGACAGCATCTTCCCTTGACACAGTTTTACCTTGTCCTAAAGCCTCCAGAGCCAGCAGTCCTCTAACACAAGAGGAGTTTTAGGACAAGTACAGTGAGTATGTTGTGTATTATATAAAAGTTTATTTAAAGAAGACTGAGGTTTTCGCAGTGTAATTCATGCAAATCATTTGTATAAAAACAAATACTACTGCTGCAATGATTTTGGAGAGGCGTTAATGGTGTCATGAACTGGGTCCAACTGTGAAGAATTGCCTAAATAAACACACACATGAGCTAAATTAATTATTTATATTATTAAAAATCATATGTCATTTTTTTTGCTTTCAATTATGCAGAGTTAGAGAATAATGAGATTCTGATGTGGCCATTTTGATGATTACTGTGTGCATCGACATTCACCAGTCATTCTGTGAATTTAAATAACAACTTTTTTAAGTTGACACATTTACACTTGATCAGAGCGCCACTGTTAACCATGCTGTAGTGTTTCAGGCTAAGCCCAATGCAAGGCACAGCAGGCACTGCCTCTGTTAAGAATACGTTTAATGATACACTGCTAGTGAACTTTGGTACTGTGGTGAACTAAAAAAAAAAATGCACCATTGAAGTGAATGTTTACACAAAAGTTTCTTGCCATGTGCTGTTTGCAGAAACAGGCATGGAGTGATATGCATAGGTTGGCTTAATGTTTCAGTGTGACATCCTAGTAATTGTTGATATGACAGAGGAGTGTAGCTGTGAGAGTCTTATGGCACCACATGATCCATATCAAAACATTTCATGTACTTTAATCTTCTTGGAAATTGAAGAGGAAAATCATCACTTAGCAATCATACTGGGAGGAGACTGCCACCTCCTGGCTGAGGATGGAAGTAAATTAAACCAATGTGATTGTTAAACATGAAACACCTCATTTATACTGGCTGTGTACTTCGTCAGACAGTCAAGCTCGCTTCAGTTGGTTATTTAAATGTATTTTTAATCAAAGTTATGTTGTGAAAATTGTATTAAGGGACAAACAGGAGAGGGTTGCAGCAGGGATGTTTTCCACAGTGAATATGAAAAAGTCATAGAGGGAGTCTAAACAGGCCTTGTTGTTTAGAGGAATGTTCATCTCTGATGCGTTATGCAGCTGCTGTCCATTCCTCCCTCTGGCCCTGAGGACTGTTCTTGCTGTTTAAACTGGCTTGACAATGAAGCACCTGTGTCATGTGACTGCAACAAAGGTTGACATCATCTGCTTGTCAGAGTTCAGACTGACGAGGCATTATTTTTTAAGAGGATTTGGAAAAACAAATTTACATGAATACAAATAACCAGACAGGAGAACCATTAAACGGCACAGCTCACTGATTTACAACATTCACCCAAATTGACCTTTTCCACAGCCGACATTTTGACTTATAGTCATGGTAGGACAAGCAAGGTGTTACTGATAACATTAACGGTGGCTCTGTTTTAATTCAAGTGTACCAGTAAGTCAAGACAGTGTGACAGTGAGCCAGCAAGAACAATAATGGCTAAATGGAATTCAGCCATCATTATTTTTTTTACAATTGTTTAATACATTTACCTGACGCTTTTATCCAAAGTGACTTATAATTGGTAGCTATGTCAGAGGTTGAGATTGAACTCGGGTCTCTCACACCAAAGGCAGGCATCTTAACCATTGCGCCATCACCACCCCGTAATATAACCACAGATAATACAATACAGCACCATCTCTGATGTTTGGCAAATTAGGATAGTCTTACAGAATACACTATATCGCCATATTCTGACATCAGTAAAATTAAGATGAAAATAAATAATAGGCAACAGAAGTTTGGCTCACTGGTTTCACGTGTGCACTGGTTTAACTGGTATTAAACCAATTACACCACAGTTTCTCGTCTTCTCACAGCTTGTTTTGTTCTACCAACAGACCAAAACTCCAAAATGTACAATTTACAGTGGCATAAAACAGAGACGCAGCAGCCTCACATTTGACAATGTGGAACCAGTGAAGGCTTGGCTTTTTTTCCCTTTGATAAATCACTTAAATAATTAACTCAAATGTTGATTGTTGATTATTTGACATGGTAACACACAAATATTCTGAATCTGCTAGTCTGCACAGTGTTTTGTAGGTTAATTCTGAAGCTCCAGCTCGGTCATGTCATGACTTTGAGATAAAGAAATGCAATAATGTTAACAAGCCAGGGCAGATGTACAGTAATAATACCCCAGGGCCTCTCTGTCATAGGGAGGCCCACCCTGATCTGCCCTTCCGCTGTTTTTGTGCTCCCTTCTCTGCTCTTCTCCTCACTGTCTCTCTTTACCATATCTATCTCCCCTGTCTGCTGGCTTGAATTAGATTCAAGCTGAATGAAAAACGTGACCATTAGAACATGGTCAGAAAAAAAACGGGTGTGTTTTTTTTCTTTTTCCCTTTTTGGGTCTGTTGATCTTGTTGGACACTTTAAAGTTTTTCTCAGTATTTTCCAGTCCAGCAACCTTAAGAAACACACACCCTGCTCAATCTGTCCCTGGTTTACCATCTATCCATCTGACTGTCTCTTATGTCAGTGATCTCAGCTGTGATGAAACAGTCTGTTGTTTAATAAGCAGCTGTGCTCCCCGGAGGAACAATTTCATACTGGACTCCCTGAAAAGTGGAAAATATCATGTGAAAGCTAACAGAAATTCACATTAAATGAAGTTTGCCTTGCTCTCTGTTCTCCAACCAGCAGCTCAGTCAGTTTTAGGCTGTGGTTGATTGCAGATGGTAGATCAAATTACTTGTAGAGACCATGTTAATATGACGAGAATTAAGGCGCACAGGAGTTGAGTTAGCTGAGATAAAGCTTGATTGTTCTGTCTATCACCCAAAATAAAAGTTAATAATTTTTTATCTGTTACAGGAAGCCAAGAAAAAATATGACAAAGAGACAGAGAAGTATTGTGCAGTGTTGGAGAAGCACCTTAGCCTTTCAGCGAAGAAGAAAGAGTCACATCTACATGAGGTAAGATGTTGTGTCAAAGTTGACATCTCTTTTCTTTCTCCCACCTGATTGGTAATGTTTGTCTTTTTTTATCCAATGAATATCAGTCTGTTCTTAACTTGCTTCTCCGTTATAGGCAGACAACCAGGTAGATAATGTACGGCAGCATTTCTACGAGGTTTCGCTGGAGTACGTCTTCAAGGTGCAGGAGGTCCAAGAGCGGAAGATGTTTGACTTTGTGGAGCCTGTAAGATTGCACTTGTTTTTTTGTTATTTTTTCTTTTACGGAGTATGCCTGTTTAAACTCTTCTTTCCCCCAAAGTTGCTGTATTACACTTACTCACTTTGATATATCCACACCCAGCAGCTGCTCACTACAGTCACAGTCTTCTGTTGTTGCCTGCTGGTTTTGGTACCTCAGTGGTAGTTTCTGAGAAAATAAATAAATTTGTTGCACACACACCACACAAACCTGACTTTAAACTTATTGGGAAAGTACAAAATATGTATATTTTACTGCCTCAGTTTTGTCTTTTTTGGTACATACATAGTTGTAAATTCTCTTAACTTCTTCTTCTATGAATCTGCTAAATAAAATGTCCACTTATTCGCCTCTTCCTCCCGTTCCTGTTCCTCCTCCTCCTCCACTCAATTTTCCCCTGCCTTCTGTACTTTGTCCTCCTTCTGAACATTTACTCTTAAATGCTTTCCTCCTCTACATTCTTATATTTCCACTCTTTCCACATATCCTTTTCCTCCTTGTCTTCTCACACTACTGCATGTATCTTCCTCATCTACATTTCCTTGTCCTTTTCTCTCTTTCTACATGTTGTTATCTTTATCTCTTACTTTATCTACTTCACTTTCTTGCTGCTTTTGTTTCCCTCAGTTGTTGGCGTTTCTCCAAGGCTTGTTCACCTACTATCACCACGGCTATGAGCTGGCAAAGGACTTCAACCACTTCAAGACTGATCTAACCATTAGCATACAGAATGTAAGCTCAACCACACACAAAGCAAAAGGTCACCCCGTAACCTTGAGTCATGCAATTAAATAAACATTTGTGAAAGTAAAAATAAATTTACTTAATAAAACCAAAAAAGAATAGATTTAAAATAGAAACCATACAGTAGTTGCAGAATTACTGATGTGTTGTGTTTGTCCATCAGTGCTTCTTATAATTATCTTGTCATCCGTCTCCTCCAGATTTGGTTTGATTTTGACCGACAGAAAGAGTTTAAAGGGCTTCACTTTCTTAGTTGTAATCTTCAACTGAAAAGGATACTTCACCCAAAATGCTACGTTGAAGCATTCATGGTGAAAGTTCAAAGGGCATCCAAATCCAAGGTCATTCAGGTCAGCTTCATTAGCACAGCCATGTGAAAAGGCTGCAGGCAGAAAGGAATTCAAAAGTCAAACAGTAACTTGCAGAGTCATCTTAAATTGCAGATCCCTGCGCAATCCCTTGTTTTGTTTTTTTTGTAAAAGAGCTTTTTTAGAAAGTATTTCTTACTCTTCTGAAACATTGCTTATGCTGTTGTTGCAAGTTCAAGATTACTTAGGATCGGATTAGACCAGTCAAAGAAAGGCCTAAGGCGTTGTCTCCTCTGTGCTTGTGTTGACAGACGCGGAACCGTTTTGAGAGCACGCGGTCGGAGGTGGAGAGTCTGATGAGGAAGATGAAAGAGAATCCACATGAACACAAAAGTGTCAGCCAGCATACCATGGAGGGATACCTGTTTGTACAAGAGAAGCGTACGTATCAACCCACGTCTGTGTGCGCGTGCGTATGTGTACATGTTAAGTCTTACAATGAGGACACAGTACAACAACAATTTACAATGTTGCAGTGCCATGGAACTTGAATAAGCGTGCGTGCGTGCGTGCGTGCGTGCGTGCGTGCGGGCGTGCGTGCGTGCGTGCGTCCACACACACACCAGAGTAGCAGAACAAACCATAATTAACCTACAATTGACAAAGTCAAGTCTGATCTGTTGGAGACGTGACAGCAGCACTGACTTCGTGCAGTTACCATGGTAACATCTAGCACTAAAGCAGGAATGATTAAGACTCATCCTTTTTTTTGCTGTAACCCTGTCCCCCCCCTCCTGCCTCTGTCTCTGTTTTTCTCTGACCATTTGACATCCCTATTTTCTCTTTTTCCTTCTCTTCTCCTGTGTTTTTTGTTTTTAACATTCTCTCTCCTCCTTTTACATTTATTTCTCTCTCCCTCAGGCTCATTTGTGTCCACCTGGGTGAAGTACTACTGTACGTACCATCGTGAGCCCAAGAAAGTCACCATGGTCCTGTTTGACCCTAAATCAGGAGGGAAAATGGTGAGTAGCTTGCTCCTTTTAAATATACAGATATGGTTAAAATGTGACTCAACATCAAGGCTATCCATCTGTCCTGCTAACAATATCTATATGTTAGTAAGAAACAGAACATGAGACTTGCATATAGTATTACAGCAGTAGAGACATCCACAGTCAAGTGCACACAAATGTTCCACTCACTTAGACTCATATACAGACACAAACCCACACCTAGTCATCATGTTGTCTGATTTTCAGTTGATTCTCACCCAGGTCATCCCACTGGGCTGCACTCCATCACTCATTAACACACACTGCTCACTGCTGAGCATGACAAGCTCTCACTGTGTGTTTGGGTCTATTATTTTTATTATTCCCAATACACAACATGATGTCAAGATGTATTTTAAAGGAAGCTTTGTGAGCAGAAAACTGATCAACTATTTTAAATCATCAATAGAAAATGTGTTTTGTGTCAGTCTTGCGTCAGACAAAGTGCATTTTTGGTTTCGCATGGTACCATTTTACACCCCCATACAGTCATAGAGAAAGAGAGAGAGAGAGATAACCGTTTCTCCCACAACAGTAGCCTTCGTAGATAACAGTGCAGTATTGCCAAAGATGTTGTGAGTAAGCAGCATGACTGCAACTATTTTGTGAAAGTGCTATCTTTTATAACTATCTCCACCTACATACTGAATAACCCAAAGCTGATGCAAGTTCCGGCCTGTTTTCTGAAGGTTGTCGTAGAACATTTTGAGTTGTTTAACGGAAGTAGAAAAACTGAACATAATGGAAAGCTTTCAGCTCCAACACAGTAAGAAAGTAAAAACATATAGACAATCATAGATTAAAGAAGATGACCTGGGCCCATTAGTGTTTTAAAGTTAGAGAATCAAACCTGCCTGAAATGCTTTCCATGTATGAATGTTAATGAAGCAGGAGTGTAAATATGGTGCTTTCTCACACAGAATATGTACACAAATAAAATAATTTTAAAATAATTTAAAAGAACACATTTATAATTCTCACTGAATATAGCCAAATATGTCCTGAAGATTCATGTATTTTCTCACCAAAGTATACTGACGGCCAGAAATTTAAGATAATTGCCTCAAAATTCATTTGAACCACTTTTAATGACTTACAGTATGTCACACTACTCAAATTGTTCATGTGGATGTAGTGCTGGGCAATTAAACAATACTAATAATTATAAGGATAAAATTTTCCTCAATAACAATCTAACAAATGTTCAATAAATGTTAGTTGAATCACGACTGAATTTTTTATTATTAAGATATTTATTTTGTTGAGGAAAACAAAACATTTAACTTGTTTTCTTCATCCATCCATCGTCAACCGCTTATCCTGCGTACAGGGTCGCGGGGGCTGGAGCCAATCCCAGCTGACATCGGGCGAAAGGCGGGGTACACCCTGGACAGGTCGCCAATCCATCGCAGGGCCACACATAGACAAACAACCAAATCGAATGATATGATTTTTTTTTTGTGATAACCTTTTTGGCCATATCGCCCAGCCCTATGTGGATGTAACCTTCACCGCATTAGTGAGGAGACCAAATACATAATTAGCAATAATCATATATGGCTGTTACAACCCTAAGATTGTCCTATAAAGAAAACATTTAGGCTGACGTTGTTGCTGGTTTACCTGAAGTGAAAGAGCCTAGTGTCTCACGGATAGTGTATGATGGCTTTCCTTCTATGTACTATAACACCAAAGTACTTAGTTTCAAGCTCATTTCTTGTTAGCCAACTCCTGCTGAGATTTGTGTCATTGCCCATCTCACACTGCAAGTCTTTAGCCAAAATGATCTTGGCGTGCTTCCAATTGGAAGTTAAGCAAGTTGAAAATTCTGTCTGTAGATTCAGTTGCTCTCCAACATGAGAGGAAGGAGAGTCCTTCTTATTTAAAAGGTACTTAACTCTAAAAACTGGCCTAGTGTTTCGCTTTATCTGTCAGAGTTCTTAGTCAGAAAGCATCCGTCATCTCAAATGTCATCCATGACATCAGTTGGTTGGTTCAGGATTCTTCTATTCTTGTTGTGTGATAATAACCAGAAGTTTGTGTTTTGCATTTGGATGCCTTGCACGCTGTTATGCACATATCAGAATGATACTAATAAACTATGATGTTTTTTTTCTCTTTTACTTTATCTTTGTCAGGGAGATGAAGATAGCTTCATCCTCAAGTCGTGCACCAGGAGGAAGACTGACTCGATAGAAAAGAGGTTTTGTTTTGATGTGGAGGCCATGGAGAGGTCAGTGAGTGTGTCATTTGACTGCTTTTGTATTCTTCCATTGACCGTTCCTTTTCACATTGTTTTACTTAATCTCACTTTATCCTTTATTCAGAGCCCAAAGTGTGTCTTTATTAACCACAGTCAGTGTAATGCAACAGCCATGATTTCCTGTGTCTATTTTAGGCATTTATTTACAGCTTTACCATCAGTTATCACATCTTATATAAATGTAATCTATTGTGTCATTAATTCTGCAGCAGGACAAATCAGGGAGTTTGATGAATTCTCTATTCACAACTTTTTTCATACATACAGTACATTAGATAATGTTTTTTTATGTGATTTTGTCAGAAAGGTAGAGAGTTGTTATACTTTTATCTCCATCACAACAGTGATGGAGACAAAAGTATAACAACAAAAGACACAGACAATCCAGGAAATTCTTTAAAAAATATACGTTGTGTAATTATAGCCAGCAGACACTTGGGGGTGCTCATTTGTTTTACACCTGAAAAACAGATATCATGGCTGGTTGTGCTCACAGGCTTAGCCCCCTGCAGTGCTTCACTTCCTACACTCCTCTTCTTCCTCCTCCTCAACTTCAGCCTTCCCCCATCAAATCATCTCTCCTCACCCTCTTGTTTCCTGTTCCCCCATTGTGCCTTTTATTTATATTCTTGGTGTGTGTGGTGTGCATCTGTTGGTGTGTGTTTGTTTGTCTCTAAAGTATTATCTGTATTATTTTAGTGTTGCTGTGGCACAATGTGGGACAACAGTCAAATTTGATAGCATTGTACCCATTATCACTATGATGAAATGGAAGTAGTGGAAGTAGTGGCTGTTTGGATGGAGTGGCTCCTCCACTGCAGTCTTTTGCAATTAGCTTTGTAGAAGCGTGTTGTTGTGCTAGGTGCTTCAGTAGAATTACTAGTCTTTCTTGTAGACAAAGGTCTTGCACATAGACCACAACTCAACATTATATTTTTGTCAGTGATCTTGAGGATGGAAAAATAATGTCCATATACACAGCGAACTCATTTGGTCGGCCTTTGTGTGCAGTGTAATGCTAATTGATTGATTCACAATATTCATTACGGCGGCGTAAAGTGGGGAGGTGTTAGGGAATAGTGTTTGTCTGCTATCAACACAAAAAAAACAAGTCCATTTCAATTTCAGTATTCAGTAGTGTTATTTAATTTGAAAAAGTAATTACAACGGTAGTTACATTTCTAGTTACTGCCAAAAGTAGTGGAGTTAGAGTATGATGTTACTTTGTAAGCAGGGCAGCCAACCAAGGGACACGGTTGCCACTTTTCCTGATAAGCAAAGATACTTTGTGTGTTTGTGTGTGTGAAGGTCGGGAGTGATCACCATGCAGGCTCTGTCAGAAGAAGACCGCAGGTTGTGGATGGAGGCCATGGATGGAAGAGAACCGGTAGGTTACCACGGTTACCACACTTTTACTGTTTTATTTTTATTTAAGGAACTCTATGAAATGAATTGTTCTTTACTGTTATATTTTAAGCTTTGGCAATATTGCTGTTTGGCATTCATGCAAATAAAGCTGAATTGAATTCAATTAGTGAGAGAGAGACAGAGAATGGCAAGCCAAAAAGGTTTGGGAACTGCTGGCATTTAGCCATTATCCCATACATAAGGTTGGTGTTTATGTACCTAATAGGAAAGTTGACTGACAACCAGTCTCCCCAACACATGGTTTATGCCTTCTTAACACAAAGCTTTTTCGCCCTAAAGCTAATACTGCGTGTTAGTGCTCCTTTCCATTCGTCTTATTTTGTCACGTTCATGTCCCAACATCTCCCTCGTGCTTATGTCTACGTTAACATGTGTGAAGGTAATCGGCATCAATAAAGCCATCGCAAGTTTCAACAAGCAGTTGCAGAGCTCAGACAATCTGTAAAAAAAACAAGAAATCTTAGTGCTCATGTTTCACTTAAGCTTACCCGACCTTTGTTGTTGTCGTAAACACTTCCCTCTTCTGTGGCTGCTCACCACTGACTGCAGCAGCAACAACATGTCCAGTTCGTTCTGAACAAGCCCGGGCAACAGCCACAGATGGATTTATATTTACTGTTTTTTCCATATTATAGTTGGTTTATTTTATTTTGATGTGTAAAACACATGCATTCTAACTCTTACTGACTTTTACATTGAGCGCAGGCATAAAGGTGTACACAGAGCCCTAAATTAAACAAAGTATTCTCACCATTACCATGGAAAATTATGGTATGCAGATTGCAAAAGCCAACAATAAATGTGGCACTTATATGTTCCTCGTTATCCTAATAAATCCTAGACAAAGTATTCAGGTTTGTCATAATTGAAATGAGCAGCATTTGCTTACAAGCATTCAAGGCCTAACTCAACTCAATTCAAGGCACACATAGAACAACAGCTCAACAGCATATAATCGGTGTGTATGGTGTTTTTCTTTAATAAAATGTTGATTACAGATGTAATGTAAAAATTTCACCTGCCCTCACTTGGCTTAGTTTTAAATTATTTTATATTTGAAGTAGTGTGTGTGTGTGTGTGTGTGTGTGTGTGTGTGTGTGTGTTTTTCTTTTCTTTTTTTTACTTTTTTTTATTTGCAGGTATACAATCTGAACAAAGACAACCAGACTGAAGGAAGTAAGTAGCATTAATTGGTATCAGTTAACAGTTTATTCAAGAGTACAGTATTATTTAGTATGATCTTACTTTCTGTATTACAAAGAGTGCGCTCTAGACCTGCTCTATATGAAAAGTGCAATGAGATATCTGTTGTTATGAATTAGAAAAATAACTAAAATTGGATTGAATTAATGGATTGAATTAATGGAAGCGATAGGGTTTGATTAAATAGCCTATTCAAAAGACTTGTTTTGGCCAAAAAATATCTGAACTTTTTAATTCATTATCTCTAGAACAGAAGGTTTGCACATTGCTAGAAATAGATACTGAGAAATCAAAGCAAACGTAAATCAAAAATATATTTTTTCGATCTCATTTTATTCTGACGGCTCACTCCCATTCTGTTGGTCTTCTGCTCCATCAGTGGCCCAGCTGGATGTGATTGGGTTCAACGTGATGAAAAAATTCATCTATGCACTGGAGACTCGAGGTAGACTGTTAAGTCAGATTCTTGTTTTATTCTTTTTGTTCTGTGAATTTCTTGCTTCTTTAGGATACACCGTACATTTCAGTTAGATTCAGTTCGGATCTGTACTTTTGATGTCCCACCAGAGTGCTGCACAGTACAGACTACTGCACCATGGGAAGCAACTGACTTGTAATGGACAATATGATTTCAGCTACCATCACTTGATTTACAATACTTTGCTTGTTTATATTTTCATCGCTATTTCACTGCACACTTACACACGTTTAAACCGCTACATATACACTTAAACAGCAAAGTAGCATTTACATTTAGCTTTTATCAAGGGAGAGAGAGAGAGAGAGAGAGAGAGAGAGAGAGAGAGAGAGAGAGAGAGAGAGAGAGAGAGAGAGAGAGAGAGAGAGAGAGAGAGAGAGAGAGAGAGAGAGAGAGAGAGAGAGAGAGAGAGAGAGAGAGAGAGAGAGAGAGAGAGAGAGAGAATTTGAACCCAGGTTTCTCCCACTAATGTTTTGTGTCTTTGCTTCCATTATTTATTACATATTAGACCTAATTGTGGTAAATTGACAATAAGTGAAACCCTGTGTAATGTAAACAGAATCGAGAACAACACAGTTTCTATGCAAGAAAGAATGTTAATAAATCAAATGTTATGGCAAATGTTCATTTACAATGGTGTGAAAAAGTTCCCTTCCTGATTTCTTATTTTTTGGCTTGTTTGTCACACTGAAATGTTTTAGATAAAACAAACTGAAATATAAGATAACACAAGTAAACACAAAATGCTGTTTTTAAATGAAGGTTTTTATTAAGGGGAAAAAATCCAAACCTATGTGGCCCTTCGTGAAAAAGTGATTGCCCACTAAACCTAATAGCTGGTTGGGCCAGAGAAATGGTCACGAACAGATGAATTCAGGATTTTTTGGTAGACAGCAGAATTCATGGTTCCATTTACCACAGCAAGTCTTTGAGGTCCTGAAGCAGCAAAACAGCCGCAGACCATCACACTACCACCACCATATTTTACTGTTGGTATGATGTTCCTTTTCTGAAATGCTGTTACTTTTACGCCAGATGTAAATGGACACACACCTTCCTATTAAAAGTTCAACTTTTGTCTTGTCAGTCCACAGAGTATTTTCCCAAGAGTCTTGGGGATCAAGACTGTTTCTGATGTTTTCTGGCAAAACTGAGACGAGCCTTTGTGTTCTTTTTGTTTAGCAGAGGTTTTCGTCTTGGAACTCTGCCATGCATGCCAGTTTTGTCCAGTCTCTTTATTACGGTGGAGACATGAACACTGACCTTAACTGAGGCAAGTGAAGCCTGCAGTTCTTTGGATGTTGTTTTTTTGTGACCTCTTGGATGAGTCGTTGCTGTGCCCTTTGGGTAATTTTGATCGGCCGGCCACTCCTGAGAAGGTTCACCACTGTTCCATGTTTTCACCATTTGTGGATAATGGCTCTTACTGTGGTTCACTGGAGTCCCAAAGCTTTAAAAATGGCTTCATAACCTTTTCCAGACTGATAAATCTCAATTAGTCAGTTTCTCATTTGTTCCTGAATTTCTTTGGATCGCAGCATGATGTCTAGCTTTTGAGGATCTTTTGGTCTACTTCACTTTGTCAGGCAGGTCCTATTTCAGTGATTCTTTGTTTGAAAACAGGTGTGTCAGTAATCAAGTCTAAGGTTAGAGAAATTTAACTCTGCTTTCCAAAGATGTGATAAACCACAGTAAATTTACACAGTGCCATGTTTTTCCCCCCCTTAATAATAAAAACCTTCATTTAAAAACTGCATTTTGTGTTTACTTATGTTATCTTTGTCTAATTTTTGAATCTGTTTGATGATCTGAAACATTTCATTGTGACAAACATGCAAAAAAAATAAGAAATCAGGAAGGGGGCAAACACTTTTTCACATCACTGTACTTAGATGCAAACATTAATTAAATTGTACTGGCCGTCCTGCTCTTGTCCCTCACAAAATGCATGCTGAGTAATAATCTTCATACACCTTGAGATTTTGTTTAATCGAATGCCAGGTTTAAATACCTACTTAAGCAAGAAAGGGGTGGTACCTTATTACCATTAATGCCTTCTTAGCTTACGGTTCCCGATCTTAACCAGGAAAAAGAAATTTTCTCTCCTCATTATCTATGTTAGATTTGTTTGTAAGTGGATTAATTAATATTTTACTAATGACGTAAATGACGTTACCTTTATCTTCAGTAATGTAGTAACTGATGAAGTAAAAGAAGTGTACAATACTCAAATGAGGAAGCCCAAAGATAAATATTTTTGTTTCTCTTGGTTGAAAATGTCCATGAAATAACAACAAGTGGTAACCTATCCTCCTCTCCCCTCCAGGTATTGATGAACAGGGCTTGTACAGAATAGTTGGCGTCAGCTCCAGAGTACAAAAGCTGCTGAGCCTCGCTATGGGTAAACACAGAAACACGCAACACACATATTTAGTCAAAACTGAAATTAAAATATATTTTCACTCCTGTAATTTATTAGTTTAATTAATGTCATTTTTTAAATCTTCATATCAGATCCTAAGACATGTGCTGACGTGGAGCTGGAAAACCCAGAGTGGGAGATTAAGACAATCACGAGTGCTATCAAGCACTATCTCAGGTTTGTATGAAAAGGCTCCCATAAGTGCACTTACAAGGTAAAATCAGAAAATCAGAAAATCATGTGAAACAGCTGTACAAATGCTATAATTATTATCAAAATTTCACCAATGTTCTGCTCGCAAGCTGTTTCCGGGATTTAAAACTTATGAGTGTGTTTTAACTTCCAAGACCCATGGTAAAATGGATGATTGCTCTTATCATGACCTTAAATTATCCCTCCCATTCTGAAATTGCAGCACTTTTCTGCTGTTTTTACTCATAGCACTTGAATAAATGCGTATAGTTTTTTTCAGTCTCTGCCTCTTGTGTAAAACTGATCTCTGGCCTGTATCCAACCCAATGAATTATGAATTTTCCTGTTTATTACTCAGTATTTGCTTGTTTGTTTGTTAATTTTTTATGAACTCTTATTTACCTATGGAGGGGTTGTTCTTAAATGCAGTTGAGGGTTAAATTACTTCCTCGAGAGCACCTTAACAATTTGTACTAAGTGAAGGATCAGGTGTCAAGTGTAGTGGTGTCCAGGCTGTGCTCAATCTGCTGTACCTGAATGAATCTACACTGTGCATAATACAAACACACAGGTACCAAAACGTGTACACACACAGACACACACACACACACATATTTGCACTTTATTGGCACATTAATGGACAGCATTACAGAAAGACCTACTCTCCACACTCACAGACGACACACATCACACACACATACAGCTTCAGGATCTTAGGCCTCATTGAGAAACAGCAGGAGCCATTACACTCCTCAGGCAGCAGGGATTAAACTGATGTCCAGCTATGCAAGCCGGCATGGTGGAGAAAGAAGATGACAAGGAGAAGGCTGTGATGAATTCGCATCCAGAACTATTCACACATATTGATTTTTCGCAAAGCACTCAACCCTGAATTCTTGTTCCCTTTTCTGAGCTGACATTCTCCACCTGACGTCTCCGTCTCCTGTGTTTTCAGAATGCTGCCTGCACCCCTCATGACATACCAGTACCAGAGGAGCTTCATCAAAGCTGCCAGTGAGTGTTTTCCTTTTTAATTGTCTTATTTGCCTCTCGGGTGTGAGTTCAGTTAGCAGAACATACAAAGACAGACTCTTCTGGAGTTTGAGATTGTTTGATTCACAGAGGTTACCTAGATAAAAGCATGCAAACAGCTATTCTAAGACCACGCTGGATAAAAAACCCAGACTGTACTAAATTAATGACCATGTGATTTACAGGGAGTGCACAGGTTCTAACAAAACAAACAAAGTAGGAGAATTGTTAAGCAATCTTTGGTTTGTTATTGATTTTAGGTGAAATCCTCCTGGGTCATGTCATGTTGATATGTACAGTTTATGAATGGATTAAAGACAGATTAGAGTTTTTTTTGTAATAATTAAGATTGCCATTCTTTGTTCTCTTTCCCTTTCTAATGAATATCTATTTGAAGAGATTACTTCACCTGTTCTCCTCAGTTTAATTTGGAGAACGAGAGCATCATATGAATCATTATGTGAATGAGGTCATGACTTCCTATTAAACCGGTTGCCAGTTACAAATAGACTGTTCACCTGCTGGGATACCAGTACACACACTGTTCCGTCCCGACGTTACGGTCTGCCTATTTGGTCTGGTAGCTGAGCCCTCCAACTGTGCCACTTTATGCTGTGTGTGGCACACAGTATGTTACTGACCTGCTGTTTGTAGTTTTGATACAGAATATTTGTATGAGATTCACATACAGAGGAAAAGCCTGGGGGAGCTGATCTAAAAGTGACAACGTAGTAAAAGCTATCAAGTTTCAGACTGGAACCGAAAAGCATACCGGAGACAGAACAGGTTAAGGTAAGGGGATTTATTGACAAACACAGACTTAATGAGGCAGAGGGGACTGGCAGGTGAGTGGAGGTGGGGGTTTGGGCCTGAATCCAGAATTTGATGCAAGCAGGCAGGCTTGGCTGGCAGGAGGGGGAGGCTGCTGTCAGGGGAAGTGGTCCAGAGAGTTCTGAAGGTTGATACGTATTCCTATACATACTAGGAATTACACAACGATCTGGCAGGGACTGGATGTCTGGTCTGTCTTTAAGAAGGGATGGGCTTCACATAAACATAGACAGACAGACAAAACCAAAACGCACCAAGCACAAGCAAATCAAACAAAAAATAAAGAAAAGCACTCTCACTCCCAAACCAGATGTCACTGAGCAGGTGTTATGGTAGGGAGGTTGTGACAGAAAGCTTAGTGTTTTGTGGTTTGTTGGGTCAAACAGCAGATGTAAAATTTTCCTTTTTTTTACCAGCACCTGGTGGGTGCGGAGTATTGAGTCAGGATAAATACTTTAATTTAAAAAAAAAAAACACTCAGACTGCCTAAACCCACTAAACAGTCTTATGAGTGCATTAGATTGTTCTCATGTGGTTCCTAGGATACAAAATAAAGTTTTGCAATCACTAACTGATTTAGACCATACAGCAGAATCTAATAGTTTGTACTTCTAGGTTTGGTCTGGCCTTGTTTGATTTAGTTTATTTTTGGATTTGTATGGTCTGGACCATTTCCGTGTTGCTACCATATCTGCTTTTTACAGAAATTAAAAAAATTTGACTTATTCTAGAAAGCCCAGGTGTAGTCTGGTCTCCTGTTTGGCAGGAACACATCCAGTGACCTATTTTCTTTATCTGTCGGTAGCTAAGCCTTCAGAAAGCTGAGCTGACAGGGGAAGGAACTTCAGGAAATGACTGTGTGTCTCTGGCAATGCCACCAGGAAATGGCTTCATAGTGAGGCCAACTGGAAAGAAAATGGGGAAAGTGTGTATTAGGAGAAAGGAGTAGAGCGTTGTAGATAAGAATTTCAAGGTAGCTGGTTTGATACCAATTTGGACCACCCATTCTATAATGCATGTAGTCATGGTTTTGTAATAATCATAAAATATAACACGTGCTTGCCAACTATTTGTTCACAGTTTATATATCTCATCTCACCCCGGTTCTTTCCTTCTGTTGAGCTTCTTCACCTGCCATTCATCAGTTTCTTTGGGTGTCTGCATTTGCATGTCATGAATTTGTGTGTGAATGCATATGTGCAAGAATGCATGTCTACTTGTGTGACTCCGCTTTTGTATCTTTTCCAAGGTAATAATTTTGCAGACGCAGCGGGGTGTTTTGAGGACAGCGTCCTCATTTGAACTCCCTCTTTCAGTTCTTCCCGTCTCCTCCTCCTCTTTTCACGTGTCCTCTCCAACTCCTCCCACCACCCTGCTTGCGAACCTCTTCTTCCTTCTCTTTCTCTAGTATCAGCTCGGCTTACTCTCTCCCGTCCCGTGCTACGCTGGTTGTAAATATATGGTTTAAAGGGAGAGCTTATTTTTTTGTGGTTTGTTGGGTCAAACAGCAGCTGCAAAATGTTCTACCCAAGCACCTAATGGGTGTGGTGTATCAGGTCATGATAAATAATTTCATTTTCAAAACACACCAGACATATTGCCTGAACACTCGCTCCAATCATTTCAGTGTATTAGATTCTTTTCCTGTGGCTCCAAGCACTAACTGATTTAGACCATGAAATAGAGACTTTAGGAGAAAGACGAGAAGGAGGAAGGGTGCAGTACCACCAGGATTTCAGATACCTGGCATGTACAAGCAAAAAAACACACATACAGTAATCACCTTGTCTCCATTCATTAAGTTTTGTTTGCAGTATGTCTTTCTCATTAATTCATGAATGTTCTCTTTATATTTCACCTTTGATTCTCTGTATTTTCTTTCACTATGTCCTATCTGATATTTCCACTTGTATAAATTGCCTGAATTCCTTTCGACTCGCTTTTCAATATGCTTCGCTCTTCACTAATACAAGGTGAAGGTTTTTTTGTTAAACTTCTAAAAAGCTGGACTGAACATTTATCACTTTTTTCATCACTGTAATTTTCACCTTATAAAGTACCTAAAAGAGAAGGAAGAGAGATGATACAGGGGTGAAAGATGATACCCTTGAGTTGAATTAAAGCTAATACACAGTTTGACATTCAGAGTCTAACCTGCATGGCACACATTTCACAGACTTTAAAAGATCTTATCCCTCTTTTCAAGCAACCACGCTGACAGAGTTTCTTTTTAAATAAACAGCATTCAAAAACCTATCGCTGTCCTTGTTTAAAAGATATTAATCGGTTTGTATTTTTATCTTATCTACTTAGCCAAGGATTTGCGACACCTATAATTGCTGATGGAGTGATTTGTTTGCTGCCCCACTCTGCAGACCATAATTCAAGTTTAGCTGCAGGTCAGAACTCAAAAAGGGGGGGATTTGGCATGTGGGTTTGATTATTAAATTGCCCTTCTCTCCTTTTTGTCTCTTTTTTGAAAGACAAAGCGGTCAGGTGAGGTCAGGTCAGGTGAAGACTTAAGGAAGAATATATTGCCTTCTCTTTGAAGTACAGACGGATATGGAGATTTCTTCTGAAGATTTTACCCTCTTGTGAAAACCTGTTTTCCATCTATCCGTCCATCCACCCATTCATGTTCTGCTGCTTATCCTTGTCAGAGTTGTGGTGGTGGCAGGCTTGAATCCTAATCCGTTATTCGGGAAAGCACAAATAATGCAATGGAAACTGATGTTTCTTCTGCCTGAAGAGCCATGAATGCTTTCAATACTCTGATGCACTGTGTCTTTTCTCTATGATGGTGGGCTTTTCATCCCACCTTCGAGTTTGGACAAACAGGTATCAACACATTTGCCTTTCGACATGTTCCAATAAAACTTTGAACTTGTTGATTTCCAGCATACACTGATCTTTCGCAAATCAGCCCAGATGCCCTGCTCACTAGCTAATTCCTCCAAGTCCTCCTGAGGGATCCCAAGGGATTCCCAGGCCAGATGGGATACAAAAATACCTCCAGTGTGTTCTAGGTCGAGCTAGTCCAGGGTCTCCTATCAGTTGGCCATGTCTGGAGTACCTCCATAGGTAGGTTTCCAGATGGCATCCAAATCAGAAACCTGAGAATCTCTGCTTTTGCTGTGCCTACTGACTTGGCTTTAGTGACAAAGAGGAGAATGCTTGGCGAACAGTAATATCTTCTCAGTAACAGCCAAACCTGCTGGCCTAACTCTGGAAAACACTGTAGTCAATAATTTAGACCATTTTGTATGCATGAATGGATGAAGTCAGTATTGTGTTGCTTGTAGCCAGGTGGGGCTCCCAACATGTCTTTCAGCTTGACAAGAAACGGATTACATAAACCAGGAAACTAAAAACTGAAGATTTACTGAGACAAACACCTGTTGTTTACTCCTACTTTAGATTTAAGATAAATGAGCTCTCAAAATTAAATTAAAAATACTCCTAGAAGGACAAAGGGCAAATCTCGCTGAGGAACAGTGAACGACTTAGATTATATATATATATGTATATATATTGCATGTGTGACATGATTATTGGAAACATTATTTTGTCTGAAGGGCTGAAATTCAAGGTGAGAGAGAAAAAGTGACTTTAAAAGGTCAGCGTCTGTTAAGTGATGGATGCAATGGAGGCTGTGATAATAAATGACTTCTGCTTAGTGAGTTACTGAGCACAGTGTTAGATCGACATTCAGACGGTTTGTGCAGGGGTTTCGTTTTTTTGACTGACCCCAGCATTTCATCTGTTTTTACAGCATGAATGTGTATTCCTGTAGTACCTTAATCTAGAAAAAATACATCAAATTTTCATATTGATTTCATTCAAAGTGATTTTCTTTTAATGCAGTTATGAAATGAGATCAATTTGATGTGTAGGGGAGTTGTTGTGAAGGAAGCAATATGGCAAATAACAAGACATTTTGTCAAAGTATGTGGCAGGCTTCATTTTATTAAATTATACAGCTGTTTTGTGATTATTAATTTGGGATTTAGTAGAATTTAGTTTTTCTATGAACTGTAGAACTGCATGGGGGACTTTATGAGAGCTTAATGCTGACCTTATAATGGGGAAACTTTTGTTTCTACCTAACATGAAGCATAACATAACTAATTTAACAGCTGGTCTGCACTTTTGTGAATTAATTTTCCTTGATACTATACTAATTCAACTTTTGCTTATGATATTTCATCATTTTCAGATCTGTAATCACTTTCATTGAAATAGTTGCTGCACATTGCACATAACTTTCAGTTTGTGTGCAAATTAAAGTAATCAGATATTATTCACTAGTGACCTACAGGTGCTGGTAGGTGTATTTTTAACTTACTAACAGCTTGACTAACTCCCTGCTAATCTCCCTGCTTCCAGTCTTGATGTTAAGCTTGCTAATTTACTCCTGGCTTCAGCTCTATATTTAATGTACAAAAGATATTGATATTGAACTTCTCAATGAACTCTGCAATATAATGGTTATGCGTACTTCCTAAAATGAAATTCAAATAATTCCTTTAACACTGAATACTGTTTCAGAATGAATCTCTGCATTCTTTGATATAATTAATAACAATTAGTTTGATTTAATATGTTTGCCCTAGCATATACGTAGTGATATTTCTCCATTATACCAAATTGTGACTGTATTTTAACAATTGCAACACTCCTTGTCTGCAGTAATGAGACAAGTTGGTAGGTGTTTGTGGGCGTTAATTGCAGAACCTACAAGGACTGGAAAAAATAAGTGAAGGATGACAACCAGTAGAATTTTGTCTGACTCGTGGATAGAATCAACATATTTCCAATAGTGTTAAGCTTGGATTTCTGAAAGATTGAAGGAAATGAGGAGTGTGTGCTTCAGCATAATGTGTGCAGTGGTGGACGCGAGAATGCATAATAAGGAGCAATAAGCATTACTTATTACTCATGTGTATTGTTTTGAGGTATGTGTGCGTGAAGTCGAAGTGCACATGCATGTGTATGTTACAGGTATTTTAGTTTGTGTGGGTGACTAACTGTTTACATACATACATAAGTGTGTGTGTATATATATGTATGTATATATGTGTGCGTGTATTTATTTATTTTAGTAAATGTGTATGTGTGTGTGTGAGATACTCCGCCATTTGCAAGTGTACTACCTGGTGCTGACAGCCAGGGCCTGAGGGGTGATCTAGTGTGAGTCTGCTGTCATCTCTCTAACGACTGGCTCAGCAGCCGTGACTTATTATCATCAACAGGTCTCTCTGCCTGCCTCTTTCCCTGCCATTCTGCCTGTTAATCACTGGGACACAGAGATTTCCCACTTTGCAGCAGAGTTTAACAGAGCCCCAAGCCCAGTGGTTCCTACTGAAGATGTAAATCTTTGAAAATAGATCACAAAATATAGTAATCTCAATAAAGTAAATATTTTTATTTTTATTATATTTGTTTGGGACTCTTTTCAGTCACAAATTAATACACATTTAGTATTCTAGTGAGTAATTATGGCAGCAGGATGGTATATTTGGGGTTATTAAAATAAAATACAGTGTTGTTCATGGTGTTGAAGGAACATGTGGCTTACTGTTTTTTTAAATAGTTTTTGGACAACAGTGGAGGTCAAATGGCACAGCGGAATAAAAAACATATTAGGATCTGCTACACAGATACTACACATACTTGTTACGATGATCAGTTCATTGCTGTTTTTTTTCTTTTCATGTGGTTTGTTGGCAATAAAAAATATATTGCCAGCATTGTCCTTCACACATGTACCACAGCTGTGGCTTCCTCTGCATAACTGATATTTAACTTGTGACCAAAGCTGTTATTTGACTTGTGTTTGTACGTGATTCTTTTCATTTCTAGGCTCATTCTTAGAAAGCGTGACTAACTATGTCTCTATGCCAAGGTTTTGCAATTGTTTGTGTGCACAGTGACCACTTGTTGCATTCAAGTAGTACACACTTTAGTTTGAAACTGTGCATCTCCCCACAGACAAAGCTTGGGAAAAAAGGAATCTACCCGCCCTTTGTTTACTTGCTTAGCTATGCTCAACTCCCGGATAACTGGAATCATGATTATATCATTTGATCCTATACACACTCAACAATAAGATAGCCTAATATTTCTGTTTGACATAACTTCAGAATATATCAAATACATAAATCCAGGTCTGGCATTTATTAGTTTCTGGGAAAGTGGGAAAGACACTTCCCATAAACTACTGTATCTCTGAACTTTAACTAAATCATGCACATTTAGGCTATTCTGTGTGATCTGTTGTTGTTTTTCTGCGCCTTACAAGTATGTGTCAATAAAGATGTCGGGGGAATGGGACACTTCAAGCTGAAGTCTTAATTTCCTCAACTGTCTCTGTATCTCTGTCTCCATCCAGAGTTGGACAACCCAGAGGCCAGGGTGACAGAGATCCATGCTCTGGTGCACCGGTTGCCTGAGAAGAACAGACAGATGCTGGAGCTGCTGATGAAACACCTGGCCAAGTAGGTTGAGATACATTACTATATTATACTGTATTAGACATTGTACACCAAAGAAACACAGACCAACAGACCACAGTATTTAATTTTAGTGGTTACTATGTAGTGTTACTAACAATAGTGGATTCTCCCTCTCTGATCCTCTACATCCATTGCAGTAATACTCCTTAGCTTGATTGTTGCTGTTGGTCATCTTCGAGGAGGATTAGGGCTCAGTGTAATCTCGAGACCATATGCATTAAGGTGGTGTGTACTGAAAATAGAAAACCATGTAGCAGGCCAAATGTATTAGGTGAAGGAGCTACCGCGGTCACAGGCCAGTAAGGACTAACTGGGTGATTTGCAGGCCACGTTTAGGATTAAACTGGGCTACATTTGGACAGTGTTGGGTGTAACGCTTTACAAAAGTAACGCAATAACAGTAATGTATTTCTTTTTGCTGTAATGCAGTAGCGTAAGGCATTACTAAAAGAAAATCAGTAATATTATACTTGTTAAAATGTCACTAACAGCACATTTTAAACCGAAATTAAGGGGGGGTTTGTTTTTTAATAATTCACCAACACCAAGAAACATTTCAGCACTAGAAAAACACATCAAAGAGTAAAAGAATAATGTTATTTCCTGTTGCTGGACTCTGAGGGTCGAGACTGTAGGCAGGGTGCAAACTACAGGGGAGCTCAGCTCCTCTTAACAAGACGGTAGCTCTCCTGATGGATTATGCGTAAATACTGTAGATTTCTGTAGGCTGTGTCTGTGCTTTAACGAATTAGTTTCATGATTAGGGAGGCTGCTGTCAGGTCATCCTGACCGATTCTTTGTGTCGAGGGATTCAAATAATCACTAGCTGTGTTTCCATCAAGGTTTTTTTTTATGTGCAATTTGAAGTATTGCATTAGAAAAGGTTGGTGAAAACGGCAAAATCCAAATAAAAATCCCTAATTCTAAACTATAAACACATTCCTGAGGCCCTCTCTCCATTTTTCTAAGATCAGTGGCCATCAGTTCCATGTGGCTGGTTTTGTTTCTGGTTTGGAAACCATATGTCTTGTTTATTTACAACCATGTGTAACGTCCACTACTCTTGCCGTAGCCTGGTTAATTCGCTCCAAACCAGCTGATGGAAACGCACTTATTTCGCACTTATCTTTTTTGCAAGATTTCAAAAGTCAGCTTAAAATTCGCATGACAATTAGATAGAAACATGGCTACTGACGTTATGGTGCTGTACCTCGTGCTTAAATGCGCAAAGCGTGTTTCTTAATGGGGAGACGATTCATGATATTTCATCATCTCCCGCCCCACCCCACCCCCTCGCTATTAATCAGAAGGTTATTTTTATAACAAACACTCACCTGATCTACGGATATAACTGCACTAGAACCCACCTATGCATCAGAATATTGCGGCCACTAAATAGCAGTGAAAGTAACTGAAAGTAACGCAAAAGTAGTGTAAAGCATTACAATTCAGATATTGTAATATAACTAATTTCTCTCAATTGTCAGTAACTAGTAATCTATAATGTATTAGATTTTGGAAGTAACTTGCCCAACACTGCATTTGGAAAAGTCAAACTTTTACATATGCACATCTTACTTGTAACTTTAGTTTCAACAGATTTTAAATGACTATATTTCAAAATGAAGTTGGTCCTAACTTCAAATGGAAATAAAGTCATTGATGCAAAGTAAACACAAATGCTAAGAAACATTTCAAACTAATGTATCCCGATTTTATCCCAGATATGCGAACCACTAAATCAGTTTTGGATGTTTCTATAGTGTATGTTGAAAACAATATACTGTATAGACAAGAACATTTTGTGAATCAAACACATTATCCGTCTGTAGGTTACATAACCACAAGCTGCTGCAGCCCATTAGCAAAAAAGCAGGGCATGACAATGTTGGCTTACTTGCAATTATTACTTTAATGCAGCAGGCTGGCATTTTGTTTTTACTGTAAACCCACATCTAAGCCCTCTGGCTTCATCTGACTTTTCTTCAACAGTAGCGGCATGATAATGTGTGACAAATGGGACATGAGCCGTGTTTCTATAACATGTAGGCGAGCAGGTATTTTGAGGATATGCCCATTATTATCTGGGCTTAGTGGATTACAGTGGATCCTGCCTCATAGGTTGAATGGCTGGATCACGGTAAACACACTTCAGCTCTCTGTCTCTTTCTGCTCTTTCTGTTTCTATTGCCAAAGGGACTAAAATGTTCTATTAATAGAGAAAATACACTCACCTGCCAGTCCTGCAGCAAAACCACCCTTCATAAATATAATACAATGAGGTGTTTCTGGTTTTTAACCTCCCCTCACTTATATATATATATATATATATATATATATATATATATATATATATATATATATATATATATATATATATATATATATATATATATATATATATATATATATATATCCACATTATAGAAATATTATTTGATATTTATTATTTAATATATTAAAAACTCCAATTCACAAGCACTAGCGCTAATAGCCACACACAGAGTTAAATTATTAGCGTCTACAGCGAGTTGGTGGTAACTGAAGTGCATTTACAGTATAAGGGATGTCACAGACAGAGTTTCCAGTGACCATGGTGCAAAATAGAGAAAACTTCATGCGCCAAGGTGCATGTAGGAGAGCACACAGTTAAAGCACCTCAAATAAGAGTCACCCTGACAAAACATTCTGTACAGAGTGAGTCATAGAAAAACTAGAGGCATCCTGCAGATAAAAACGAATGAAAGAACAGGAGGGAGTTAATAGACATTCTATACCAAATTAAACATTTTAAGATATGAGTGGAAAAATTTGTTGTTGCAGCTGCATTTTTCTTACTTAAATGTTGCTTAACCATTTCATATGATATGCTACCTAAGTACACTTGAAGAAGAAATATTACTGGGACCACTACAGAAAATTGCAGATGAACATTTAACAGACCCAAAACAAGACAATTTGCACTTAGCTTCCAAACGATATGGGATGTAATATCATTAGGGCAATATCTTTTGTGAATTGCACCTTGAGAAAGGAAAGATAGTGGTTGTAGGTGATGCACAATGTATGGTGCTATCAGAGGCCGCAATCCATTCTTTGTAAATTCACTCCTGAGTGTATTAGGTACAGTGGTAAATGCGTAAGCTATTCAAATAAAAAAATTCATATTGTAAAATAAAGATCAATGGATTTATTAGGGTTGGGAAAAAAATAAAATCAAAATACAGCTGGAGCTAAAACAGTTTAAAAATAAATAAGACAAAACAGTGTGCAAGTTAAGGTTTCTCATTGTCACATTTAGTGAGATATTCTCAGTCTGTACCTTCCTTGTTTTGTAATTAGGGTCTGTCAGATTTCTGTCTGTATTGTACTCTGATATGATTTTCTTGCATTTCTAGCTCTCTCTCTTACTGGATCAAAACGTGTTGCCAAAACATGTACACTACATGAAAAGAGAAAATGAACCTGTCTCTGGCATCACCTTGATCTTTCAGTGCTGTGACCTGTTTTACATTTACTTCATTCATTTAGCTTTCATCTAAAGCGACATACAATTGCTTTATATGTCAGAGGTCACAGGCCTCTGGAGCTACTAGGGGTTAAGTGTCTTGCTCAGGGACACATTTGCGGATGTGTCACAGTGGGGAATTGAACCCGGCTCTCTCACATCAAAGGCATGTGTCTCATCCACTGTCCTTGCATTTTCTCTCATGAAGTGTTTTCACATGTAGCTGTCACATGCAGTGTCATAAACCTCTCCAGTTTTTCTCTCAGGTGTGTACTAGCAGAGATGTCAACATGTTGTATGGTGTGTTGCTAAGTGCTGACTCTCTGTTACTTAATAACTCTGGCTAGATGTTCTGACAGCTCAGCCATTAAGGGAGTCCTGCTGGGATGCTTATGGTTGAGTTGGCAGTGTCTTCCTTGGTCTCATTTGGGGTGAAACTGCTATTTCCAAGTTCAATAAAGAACCCTCAAATTTTCTTGCATTATAAACTTCAATTGTTTCACCAAGGAGAGTCTTCAATTTGTCTGTTTCACACTTGGCAAAGAATATTTTTTCTCTGTCTAACTACTGCTTTATATGGAAACCTGTTTCAACAGCCAATTGCCTGAGTCTGTATGTAGTTAAAACATTATTAACTTCTTTTTTTAGCTTCTTGGGGGCAGCAGAACATACTATAAACACAACATTCACATATTATTTATTCATGAAGTTGTTATGCTGAATTTAACTTAAGGTTCAATGTGGAATATTTAGGATCTACTGACAGAAATGCAATCTAATATACATATATATATGTTTTCAGTGGTGTATAAAGACCCCACATAATGAACTGTTATGTTTTATTACCTTAGAATGAGCCATTTCAATCTACATACACTGCAGGTCCTCTTACATAGACGTTGTCATGTTGCGCCGCCATGTTTCTACAGTAGCTCAAACGGACAAAAGTCTCTACCGAGCATGTTTCGTCACTATGTTGAATGCGTACGTAGGAGAAAAAGAAGTAACGTTAGTAGTAGTAGTAGAAGTAGTCGACAGGTGTATTGGAAGTAAGAAAGATTTGGACAAATGGAGGCCCACGCGTATTATTTAGCACAAGAGCTGGCAGAAAGTGTCGACCACAACAAAGATGTCAATCAAAACTTTGATTTGTGCAAAATCTCAAAGTACATATACATATTTTGCAAACATAATTTGTAATATGGTTAGTTTGCTTTCCATGTAGAGGGAACTAGATGTCTGTGTGTTGTTTATATGCTCTGATAATGCAAATCCAACACATTTTTGTAGTAGCACCCATGTTGATTCCACATTTCGACTTAAGAGCACATGAACAGACACTGAAGTCGGAAGAACGACTTCACAACTCAGGAAATGGGACCATCCGAGGAGCGTGTGAATGCACCATGAGTCACTGGTTGCAATTTACAACCCTTAACACTAGATGCCACTAAAACTTACACACTGAACCTTTAAAATATGAAATGTTAATTAACATTATTTTGCAGTCATGTTTAAGGTGACCTGATGAGCTTTAGTCCAGTATTCTCTCTACTTAAACATAGTAGAGCATAAAGATGCTCCACTATGTTTACGAGCTAGTCGCTAATTGTATCGGTCCGGTGTGGTGCTGGACTGGTAGCTTACAGTGGGTTTTTCACTAAAAATAGCTCCCTGTTGCTGCTGGAAATGGAAGTAGATGAGTGGTGACACTGAACCAAAACAGGAAAGTCATGGGCCGTAAAACCAAAACAGTGAGCTGAAAGACTTTCTCAGTAGCACTGAGGGGTACTGTAGAGTTGGGTTTTTAATTGACGTAATTAACGTGGAGCCAATCACTCTCCCTCTCTGTCTACGCCCCCTCAACAGTGTGGCAAGTCACCACCAGCAGAACCTGATGACTGTTGCCAATCTGGGTGTGGTCTTTGGACCAACTCTGCTCCGCCCACAGGAGGAGACGGTGGCAGCCATAATGGACATCAAGTTCCAGAACATTGTTGTAGAGATCCTCATAGAGCATCACGAGAGGGTAAGAGGGTGTGAGTGTGTATGTAAATAAATGAATAACACAAACAGCAGAGTTTGGTTATGAAGGACTGATCCTGACAATTTCAGAACTAAAAACAAAAATAAATGCTCCATAAATATGTATATCTCTTTTAATTAGCATCTTTATTTATTCAATTATTTGTATTAATTACATTATTTATTTATTGTCCTTTATAATCTTCAACTTTATTAATTACTTATTTTTAAAATGTATTTGTGTTTTAATATTTTTATCTGTTTAATTCTTCCTTTGCATTTCTACCCTATAAACACACCTAACAAGTTATATCTGCCTGAGCACCTGCTATACACACTCACTCACTCACACACAGAAAATAACTGTATATACACTTCAAAGCCACTTTCCTAGTGATCCAAGATCCAGGCAGCTTATTGGCAGGCAAAGCTGTTTATAGATGTCACCATGGCAACAGACAAATCATCATGACCATTTAAGCCCCTTGCATTGTGTACACACACTGTGTGTTCAGCTTGTGAAGGAAACAGACAACCAGACACACAGACAAATAACACATATGCTACACCTGTGTGCATGAATGGATTGTTACCCACAGACAGGATAAGTGGGAATTGAAAGAATGACACACTCACCATTAGCTAAGGGTAGGAATCTTTTGGCACCTCGCAATTCGATTCGATTATGATTCAGAGGGCTGCGATGCGATTATGAAACGATTATTGATGCAACTTATTTCCCTATGTAATTTCTGAATAATAATAATTGCTTAAAAGGACAAGTTTGCGTCCTTAATTTAATTTACTTTTATAGTCTTCTGAAAAATGAATTATAATTTCACTGTATGTAACATACAGTAGGCTTATATGTACAGGACACAGCTGTACACCAGTTTAGTCTTTGCTTCCCAACCCTGGTAGGTAGGTAGTAATGACACGCAGCTAATTAACACTACTTTGTTACTAATTTAACTAATGTTAACTTAGATAGCAGCCAAAAAACAGTTGGGAAAACAGACTTTTATTAATGGTCACACTGTGACCTACACGTACATTTACTGCCAGGCTGATAACTTACTAAGTAACCGTTAACTTTCATCGTCACTTTCAGCAGCTCACTCTCTCTCATTCGCTCTCCCACTCACTCTATGCACACACAGGAAACCAGCGGTGAGTGTTACCCACTGTATAAACGTGTTACGTGTTGAAAATCAGTAGCTGCACATATTAATTAGCTTGTAAAATTTAAGTAGCAGCTGTCATACGTTATCAGCTAACAGTTAGATAATCGGTTTTTGACATTTATTAATCTATTCAGAATCTTTCATGTCCACATTGCGATGCATCTAAGAATCATTTTTTTCTCCCATCCCTACCGTTAGCCCTCTCCATCCTCCACACTTAACAGATAACAGCTGTCTATTGCAGTGTGCAAAAACAAAACAAACTGGGAATAAATACTGAGATAGATAGATTGGCTCTGAAAGATCTCATCCCAGTCCTTTTGTCACTGCCTTCCACTGTGCAGCTGCAGAATAACGGCAGTCTGAATTTGACATATCTGCTCTCCCTCCACAACTAAAAACATACATAGGTCAATAATGTTCATTTTGTTTGCTGTTTTCAGCATGAAGCTTGTGTGAAGTGAAGATGATATTTTAAGATTTCTAATTTCTAATAAATCCAGTGTGTTTTTAAATCGGTTCTCCAGCCCTCCAATTAGTCCCTCCCCTTTTCCTTTTAGAAAGGAGCTATGCGTGTGAAGCTGGGCAAAAAGCAGAAAAAAAGGCTATGACAGATGGATGGATATGGGCATAATGACGTTTGATTTTGGCTAAAATAAAATACTAATACAAGCAGAGAAGCATTAAGCCTGGAGTGGAAACAAGTATCAAGTATTGAGATACGTAAATGGCGAGGCTGAAAAAAACTAGAGTCACAGTGCATAAAATACTTTCATCACAGCATGGGATCTTCTGAATCTTGCCTAATTTTGCTTCATTTCAGCAATGTCATGATCAGTGCCACAAATCATAGACTGAAGACCACAATGTACCCTGTTGTTAAGTTTCTGCATGTAATTATTCCCTGTTTAAAGAAGTTTTAGACACAGCAGCAAACAGCTTTGTTGCCATGTTGAGCTGAGTCGAAGCTGCTAAGTTTGCTATTCATTAGCATGAATCATATTAAATATGCTGTATTAGCACACACTTAGACCATCTCTCTTTATGACAGAGAGCAAGGAGGCAAGAATTGTTAACTAACTCGCACTTGTCTGTCTTGTTGGTGCAGATATTCAGGGACGTGCCGAATTCTGCAGGCGGGTCGACCAACATGCAGCTTAACCTGTCCAGGAGGAGAAGCACCGACAGCAAAGCCCCGTCCTGCAGCGAGAGGCCTCTCACGCTCTTCCACACACCAACACATTCCCAGAAAGGTGAGCTTACCACCTATTTTGCCTAATAATAAAAACAATAAAATGTGCTGATTGCTTGTTTTCTTCCCCTTAGTTTTCATTTGAGCTGACTCACAACTGCTATGTGTTGCCATATATGATAAACAACAGGTTACCAGTGGTCAGTTTTGCTTCGAGTTGGTGTTGGAGCTTATAAAGAGTGCAGTGGTTAACAGATGTATTGTTTGTGACTGAAAACACCAAAGAGTTTATAAATCATTCTTGATTCTTGTAGGTGAAAAAAGGAACAGTGTGGTCAGCACCACAGTTGGCGAGGTGCAGCTGCTGGTTTCCTCCTCTGCCAACTGTAACAGCAGCAGCAGTAGCAACAGCAGCAGCCAAGGTCGAACCCCGAGACACAGCCTGACCAGCAACGACGGAGAGCAGGACACCCGACAGATCCGGCCCAGCTCACTGTGAGTGGGACAGAGCGATTCTCATAATATGAAACTGAAGTCAACCTGTGTAGTTCCTCATAGATACTGCAGGCCTATTATTTACAGAATCAAACAGTATATGATTGAATCTTAATATTTTTTTAATATAGTAATAATAATTTAGCAGTGTTTATTTTGAATAATAAAAAAACTGGTCAAGAAGGTTTTGAACCATTTGTATGTACAAAGTTACGTACATGCACACATGTGCAATCACTAACTTAAAAAAATACTCACAAACACATGGGTTCAAGAATGTACACACCTCTTAATGCACACAATAATTCGTAGACTGTTTAAATACCAAAAGCATCTGGGGCACATTTGCAGAAAGGAATTGAACTCCAGCTGCTCAAAACAATAGAAGGCTGTGTCTACTTCCCCTGAATGAGGGATTTAAAAAAAATAAAAACTACACAAAATCCCTCTCACGTGCATGCACACAGAAATACATACACAGAAATACATACAATACATCAGCATAATTGGGTCAAATACGTGTTTAATATTACTAACTGTAAAAAGGACCTGGCACGTATCTCAGATTTAATTTAAACATTGTGCCCGCTTGTCAGGCTGTCTCACTATCCGAGCAGCAATTTACTCAACTGAAACCAATTTAAATAAAAATATTTTAACAGTTCTAAACAAGTGCATCTCCCTGTGAGAAGCACCGTATATCTTCACATAAACACACCAACATCTGAAGGTTATTAATAGAGCCTGACCGATATGGGTTTTTGGCCGCCGATGCCGATATTAAACTGAAAAAGAGCTGATTTATAAGCCGATATTTTGATTCTTCCTGTCCAAACTACACTTAGAACAGGCCGTTATTGAAAGCTGTTCTGTATGTGGGCTATTATACCTTTTCCTAAATGGATTGTGTTAATATAATAGATTACGGTCTCAACAACTTAACATGTAAACAATTGCACATCAATAAATATTTGCTGCAGGAAGGTGCAACTGTAAACAGAGAATAAGCATAGGTGTATTTTACCTTACACATAATCTGTGTGTAATAACTACATTCAATGTAGCATAGCATCTAGTTTATCCCTGTACCAGCACACTTTAATAATATCCAAAGCTACGAAAAACCATTTCTCAACCACCAGCTGGCTCAAAAACATACAGTCTACGATAGAGTGAGCTGCTGTTGAATGCATTTAATACTACATGACTGCCTACGAGGAATTGCAACACTTATATTTATATTTTTCATTTATATATTGGTATATTGGTCAGGCTCTAGTTATTAACGGGTCTAAACACACACGCTTGCATAGGCAATTCACAACGACATGAGGCTGAGCACGCACACATGGCACACGTAGTACTCGTACACACGCGCGCACACGCACACACACAGTATCTTGATCTGCCTGTCCATCATCATGGTATCATCTGTTCCATCATTTTGTTTCCTCAAGCCACTTTAGTGTTGACACACACCTGACCCAGTGAAGATATGTACTACTAATCATCTCATAGACTGACACACCAATGACAGACCTTCAAGTACGGCCTGTCATCAAGATGATTTCACTTCTCTCCTTCTGTCTTCCCACTGCCACCTCCACTCCTTCTCCTTTACTCGATCATCTTCATGCTTTTTTCACTCACAGATAGTTGGTACATCCAACTTTTGTTTATTTACTCAAAAGGTATGACTTCTGTGTAGGGGTCGACCGATATGTTTTTTTTTTTCGGGCCGATCCCAATTATTAGTAACCAGTTAGACCGATCACCGATATGTGGAACCGATAAACATTTGCTTTAAATCTTTTAATCTTGGTGTCAAAATTTAGAATAACACAAACTCCAACACAAACCATTGTTGAAAACAACAAGATTAAATTTTATTGTCATTTTAATCTTTATAAATAGTAAATTAAATGAATTAGAGATCCATCCATCCCAGAGATGGACTTGTTAACTCTGAGTGCTAAATTATTTTATATTGTTAGGATTTTATTGATACTATTTATTGATACTATTTATTGGTTCTGTTCTTTATCTATACTGTTATTGGTTTTTCATTACTAAATAATTGCCTTTTAAAAATATGTTATTTAAAAAAGAATATATTAAGAACAGTAATCAAATTTAATATTATGTTATAACTTACTGTTTTCAGAGCAGCAACAAAAGTAAAGTTTACAGCAGCAAAGTAACAATATAAAATCAATATCTCACTGGAAACAAATGGAACATGTTAAACAAACTATATTCCTGACATCAAAATACTGAGTGCAGTTTAGATTGAAGACAGCAGCCCGTCCTCCTCCTCCTCCCTCTGCAGCTGAGTTTGCAAGGATTTACTACATTTTAAGGTACATAACATCTCAGCTAAACAGGCTACAGACTGAGAGATTTAGCTTGTTTATAACAAGCTATTAGCCGAGCTAGCACATGTGCTTGTGTAAAACCAAGACAGCTGCGGTGGATGGGACAGAGCAGATTAAAATATCGCTTGGTGCATGTTCCTGCTTGTTATACTGATGCAGTATCAGCCTTTTATTAGTACTGCTGGTTTTGCTGTACTTACTTACAGTAACGGGCGTAGTTATGGTATGGTTGTGTAATCTACACTCTGCTAGCTCCGCTCCACTTGTGTGTGCATGCATAGCTCTGGTGAGACAGGAGAGGAGGGGCTGCAGCGTGGTGGCCCGCTTGTTCTGTTGGCTACTTCTGCACAATAGTCAGTGTTGATAAGCTTGTGACTTGTAACCAATCAGCTAGTACTGTGGGCGGTACATTGTACTCAATACTCCGTATTGAAGCTTATAAGCTTATATGCATATTTCCCTATGCCCTTTCTCCTCTTAAGGCGGTGCTTGTATGGACAGAGTGCTGTCAAGTGTTTTATTGTATGTACACGTGTGTGTGATCAGAGCGGAATATATTTCCCTTCATTAACTCTGCACCAGCCAATTACGCCGTTAGCATTTTGCAATTTGTAAAATGGACTTGGACTTGGATTATGGCTTCATTTAATTTTAATGCACTAAAAAAGTGAAGTGTGTGTGGTCAGACCTGTCCCAGCTCAGTGTGAACGGACACACAGCAGAAGATTTTATTTTAGATTTAAAGATGGAGCAGTTGGGTGATTTTCAGCTACTCCACAACCAGCCACAATGAAAACACAATACATTTCCAAACATTTATGCCTAGAGTAGTCAGTTAAGTGTGAATCTCAAAGGAGCTGCCAAGGTATATATTATGAGATTCTGAAGATCGTGCCAGGTTGTTTACTTAAAGCAACAGTCCCACATTGTGGGAGATAATGTTCAGACACATAATTAGAAAATCTGAAGATGTTCTTTCTGGTGCACAATGGGCATGTTGTCCTTGAAATCTTTAACTAAAGTATAAATACAGGATAGTAGACAGGATAATTTTATATTTTATTGAATTAGATGATATGTGGCTCTTTGAATTGCTGCACATTATGTAACTCCCTCTAATTTACACCTTAAATCTAGCAGAAATCAAGAAGATGGGTTACAGGGGATCCAATAAATTAAAATTGGAAGCTCTGATCTAAATTTACTCACAGGTCAGGAGGCAATCTAGACATGCTGGTCACAGATTATTGGAAATAACCTCAAATGTTGAAACATGCTTTGAATACATGATCACACACACACAAACCCTCTGCGATAACAGAGAAGATTTAGTTTGACCAAAAACCACGATGTCCAGTTCAGCATTGAAAATGAGAGGAAAATGACCACATACCATCCATAAATAGTCATAATACTTGGCAGTACACAGTTTCAGTTTTCTAGAGATATTCTGAAATGCACATGGAGCCTAAACATCAGTTCACATGGAGGTTTAAGTTCAAGCACGAGTTAAACTGAGGTCAAGATCCAAGAATGGCAGCTCTTTTGATAATTTAGATCATTAGAAACTCAACATCAATTCTCATTAAGAACTTACTGAAACAACAACTATAATGAAATTGAATCAGCTGAATCTGTAACATTTAATTTGGGAAAGAGAGATAACTCAATAAAGAGAGGGAAAAAGCCAAAAAGCATAATACCACCTCTTTAAATTAACTGATTGGTTAGATTCTCTGATTGGTGTAGCATGTCCTGACATATTGATCATACGCTTAAACATTAATATTTATAGCGTGTTAACGAACTAAGCAGCCTAGAAGCAGCGAAAACGGGTGACCCGGCAGGAAGAGGTTTTATACATCCAAAGAACTTCTGTAAAAACCAGACCAGGTGTTTAATCAAGGCCTGCGTTTATTTGTCAAAATGTGTTCCTACACCAGGCCAGTAATTTATGGTAATTCTTCTTCCACAGTCTTTGGTTACAAACTGTGGGTGTGAAATTTGAAAGAGATGGATGTTAACAGAGAGGGAGGGTTTAACAAGCTGTTGAGTTGTTGTTGTTGCATTATGGGTAGTGTAGTATCAAATGTTTTTGCAGCACCGCTCATACTAGGAGCTAAAAGTCAGGATATCTTGGCCACTGTTGCTTCCCTTCTGTATTTTGCAAGTCCCCTAACAAACTTTAATGTATTAGTGCTGTAATGGAAGTGCAAATACTAAATTGTTGGCGTACCCATTTAAATACCTGTTTAATATGAGATGTTAAGGATCAGTAGTTCTCATTTGAAGACATAGGCTTTTCCAATAGCATGCCCAAGATATGATGTAATATAGCCGATTTACAGCATAAAATGCCTCCATTTTTTTAACAATCAGCAAACAGAGTCTGTCTGGGGTAAATTGACTTGGATCCTTGCCCAGACAATGTTTTCTCAGTCCCAGAGCCAAACATCATGAATTTCCAAGAAAGCCAGCCTCCACCTTCATCACAGATACGAGAGAGGTACAAAGGTCAGAAGTTAACAACTGGGCCTTCAAAAGCCCTGCATTCCCCTGAGGCAGAGGTTATTTTCAGTTTTGCCACCTTGACTGCTAGTCGAGGTTTTTTCTTCTTACAGTTTGTTTCAAGGTGGGAAATTCCTGGCGGTCTCTTCACACCTCTTTCATAATATGTCTTTTAAGTTCTCTCACAAACAAATGACATCCCCATGACTCTCTCTAGTAATGCAGGAGAAATGAATATATAAAAGAACTAAAAAACAAGCAATTGAGGCTAGCTTTCTAATGTGGGATCGAGTGAGTAGAAGTGTCTGACTACTAAGTTTGTAACACACTGCAGACTAGCTCATGTGATTAAAATGACTACTGACACAGTTGACTTGACCTATAACATGCTGTACTAAGGTGAAAGTATAAATGGCAAAACATCTCTTTCTGTCTTCCTTGTATTCCTTGGGGAAAGTCAGAGAATTTTTATTTATCCCTCCTGTCTGGCATTTGAGAGAAACGCAAAAAAAAGCAAAAGGCAAAAGAGAGGCGAAGAGCAAGCATTAGATAGTGAGAGAAAGTCAGCTATAAAATTGAATTACCCGAACAAAAACCCCGCACAGAAGCTGAACAAAAATCTCCTTTGTGACTAGAACGTTTTCTGGGAAACCTGTCATAGAAATATTTCCTCCCCACAGCATAAAACCCATTTACCTACCACACACACACATGCAGTGTCTGTCACAGGGTTACATGTGTCTGCTTATACTGATGTGCTGCTTTCTCTCATTCCTATTTATTTCCTTCCGTTTTTTTGCCTTCAGCACAAAGCGGACACAGTATGTCTCTCTCTCAGGCTCTTAGATCTTCAGATATTATACTGAGCACTGGCAGTAACTCATGAGGGATTCAGTGTTGAAGTGGGTTTTAAAGCTGCAATACTGATAACACTGGATATAGGGATGGGGATCGAGACCCTGTTCCAAAAGGACCCGGTTCCAACATTTCTCAAAACCCGAAAATCAATAAGGTTCGAGCTTATTGATACTAGATAGAAAGCTGTCTGTCTGGAGCACAGACTGGTCTGTAGTCAAAAAAACTCAGCTGCTGGCTGAGACACACCAGTCGCTCCACCTCCTACCTGGTAACTTACCTGCAGCCAGCGAGAGAGGAAAAGGGACTGATACAGACTGATGTTATTCTTTCTAAACGTCACTCACTGCTTGTGATGTCCGATAAAGTTATTGAGTTACTTTGCTGTTGTAAACATTAATGTTGCTGCTCTAGAAACATTTAGTTGTATTTAAAATATTAAATTAAAAACAACCAGGCAGCTAATACGTACACTTCAATATATGTTTAGTTATTGCAAGTGATGTGTCGTCTCAATATATAACGTTATCGCACATTGAATGTTTTCCTCATACCGTGCAGGCCTACCTCATGCCTGTTGGGTCTGGTCTTACCAATTAACCATCACTGAATAATAGCAATGTATCGATAGTTGTATCGATAATGAATCAGATCGTTAAGCAGTCTCAGTAAGGGTATCAATATCGATAAAAATTAACAATCCCCATCCCTCTTCATGATGCTCATTATTGAAATATTTTTTGCACCCTTGTGATTTTTTGGAACTCAAACTTGATATTTGTAGGTCATGTGGATTTATTTTCCACACATTCCTACTTAAGGTATCTTCTCAAGCTTGTAAACCTAAACCGTGTTTGTCTCCTTTAAAAAATCCCTGTTAAAAGCGACAAGATCAACAGTAGAGCTGTCACATCCGCTAAGTTGAAGACAAGAATCTCATGCTGTTGTTGCATTGCAGCAGCTAAATAAAATCTATTTGTGTCAGCAGATTACACTTTAATTTGAGATTGTTGCTTGGAGTATCAAGGCTGTGAAAATGTTCATCATTGCTTCATGCAGGTTAGGAAGCTTTCACATTGCATTAGCTGATTTAATTAAACTGATGCCTTGTGTCTACCCCCACCACCTAACAAATGTGCTGCGAGGGAAATTGGGAGATTATACTCATCTGAAACAAGTTGGTGCACTTGTAACTGGTAATATTTATCTATTTAATTTAATTTTTTTGCAATATGCTGGCACGTGTAAAATCTTATATGAGAATATCCAATCTTTCTGAAGCAGAGGAAAGAAAACAATGTTGATTTATTTATTCAATCAAAATATCTTCATTGTCAGCTGGAAATCATCCCTCCCCATCTCTTCCAGTATAGAGGACGGATTCTGACATAAAGGGAAATAAATACAGAAATCAATAAACGCTCAATATCAATAAGCATGCGATTAAATGCAAAAAAAAAAAAAACAGTAAATAAATAAACGTAGGCAGTAATTAAATTGTACAATGATACATAAATGTATATATCTCTTTTAATTAGCTTCTTCATTTATTCACCTTTGTATTAATTACCTTATTTATTCATAATAATAATAACTTTATTAATTACTTGTTTTTTTTAATGTATTTATTTATGTGTCTTTAAATATTTTTGTCTGTTTTATTCTTCTTTTGCATTTCTACCCTATTTATTTCCACAATGGTTATATATTTCTGCCTGCTCTTTTTACATTTCTCAATGCATTTCTGCCTCATTATGCAAATGAGGAGGGGCATTGTCTCAAGGGGTCAACTTTGGAAGATCTATTGGAGGATCAGTCAGACGACAAAGGTCGACTCTACATGTACACATCAACAAGCCTTGCTCTCCACACAAGAGATGGCTTTGTTCAGAAACCTAAAGTGATTATCAACTCTATTTGAGGACAATTCTGGCAGCCATGTGTTCCTTCCTTTTCGTGTGGACCCTCTGACAGAGAGTGTTTTCAGTTTGCGGCATGCACAGACACAGAACTGCGGTAAAGTTAGCCGTTGTTTGTGAGAAGCACATGGTCAGCTAGTAGCAGTTAAATCTGGAGTGGTAGTAGTAGTATACTTTATTGTCCTCGAAAGGAAATTTGTATTGTATTCACGTATTTGACTCTGTATGGTAAATTCAGTTTTAATGGAGCTCGCAGGCAGAGTTAGAGACTTTGTTCTGTTACTTTCTCTCTTCACAAAGACAAATGCTGCAGTCAGAGTATTATCTGAAGAGAGGCTATCAAATCTAAATGGTATGCCATGCGAGCACCACATACAACATAATTTATCAAATTACGTCGGACTTTGTGAAATTAGCACAAAGACGCCCATCACAACGTCCGGTTATCAAAATAAAGTGTTAACACAACACATATACAGTATGAAATGAAGAGTAATTGGATTATATTCACAGGAAGTATAAAACATGTTACATATGTCTATTAAAAGGGAAATAACACTAAAATGTTAGGGAAATTACTTTACTTAGATTGAAGTACTGCAGTTGTACATTGAAATGCCTTCCTTTGTGATAGGAAGTCTTCTTGAGGTGCTAAAATAAAGAGCAGTGGCACTGGGGCTGAACATGTGCAATTAGTAAAACTATTTATACAACAAATACATCTGTTTGATTTAAGTATTAAACTTAAAATTCTGGGCACCTACAGGTTGCAGTGCTGGTAAACAGGCAATAAACAATGACATCATCTGGCAGCTATTAATTCATTATAATGTTTTTCTCAACTGTGATGTGCTTCCAAAATAATATACTAATTTCAATAAATACAAATGATTGTGTCCCGGGATTTATTATGCATTCTTCATTGCATGATTTAGAATAATAAGTTGAGAAACGGGTCTATTCATCATTCACCCTGTGCTGCAGCAGCTAATAAAACCCATTTAATCCCAGCAGTTACAATAGTGACTGTAAAAATGTTTTTCATTTAGGCAGGCTGGAGCAGAAAACAACTTGTTTCTCAAGTTATACAGTAATGTACTAATGTCACACATATGTATGAAAGTGGGTCAAACGTTAAAGTAGAGAAGAGCCAAGTAGGCCTGTTCACTTTCATTCTTTACACATGACACAAGATGAATAAACTATGCAGACAGCTGAATATTCTCCACTTGTTATCATGTAGTTATACAGTAATATTAGGGGTGTGGGCTATATTAAAAGTACCCACTTTTCTCCCATGTTCTATAATCACACAGTAATGATGAGATATGTGCTGTTCTCACATTCTTACTCTATATCTACACATAAACAACGAGTCATGTACTAGGGAATATAAAAGGAATTTATATTGTTTGGGTTTTTTTTTCTTTGTTGCTCTCCTTCTCCTCCTTCTTTTCTTCTTGTCCTCTGACGAAGGTCCACTTCATGCCTCCTCCTCTGTCTTCTGTGGATGACATAAAAGAACAGTAACTAGCCTACATTAAATCATTTTGACTGGTAAAGTTTAGTAAACTTTAAATTTACTCCATTACCACATAAAACATGGCTTAATAGCAATCACATTTAAGAGAAGCATAAAATTAGGCTTAATAATAACTGTCAAGATTAGCTTATTTGTTACCATTACTAGCTTGAGCTTTAGCCTATATGGCATTTAACACTCCACTACTACAATTAGCCCAACGGCTAGCAGACTTTTCCACTCCTCATAGCATAACAAATTACATGTATTATTCATAGTATTTCTTACTCACCGCTGGATAAGTCACTGCATCTCCCGACAGAACTCCACGGTTGAATTTTCACCCTGAATGGCCTTTTTGTTGAAACAGCAGCTGATAGTTGCAGAGCAATGAGCTGCTCCGTGTTGCAGAATGCTGTGACGTCCTACATCAGCTTCTGTGAGGACACATGTATACCAACACGCACCAGGGTGAGTTGTAACAATGACAAACCCTGGTTTACAGCTAAGGTTGGAAAAGGAGGAGGCATTTAGGAGTGGTGACAGGGCCGGGTGCAGGGCGTTAAAGTACAGGTTTAGCAAGGAGGTGCGAGAAGCTAAACGACTGTACTCAGAGAGACTAAAGAACCAGTTCTCTGCAAATGACGCCACTTCTGTCTGGAGGGGGTTCAGACAGATCACAAACTATAAACCCAAAGTCCCCCACTCTATAAAAGATTCTCGCCTGGCAAATGAGCTGAACCAGTTCTACTGCCGTTTTGAGAGTCAATTGGACACCATCCCCCGTGACTCCTTCGCTCAGCTTCAGCCTTGGTCCACCACTTCTTCCCCTCCCTCCTCATAGCTGGCCAGCTCCACCCCCTCCCCTCCTCTCTCCATCACAGAGAGGGAAGTCAACGGTCTTTTCAGGAGGCAGAAACCCTGCAAAGCAGCTGGGCCGGACTCTGTCTCCCCATCCGTCCTGAAGCACTGTGCTGATCAGCTGTCTGACATTTTTAACACCTCACTGGAGACATGCCATGTGCCAGCCTGCTTCAAAGCCTCCACCATCATCCCTGTCCCCAAGAAACCAAGGACCACTGGACTACACGACTACAGACCCATCGCCCTGACCTCTGTGGTTATGAAGTCCTTTGAACGCCTTGTGTTGTCCCACCTAAAATCCATTACAGACCCACTCCTGGACCCCCTGCAGTTCGCCTACAGAGCCAACAGGTCTGTAGACAATGCAGTAAACATGGCCCTTCACTACATCCTCCAGCACCTGGACTCCCCAGGAACCTACGCCAGGATCCTGTTTGTGAATTTCATCAACCATCTGCAGGAAAAGCTCTCCCAGCTGAGCGTGCCTGACTCCTCCAAGGGGAACACGGACTTCCTGACGGACAGGTTCCTATCTCTGATTCCAGGACCATCAGCACCGGATCCCCTCAAGGCTGCATTCTTTCCCTCCTTCTCTTCTCCCTGTACACCAACAGCTGCACCTCCAGTCACCAGTCTGTCAAGCTCCTGAAGTATGCGGACGACACCACCCTCATTGGGCTCATCTCAGGTGGGGATGAGTCCGCCTACAGGTGGAAGATCGACCATATGGTGACCTGGTGCAGCCAGAACAGTGTGATGCTCAACGCCCAGAAGACAGTGGAGATGGTCGTGGATTTTAGAAAGAGCCCAGCCCCACCCTCCCCCATCATCCTGTGTGACTCCCCAGTCACCACTGCGGACTCCTTCCGCTTCCTGGGCACCATCATCTCCCAGGACCTCAAGTGGGAGCTGAACATCACCTCCGTCATCAAAAAGGCCCAGCAGAGGATGTACTTCTTGAGGCAGCTGAAGAAGTTCAGCCTGCCTAAGACAATGATGGGGCACTTCTACACCGCCATCATTGAGTCCATCCTCACCCTCTCCATCACCATCTGGTGCACTGCTGCCACTGCAAGGGGCAAGGGCAGGCTGCAGCGCATCATTCGCTCTGCAGAGAATGTGATTGGCTGCAATCTTCTTTCTCTTCAGGACCTGTACTCCTCGAGGACTCTGAGGCGTGCAGGAAAGATTGCAGCTGACTCCGCCCACCCCGGACACAAACTGTTTCTGACTCTCCCCTCTGGCAGGAGGCTGCGGTCCATCAGGACCAAAACCTCTTGCCACAAAAACAGCTTCTTCCCGTCTGCAGCTAGCCTCATTAACAAGGCCTGGGTCCCCCACTGACACTCCCCCCTGCAAATGATACAAATGTCTCTGCACATGTAAATACTGTTTCATCTCATGTTGTGCACAGACCTGGCGCGTAGCACATATTTGTTGTTGATCTTTGTTGTTATATATTTTTATGTTGTCAGTTTATATATTTATATGTACACAATATTCTCTTCCGTTGCGTTACTTCTGCACGGCACAGACACAGAATAATGCACATGTATATATCTACAGAGTTGTTCTTCTATTCCATATTTATATATTTCTATATTTATTTATGTTGACTGTATGTTTGTCTACGTGTAGCACCTTAATCACCACAGCGAATTCCTCATATGTGTAAAACACTACTTGGCAATAAAGCTCCTTCTGATTCTGATTTACCGTAAAGGCTCGAAAGTGCACTCTAGATTTAGCTGCAGCTAGCTGACCATGTGGTTCTCACAAACGGCTCACTTTCCCGCAGTTCTGTGTCCGTGTATGTCGCTAAATGAAAACTCTGTAGGACAGAGCGTCCACATGAAAAAGAAGGAAGACATGGCTGGTAGTATTGTCTTCAAATAGAGTTGCTAAACATCTCAGTTCACTGAAGGAAGCCATCTGACTGTGTGAGGAGCAAGCTTGTTGATGTGTGCACGTCTGCCATTTACATTTATTCATTTAGCTGACGCTTTTTATCCAAAGTGACTTACAATTGCTATATATGTCAGAGGTCTCACACCTTTGGAGCAATGAGGGGTTAAGTGTGGGTCACAGTGGGGGATTGAACCTGGGTCTCTCACACCAAAGGCCGGCGTCTTATCCATTGCATCATCTCCACCCCGTGCCATCTGACTGGTCCACCAATAAGGGAGAAGTTTACCCCAAGCGGGAAGCTTCCGGTCTGAGACGTGAATCCAATGCGCAAGTCCCATAAACCTACATCCTATTGAACGGCCAGCAGGGGGTGACTCTTCTGGTTGCAAAAAGAAGTCTGGCTCCATTAGAAATAATGGTGAAATGACTCTACTTCTCTGCTGATTTATTACCTCAGTAAACACTTTCATAATATGTTTATGGTCTCAATCACTAGTTTCAGTGTGTGTTCAGAATAGGGGGAAATCTGAGGTTTTTGCTCACAGGGATTTATTTTAAATACTTTAACCTCATTATTTGAAGCTTTGGCCACGTTTAACATGGACATCCAACATTCTAACATTGTGGATAAGCCATAAAATATGGAAAAGCATAATAGGTCTCCTTTAACAGTATCTGTCATCCTGTTAGCTATTTGTGCTGCAGCTTATGTACCAATATTGCAATCTGTCAAGGGCAAAAAATACAATAAAAACAACAACTACAAAAAACAGGTCAGTTTCACAGTGTATGACTGAATAAAAATGATTTCATTTTCTGTTCTGTTTCCAATCTGGTCTGGATATCAGTCAGAGCTCCATTTGCTTAACAGTTCAAAACATTGTACACTTCAATTTCAAACCAAGAGATTAATTTTACAAAGTCAGTTAATAAACCAACATTCACAATATGTCAGCTCAAACATCCTTCATTCGTGTGATACAATCTAAATCTCCAAAACAACCACTGAGTGGACCATGCTGTGAAAATGTTTGACAATTGTTGTTTTCAAGGTCAAGAATGAAGAATGTCACATATCCCTTCTCCTCTTTGTTATTGAATGAGTGACAGTGTTAACAGTCTTTATTGAAGTGGCTCATATGTTTGCTAAAGAGAGATAGACCATATGTATGCCTTAGGATATAGCAGCATCACTATGGCAACTACATTTCACATCATCAAAAACTATTTAAAAAAAAAAGGGAGCCCAGCTATAAATTAGTTATGTGCAGAGTGGTCTATAAGAGAAAAAAAGCCATGGTTGTGCTTTAAAATAACAAACAATGAATAGGGAGTGAAATGTCTGACACTGGAAGTAGAATAGAGTAATATTCTGCCTTTGCTAATCTTGTGTATGCACAATACCTCAGTTTTTTTTTACACTTACATTCACCAGGTGGCCTGTTACAGCTCCAGTTTAAGCTGTTTAGCTTTACTTAACTAACCAATTGAACAAAGAAAAAGGCTTGACTCTTCAGTCTCCCCAAATTTTACCATATAGTAAATGGTCTGTTCTTATAATAGTGTCTTTCTAGACTTCCGAAATGTCACATTCACCTGATGGCACATCAATGAGCAATTTGGAGTTCAGTATCTTGCCCAAGAACACTAGAACATGCAGACTGGAGGAAACTGGAGGAGCCGGGGGTCGAACCACCGACCTTCTGCCTCCTGAGCCACAGCCACCCACATATTTTGATATTTAGAAAGATATCGAATAGTGGTGGGCATAGATTAATTTTTTAAATCTAGATTAATCTCACTGTAATCTTGGAATTAATCTAGATTAAAATGGCTCATTTGAATTCTACCGAAGGCAATCAGAATATGTGTGCTACCCAAATAATGACTAAAAGTAAGTCTTTGAGAACGGGTTTATCAAGCCAGGTGGCGCATTAGACCAGGGGCTCATCTCCTGTTTCCAAAATGCATCAAAAACTGCTTGTGAAAACCATTGGGAAGCTTCTTAAAAATAAATTTTCCTTGAAGCAAACCTCGCGGCTTCATAGCTGCATCCATGTTAGCACGTCACATTTGATGTGGTAATTTCACAGTAGGCACACACACAGGTTCGAAGACTCGTTCTCGCCCCCTACAGTGCAATTCGTCTAGGTATACATCTGCGCTAAAATATCAAGGTGAAAGTCATCATAGCTTGCGTAGCAGGCCTACATCTGCAGCCTGTTTTCCTGGTCTACTGTGAAGATCCTGTTATTTGGCTGTGAGCATCCTGGTGGTCCAGTCTGCAACCTATGGACTCTGCCCCCCTCCCGCCGTATCTAAATAAGGTAGAATGGCTGCGTTTCGGGACGAATGAAACACCTCAATCGTCATTCAAAAAAAAAGATTGCTTGAGTGAATTTACTTTCTGTGATTGAAAACAGCTTCTTTCATATAACTCTGTGAAAGTGTGACGTATCCACCTGATTTTTCCCTGTTCTGTTAAGTACTGTGGACTGTATGTGCTGAGGTAGTTTGGCATATCAGAAATTGCTGTGTTTCATTCATCCCGCGTTTCAATCGTCCCGCCTCTCCCCTATAGACCCAGCTCCCAACCCAACTTTGAGAATAGATTAACGGCGATTTTTATTTTTAATCGCCCAATAAGAGTCTCACGTTAACGCAGCACGTTAACTCCGATAACAGCCCACCAATAATATCGAATTATATCACATTCTGTACCTGCTTGTTTGAACACTTCATTGAAACTGTATGCTAAAATATCCAAACCAAAACTCGGTTTTTCTTGGATGCACCATTACATCAAACAGAAATATAGACATATCATATATGTATGTACTCAAAACTCAACCAACTGGGATCTCCCTGAAATTTTAAATAGATATTATAGATATATAGAATGGAAGATTAAAACAGTTTGAAACGTCACCCCCCACATGGAAAGAACCTATATAAACATATATGTTTTAATATAGGTTTTGATATAGGTTTTTAATATATGTGACATATATAAAATTGGCCGTTTTCCTATTATATGTACATATATGCATATATGTGTACCTATATCAGTGCATACATGTACCTATATCAGTGCACATATATGCACCTATGTTTACCTATATATTAGCAAAATTATAAAAATCCATAGCTACTAGGCAACATAAATAATAGCCCAAAATGTAGAAATTTACATTATTTATTAACTTAAGAACAATCAAATAGTACAAGAACAAAAATAAGACAAAAACTGAACAGAAATGTTGACATTGTCTTCAAATTCATTAACCACAGTGAAATCCTCAGATAGATGTGGGATGATGATGATTACTTGAATGTATGTTCTATGTACTTTTGTTTTTTTTTAGTTTTTTTTTGCTACATTTAGACTAATGACCTGTCAGCCAAATTCATCTAGAAACTGCATTAAGACATTACAGAAAACATTGCATTTTGCATTGCATTTGGTGGATGTAACGGTGAATGTGTGGATGTGTATGAGCTGTAATGTGAATCTGGAAGTGACTTGAAATTGGGGGGAAAAAGGCTTGATTGACGAAATAAAAAAACAACAAACCATTTTGTTATACATTTCCTTCTTTTCCACTATCTTTATACAAGAAAGAATTGACCTTGTAAATGTTTCAGGAAAACATGTAGACATCATAGCTTTCCATCTCCTCTCACTTAATTGTTAAATTCCATAACATGCCAGTTACATGTGATACCAATTTCACGTGTTCGCACATACATAAGTCCCTGCATAATTTTCTTTAAGTTCTTAGTTATTGCCTTGATAATAGAAAATATGAGCTAGGCATCATGTATGACAGTTGCCAAAGTGAGATATAAGCTACAAAATGACCAGATCCTGTCATGAGCTATATAGGAGACATATCTTGCATCCACATATAGGGCTTATATGTGGATATAAAGAAGCAATACCAGAGACCTATATGGCCTGTATATGCACCTCAGTTTTGCCTATATGCTGCATATATACGCATATATGCAGCATATATATTATCATATATGTGTATATATGCAGCATATATGTGCATATAAACTGCATATAGGTTTCATATATGCGCATATATCCTCATATAGGTTCTTTCCATGTGGGCCATGTGGGTATAGAAGTGTTTTAAGTTAATCAGTTCATTTGAAACTAAGACTTTGGCTATCATCAAAATCTATCTAGCAGTGAGCTGTGGTTATGTAGCTGTGCTCTGCTCTTGGAGACCGTTTTTTTCACTTGCATAAACCCCTCTGTGAATACAATTGAACTTCAGCACTATTAACTTGTACCATTTAACTCAATTCTTGCAACAAAATCATGCCATGCCATTGAGTGTATTTTATACTCAATGGATTGATTAAGTTAGATCAATTAAAAGGTAAAACTGTGTTGATATCTCAAATCCTCTTGAATCAGGGAAAAATGGCAGAAGAAGCAGTTTTGAAGCCTTTAGATGATGGAGAGAAATTGTCTTTGCTGTTCAGTATATGAACAGGTGGGTCCGCAGACAAGATTTCTTATCGAAAATCTCTGGGTAATTGTCTCCCATAAGTTAAGTCAATGTTAGTATCAAATGGCTTCCTCTGTAGATGTACTATATACTGAACATTAAGTGAAACCTTGCTGAACCTCAATATGATTTGAGTTCATACAGGCCAGAGCATAAAGAATAGTGGATGAATGATGGAGAAACAGGGGGAGCAGGCTCTCAGAGCCTGAAACACATCATCAGTCATGATGCACAACAGCCTGGATAAGTTTTGTCAGTGGGGGCGTTTGGTTTATTTGTGACTCTCCTGGCCTTGCTTTGGACAGATTTTTCTGCAATGTTTGTTAATCACTTAACAATTATCTCAAAGCTTGCAAAACCTGGTCTTGCCGTTTACATAATTTGATTGACTGTGAATATATTCTTTTTGCTTTCTTGCTTAGTTGCGACTTGCTGTTTCCTCATGCCTCAATCTGTGCCTTTCACCATCTCTCATTCTCAACCATTGTTCATCCTCATGAGCAGCCTGTGATGTATAGCGACCTGCATGTCATTTCTGAGAGCGAAACTGTGGCTTGAATGTGGATCCATACTCTTCCATTAGCTTGAAAAGAGTATAATACAGTATCTAAATCTAAATATTAATTTAGTCTGTAACTATATGATGTTACATGCCTGTCACCTCTGTCTACAGACTGTAAAATGCAGAATATAGTTCATATATTGACTAGGTACCTAGAATTGTGTTGAGGCAAAGTTTATCCACAATGAAGACCACTAAATCCTTCATTTGTTTTGACTTTGGAAGCACACCAGAATCTCCCATTTTGTTCATCATGGCTATTAGCCTTCTCCTAAGATTGTTATTTTCGTCAGGGCTGGATCACATTAAGCGACACCCACTGAGACCTGTTAAAGAATTAGTTTCTCCTTGCAGCTAAATAATTTGGGTTTTATTTAAAAATGTTTTCAAGCAAGGTCCACTCTGCGGAATAATTCCTTGTGTGTTGGAAATGTAATGCAAGTACACCTCAGTGAGATAACAATCGAGAAGAGAAAACCTATCAGTAACATAATCTCTCTAAGCATAATGTTTAAATTAATATCAAGCTAGGTGAAATAACTTTTCTTTATTTTCACAAGTCCAGAAACATTTGTAGTACTTGACCTTGTGGCTCATTGATTAGGATGGATTACTTATCTTGCTTTTTATTTCATCTTGTGTTTCCAGGCTGAACCCAAAGAGTCGTGGCAGCATACCAACCAGGTAAGAAAAATGCGTCTATTTAAGAACACATTGGTCACGGCTGATAATTTCCAGAACTGAATGCATATTTAAATAATTTTTCTTTGTGGTATAATACTGTGAATGCTATGAATTAAAACTTTTTGTGGGTATGTGTCCATCAGTGCAAAGTCTCCCAGCCCCACCTCACCACGTTCTCCCTCCTGGCCGATGTTCTCAGCCCCATCAAGTCCGCAGCCGGCGTCCTCCGCCTCCAGTGACTCCTCTCCTGTCAGGTTTGTCCACATTGTTTGTGTGATGATTTAATCACAGTGAAGCATTAGAAGACCAGACTTGTGCTGGGAAAGCCTTTGTTAGCCATACTAGTGTGTAAATAGAGGTATTGGAGTGCATAGAAATTGTATTTAAGCACTCATCAATTACTATTCAGCAAATTCTTGATTGTAGTTATCAATATGTTATTACTTTCTCAAGCAACTCTTCAAAATTCATCATGCCAGATGTCTCGACTGTTGCCAGTTTATTTTGAATTTATGAAGCAATTGTAATAGTATATTCAAGAAAAAGGTCTTTAACCGCTACAGCTGCAGTAGTCTTCCTTACTTCAGGGTCCATAAGAAAAGCACTTGACTATGACCTCAGACCTTTCCAGTGAAAGGAAGGAATTTTAAAAGCTAAATTGCTCCTCTAGGGTTAAAATTGGAATAGAAATGTACCTTGATCAGAAGCAGTTAATCAACTCAACCTTTTGCATGCACACATACAGCATTTGTCAATACATTACAGTACTTCACATTTCAAGCTTCAAATGTCCTGGTTGCCACTGCAGCAGCACCCTCAAAACCCCAGCCTTTCCTTCAACTACTACCCTCTGCGTGGCAGTTAGCTGATTCTGCGGGAGAACCTGATTCTGTATAAGTTTGGAATATATGGCCATTATATGTCCAATAAAAAGGCAAATGTGGAGACCTATATAAAAATCCAACATCATCAAGTTTGACTAGTGAATACAGCCAGTTGTTACTTATATAGCAGTAAGTATAAAGTAATAACCTGTCTGTGGTTTGTGTAACGTGTTACTTTAGGTCTAAATTTGAGGTGTCTAAATTAAGCATTGTTTCAAAATGAAAGCTGTCTGAATCCTACTCTCTCACTCTCACTCTCTTGTTGTCTCCAGTATTGCAGGCAGGAAGGCTCGAGCGCTGTATGCCTGCAAGGCAGAGCATGACTCCGAGCTGTCCTTCATCGCTGGGACCATCTTTGAGAATGGTGAGTCAAGCTCTGGACTTGCCAGCAGAAAGGAAAAAGGAAAGAGTGTGTGTCGGTGTTTGTATAGAAACAAACAATTACTGTCAAAACAAAAAGTCAGCCTTGGGAGTTTGCTGGACTTGATTTAGCTTGGGTGTTGGATTTTATCATTGGTGTTGAAAATGTGTTTAAATTCATCCAAGCAGTCGTGGGATTTTGCCCAATAAATTATAACTGGAAGGCTTTTAACACCATTTTTAGTGAATACCATATATTTTGACTGCCATCAATTTTTTCTAATTAACATTAAATGGTTTCTTTTCATTCGTCAACAAAGTTTTTCCTTAAGCAAGGTGAGGCGTTCCTGTTGGAGGAAAGCGGAAGGTGGAGTTGTACGAAGAAGCTTTATAGCTGACACCTTGCAGTAAATTACTCTGAGCCTAAATGTGTCCAGTACCTGGACTTGGATGTGCACTTGCTCTTATTGCAAACTTCTCCAGAGAATATTAGAAGCTGGCAAGCAGACTAGAGTGTAACAGATGCAGACAAGTGCAATGCATTGCTTTTGCCCAAAGCCAAGCACTTAATATCTTTCAGATCTGAGGAATCATTTGCTTAGTTTTGGGCAAAAAAGCACGTATATATATATATAATATATATATGAAAGTAACCCTACACACGCACACAAAAAATGACACACAAAACTCTTGAAAAGATAGCTTCTATTTTTCAGTGGCTTCCTTTAATTTTTTCCTTATTGCCTCCTCTCTGTTCTCTTTCTCTCCCCTAATTTCAGCCTCTCCAACCTCAAGCTCCAAAAACGCTGAATCACAATTACCCCCCTTGTTTTTTGTTTGGTTTTGGCTTCTATTGAAGACCAGATTTGCACAGATTTAAAGACTATAAAACTATTTACACAGTACTTGCCGCTTCACTCATTATCAGGAAGGATAACTCAAAAGTCCTCACGGTACGTTGTAATTCTCTGTTGGGAAATTTAGCAGGGACACTCAAGATTGATAGGGATTCACTTTTTTTGGTAATGCCAGTTGACACATGGTCTCTCAGACTCCCATATCCTAAATAGAGTTAGCTGCGTTAAGACTATTGCAGGTTATGTAAGGCAGAGGTGTCACCGGAGCCCTTGGGTTCAAAATGTGACCTTGGGGACATGTAATCCCTACAGTGGTATCTCAACACCCCGATCTGATCATGGCTAGCTAGGGACGGAGCATCCCAGCTGTCCCCACGGAGCTCATACTGCAGCTTCAGAATCATTAGAATTCTGTTACAATACAATGTATGAATGTGTTAATCTTAGCTGTTACATAGAATAGTACCAATTATTTAAATCTACTGATTCCTCAAAATAAAAAAAAAGACAGATGAAAACATTGTGCAGTGTCATGTTCAGTTCACATTTGATATCTGTCGTTGATGTAACTGTGTGGTACCATGGTCTGCAGCATTTTTGAGTTAGATTCCCTGTGAGGACAATATGTGGTGAACACACCATTTACTTCTGCAGCAGTGTTCCTTTTAACTTCCTGTGTTTTAGCCATATCTCGCCAGAGGTCATCTTGTTTAGTAGATGGACAGACAAAGTCAGTCTAGACTAGCTGGTGGAAATAATCAGAATCAGAAATACTTTATTACTTTATTAAACTAAATAGCAGAGCATTCAGCAGCCAATGAGCCAGATGCTCCTTCTGAGTTGTTAGAGACCGAAACAGAGCTAAAAGAAGAGGGATGGACTTCATAAGGCCATAATATTTCAATGCTGTGTTTATAGCTTCTTCTTCTTCCCCCAAGTGAGCAAAAAAAATCTATTAACACCAGTTTAAGGAATCGTATCTCCTTCTAAAATCAGGTGCATTTAACCTAAGAAACTAATTTAGATTACTGTCCATGGCCTGACAACCTTTACTGTTCATTTGGCACTGCAATACTATCTGGCTACACGGTGGTATACATGCGCCTTTATGATAAACAGCCAAAGATGACCAGTACTGAAACAACATCCATTGTAGCACCACAACTGTATAAAAAAAAAGTGTTGAGGGGACAAGGCCCAATGAAATGAATGTGATTACCTAAGGTTTTTAGTATGATGGAATTTATTCAGTAGACTCCTCGATAGCAAAACTTTGCTTATGATAATTGTTAACACTAATGGTTTCAATAACATAACCCTAATCAGTTTTGGTTTTACACCTTTTACCAAAATTATTTCTAATAGTTCAGCTAGTTCTCACCTTCGTCTATAGTTGATAAAAATAGTTGACACTGTAGAAAACACCCCTGTGTGGAGTTAACACCTCAAATCCAAGCACATATTCCATGCTCACTTATTAGCAGCTATTTGTATGTGATGTTGCTATTTGTTGTTGATCTCCACTCAAAATATTTAGAAACGAAACATTCACATAATGAGGAACATGTGAAATTGTTAACTGCCCTGTCCTCAGTTATTTGCATTTGTCTCTTAACCCCCATCCCTTCACTCTTTTCTCTCACACTATCTGACACATGGGCTTGTGTACATGTGTTCAGGTCACATGTTTAAGTGATGCACGTTTATGGATATTTCCCCCCCTTATCTTCAGATGTTTAAACGAAATCAATGTTTCTTTCTCTTTCTAGTTCATTCCTCCAGGGAGCCTGGATGGCTGGAAGGGACTCTGGACGGACGAACAGGACTGATACCAGAAAACTACGTGGAGTTTTTATAGTCCAGGGTCGAGGAAAAGACTCGAACTGGACAATATTGGACCGGAGTTGACCAAACTGGACTGTAGAGGACTAGATTTGACTGCACAAGTTAGAAAATTAGATCGTAAACTATACAGGACTGGGCCATTGTTAATGAGGCCGCTGTTGTCTTGACTAGACTGGGAATTGAAACTGGACCAAGAAGATCCATGCCGAATGCATATGACGCTGTAACGAAGCAGACTATGGAGAGACCCATGAATTGCACTGGAGAAAAAAAAAATCCCACTGTGGTTTCCGGCTGTTATTGGATTAGTGTGGATGACTTCCCAAGTCTTGGTGAAGATGATGTGGTAATGAACCTGGAGTGTGTGTATGTGTGTGTGTGTGTGTGTGTGTGTGTGTGAGGGAGAGAGAGAAAAGTGGGTGGGAGGGGAGGGAGGGTTAGGCGGGGTTGATAATTCTGAGCAGTGAGGCTTGTGATTTTTCACCCCTTGCTTTATGAATCTGAACTGCAGCTTCAGCATCGCCTATTTTTACCATCTTCCTGCAGAGATGATTTGAGATGATGACAGAGAACACATACAAAGCAAGTGGCCTTTAACTTTGGACTTGCTAGTTCACCTCCTCAGTGTGCCCTGTTTGAATAATTGCTAACCCCGTTAAGGGGCTGAAGCTTTTAAAGCGGATTTAAATGATTGTTTTTTGTTGTATGGCTCAAAATGTGTTTGCCAGCATTCGCTATGGAGGCTGGGTAATTCCCCAGGACAAGACTCAACCTGGGTTATGTTTCAAAGCTCCAGTTCGGCAACAGGCGCCCCAGGGCAGATCAGCACAAGATGAGGCCGCCTTCTAAACAGTTCGCCGAAAGGTGAGCATTGGGTTTATCCTTATTTATAATGCCTCTCCCTGTAGAGCCCTCACAAAAAATGTGAAAAATTTCAAACAAGCTCCACGAGCAGATCAGCGGTTTATAATGCCATGTAGGAGTGACAACTGATTCCTGCTGGGTAAAACAAACCCAGCTGTGGGGCCTCACTGTGCTTCTCTAGCTTAGATTTGTTTTTTTGGGACTTTTGGAAAATAGTTGGATCCACTGTCATGTAAAGTGTCGAGTCAAGCTCTATTTTAATCAGGGTGTTCTTTTTAAACCTGCAAATGATTGATCATTTATTTTAACTTTTTCTCCTAGTTTTAAACCATCATGTGGATTCCATCCAACGTTGGTTTTTACATTAGATGATCTAGTCTTCGACAACATGGAGTGAGCACATAGTTGTCTGCATTATGTATGTCATGACCTAATAATGTAATTAACTGAAAAGGACAGACATTTACAATTTGAGTCGGAGTTTACTGACAAGGCTGTCATGTCTGAAGATGTGGTTTTCAGAGAAGTGCAGACATTTGAAGAAAAGAGAAAGCATACATTTTTCAGATATGTATATGTGGGCTGGTCGTCTTTGGGGCTCCAATGAATTTTCTGAGTTAGTTTTCATGAGTAAAGCTGAACTTTTTCCTTGAACCACTTGGTGAACGTCTGTATTAAGTTTTCTGTTTTTTGTTGAACTTTATTTTTGTCTTTTAGGACAGAACATTGAAAGAAAATCAAATGGGAGAGGAAAAAAAACTTAAATGTGAAATAAGACTACTTTGTTCATATCTGAACTTCTTATTTATGAGATTTTCTTAAAGGCGTAATCCTGAACTGTATTCATTTTGAGGTGTTTTATCGACATTGTAAATATATAGCATTTGATAAGGTATAATTTTTTAAGTATGAAATTTTATATTTTGTATTTTTAGCATACTAACTTAATTCCTTAATTCCATCTTTGTTGCCCAGATTTTGTATCATTTAAGTTTATCTACAGCCTTAAATATTCTTTCAGATATTTTGGTGAATTGACATAATTGTGCAGAATTAAAGATAAATGTTCAACAGCTGCAAGTGAGCTCTTTGATTTTCCTTTCAGATTTAGTGCCTTGCCTGAATGTTTATGCTGTGGCTGTATTTACACATGCTGCAGAGCTTCCTTTGCATTTTAATGTGACTGCAGTGTTAAAGAAGTCACTCCAGAATCTACAGTGAAATTCTGGACAAATTCATGACATTGACCAATTGTAAACTGTCTGCACAGTGCTGACCTATGCTCCCAAGCTTACATAGCACGACACGCAAATAAACCAAGCTTCCAGCACAAGCAATTTTGCGAGGACACACAAATGAATTTCTTTTGCAGCATGGGCCAGCACTTCTGAATCACATAAATGATAGTAACACTTGTATATAACACAATGCAAGTAGAACTTCTAGTACATTTGTTGTTAAACTGCACAATTTTAAACTTATCCACATTTTGGATGTAATTGTGCCAAAATCTGTTAATGCAGTTGAGATTAAATCAAAAGTTGCATTTTAGACCATTTTTCATCACTCTGGCCCTTCTTTCTCTAACACTTCTCTAAGAATGCTTAAAGTTAGATGAGGAGGTCAAAGCCAAACTCTCTGAAGCTCACTAATTAACACATATCTCACTTTTTAAATTTGTACACAAACAGAAATGTAAATACGGCAATGTGGGATTTTAGAAGGAGCTGTGTACTATAACTATTGACAAACATCAGTTTATTCATCTGCTCATCACTTGTAGCGTCTCCACAGGATGCCTGGCAACCTCATGATGACAACAAGACTCTTGGAAGTCCCTGCACACAGCTGAAGTAGTCCCAGCCCGTAATCCCTCTGTAAATCCACACAGTTATCTGTTATTTACTGAGCTTTAGAAGTGTTGGTAATTTTTAACTTTGGACAAAGACAGGCTAGCTGTTTCCCCCTGTTTCCATTCTTCATTCTAAGCATTGATAATTACCTCTCAGTGGATAAGTGAAGTGCATAAGCCAAAATGTCCAAATATTCCTTTAAATGATCAATTTTACACTTAAGTACAACATTTCCAGGTCATTTTCAATAGCTGAGATCTGAGAGAAAAAAAGAAAAGCACTGGAGCTGAGCGCTGAAAAACAGGAAATTTTATTGTCTAAGATGTTTGAAATAAATCAGTTTTTCTGAATTTCCACTTTCAACCAGTGATGACAAAAATCATCATCCAAGTTGTTATCAACTCGATGCCAAATCCAATGTCAAAGAACAACACAGATAACTTAATTCAACATTTAATCAAATAGGTGAAAATATCGACACTGACTACAGAAGAGGTGTAATGCGTGAAACAAACTCTTTTTTTAAACAAACATTTTATATATTTTTTGTTTGTGTTTACATTGGATTACATTTACATAACTGAAATACGAACAAAACAGACTTCAGTGAAAGCCATCGCCATATGTACCAGTGAAACATGATCTGCCCTTTATCTTTAAACAATATTAATATTTTAATATTTGCATGTATTTTATACAAAATAGACTTTATCAACCAGTATGAGGGTAGTGCAATTGCGTCAGGCTCTGGTAGATTTACTTTAACATGGAGATTCAACTTTTTTTATATCTCATTTTCTATTTTAAAGTGACCAGTAAATCCTCAAAGCAATATACATGGGAACCAAAGCCTGATTTTAAAAAAAGATACCTTTCAAATAAAATAATAAGTACTAGAAGTTGGATAGTAAGTACTACTTAAAGTGTAACTGCTTGAATACTTCTGTTTGTTAATTTTTTTTCTTCTCTGCTTTGGTCACTCTTTTACAACGCAAAAACCTCTTCCAGTCTCTCTTACCTCCCGTTCCTCCCTCCTTTCCCCCCTCGCTTCCCTATAACTTTAAAACACAGTGAGCATTCAGGTAGACTTTCCCATTGACGTGTAGAATTTACATTTACTTCACGAGACAAACATGTTTAACACTTGCTAATGTATTCAACACGTCTACCTTTTATCAAACACAAACCAACAAACAGAAAAATATTTACTTTCTTGACTCGTTCAATGTACAAAAAGGATTGGATAAAGTTATTCATATCAAAGAGGATCTTGCAGATGTATTGAAAATCGCAGAAAATAGTCTTTTTTTTTTTTTTTTTTACATAATAGATTAATCTCCAAAAGCATTGATATTTTTTAAGGGTTTATCTATTTCCTGATTTGAAATCTTATTTCTATGGCTCTCTGTCTCCCTTTCGCAAGGCCTTTAGTCAAACATGAAGTTGAAAGGTAAAATGTAGTACGAGGAGTATAGATGTTATGTCCATGTAAAAATATTTTGTAATAATAGATACTGTTTACATTGCACTGGCTATGTTGGCGCTGCTATATACACCTATGGCCATTTAGAAATTAGCAGGAATATGGTTACATCTACACGTTAAAGCTGGTTTTCTGAAGCACCGCCACCTGGAAACAAATGTAATACTGTAGGCAAAAGTCACCCAAACAAATGGACTGTTTAGTCAATGAGCGGCATCGAGCCCATGTTAGCGGGTGCAGCTGAAAGCCTACACTGTACATGAAATTACCCCGCTGTGAGCGCCCACCCTTCGACAGAATGGCTGATTAAAAGCATGATGCCTTTTATTGAATAGTGGCTTGTATGCATCCTGCCGGGCTGTTAGCTGTAAGCAACACACAAATAACCGGTCTCTATGGCAACCTGCTACCTGGTCTGTTAACTGCCATTCAGAGTTAATGCGCTGGGGAGGGAAAAGTACCGTTGAGAGTGAACAGCTGAAAATCTGTACGGTTGACATTATAGGCAGAGAGGCCTGGCAGTAGAAAGGTGAAGAAACACTGAGGAAAATAGAGCCATGTCTGCTGAAAGGGGGGAGCATTGTGTTTGCGCTTCCAGCAGAAGCCAATGTTCAAATGCGCTGTCAATGTATTTTTGCTTTGGCCGTCACATAAGCTGGTACGAACATGTTTTTACATTACAGGTGTACCGAATGCTGACCACCACCTTGTTTGACAGCAGTAGGCATTACTGCTTCCTTTGCAGTTCTAAAAATACAATATTTTGTGCATCTCTGGAAAAAGAGGTATCATACACTTAATTGGATGATAACAATCAGTGCTTTTAGGCTGGTGTAGGGGTGACACGACACTATGATCTTTCTCACAAATGAGCACCCTCGAGCAAAAGTTACAAAAACCACATAATGTGGAATGCCAAATGAATAATCACCCTTCTTCACATCTCCAGGAAAAGACATATACAGTAAAAACCTGCTATTACATTTGGCACTAGTGGAACACATCCAAGTGATGTAGTCACTCATAGCCTGAGCTTTGATTCTCTAATTATTTGGACAAAACTGCACCTCCTTCCAAAAATATTTCAATGTTACGGGTGAAATCCTATTGAGAAAACTGAGGCTCCATCCTATATACACGTGTCTCTATTTTCACATGTCATGTACAAAACAAACATTTTCAGCCCATGATGAGCTCAACACCAGTTCCTGTTTGTGCAAACACTTTAAGACAAAGCTGATTAAAGGGTATATTTAATCTAAAATGGTATTTTTTTTTTGTCAATTTTGTCACAAATAATATGCTTTTTGTTTACCTATCAGGAGTACTACATGGTGATGATAATTGTTGGAAAATATGTCTGTAAAATTAAGATGGAATCAGTAAACAAAAAAGTATTGTGTTTATAGGTTTGAGAAATGTCTAGCACTTACTGTGTTAATTGTACCTTATCTTAGAAAATCCAACCAGTCTAGTACTATTGTTTGGTTACAACACACATCAGAAGTTAGTTCCACTCCTAATTGACATTGCTGTGATTTCTGAAGTGGGAACAGGCAGTCTGGCTAGTCACTCCAAGAGGAGCTCCATGAAACCACATGTAAAAAATAAAGTTGCATGAAGCCATGTACTAAACTAGAACCTCAGTATGAATGCAGCTGGCAATGAATGGATGTTTTTGACTTCAAGACAGTTTTTTGCTTGAATGGTTATGGCTTTACACCTGTTTTTTGAAAGGCTATTAAGTTCTAAAACCCCCATTTGTGTGATTGCATCTGAATAAAAGATGCATAGAATATTTGTTCTAATTAACAACTCACTGATTATTCCAACACCTAAACCCTAATATTTAAATCAGTCAATCTACGGCTAAATATAAAAAACCCCACAGCAGATACGCCCTATTTTAATTCCAGTGGTGTCCATTTAGCACAAAGTCGGTTTCCCGCTTTTCACAAACTTGTTAGAGGGAAAGTATTTGGATGAGTATTCGACTGATTGGGGGCGATGCAGCATATTCATCAGATATACTTTACATGTGAAACAACAAACAAAATTTTTGTTTCTTTTCTTGTACTTTTTTTTACCCTCAAAATTAAGATCTTATTATTTCACACTGCTCCACACATTTCTCATCTATACCATATGTTTCTTACGTGCATGTCTGGGGATCAGAATGGAGAGAGCTGCCCAAATTAGAAACAGCCAAATGGAAGTTTGGAAAGAAAACAGGAATTGCCAGCATGAATAAAGCAGTCAATCAAAGGATGTCAAGGTTATATTGTTATGCAAAAAAAAACAACAGTTTCTAGAGAATGGCTATGAAGAGCTGTAAAAGCTAAAAGGCACTGGTTTTCCCTTCTCAGTACATCCTGTGTAAACATTTTGCTGAGTGAATGTGTGTCATCATATACTTTGTATGTTTGTGTGTATGCGTGACTTTTGCATGTATGGTCAGAAATGCGTGTCTGCATAAAATAAATGAAGAATATTCCTTTAGCTGTTTTTTTTTTCTTCTTCCATTGGTCAGGTATATAAATCTGATTTACGACATTTCAGAAAAGACAACTGATTCACAGCGGAAAATAGTTCACCCTTAATCTCCTTGGGTCCACAAGAAAAACAAGATTCTCTCATGTCAGAGTATGTTTCTAATTTTTCTGTGTTTTTGTTTATCCCCTTCATCGCCACCAGTCCTCTGGAAACCACAACAAGCGAACACTCACTACATTCTCTGCGCATTGGAGCTGGGAAGGGCAAATGGAGACAAGCTGGGCTGGTGAGCAGTAGGCTTGAACTTGGGGAGCGCTTCAATAAGTTGCTAATCCGGAGAGTTGAACAATATATTAGGTGTCATGTTGAGGGAGGAAAGGTGTTTCTAGGTGTTGGCCTGTCAGTGAAAACAGCAACGAAACACTGGAGGCAGACAGGAGAGAGTAAGATGCAGGCTGCCACCAAAAGAAACAGCATTAGAGACCTGAGGACAAGGCTGTGGACGGAGGAGGGGGCTCGGAAAAAAACAAAAAAACAGACGCAAAATGCATCCTGCCCACGAGACATTTTCTCCTTGGTTAAGAGGAAGGGCTAAGGGTTGGCGATAGGGTGTCCTACCGTAGTTTGGCCAAACCTTGGAGCAGATTAGGAGGTGTGACACCACAGGTATTGTGCTCCGGGATTAAGCTGAACGGCTGAGGCCTTGGAGGGACGTGGCAGAATTCCTAGAGGGTGCAGGGGAAAACCGAGGAGTCGAATCAGTGATGGGGGAGGCAGGACAAGCAAAGGCTTAGGGCTCGGGGCCAAAGCTTGGGGGCTTAGAGAGGAACACGGGCAGGGCAGGATTTAAGGCATTGCTTCACAGTTTTAAGGCAGTCATTTCTGATGAAACAGCAGAGGCTTGACGCTCCCATCTTTGAATTTTGGTATCTGGTTGGTGATGATCTCCGCCAGCATCTCCGGGAATTCCACGCTGAGGGTTTTATTCACAAAGGTGTAGAAACAGATCTGGAGAAGACCCTCAACCATCTGGAGGAGACATCCAGGGAGGAGAGACATAGACAGATTAGCAAAATTTCTTTTATTTGTTTTTTCAATTTGCAAGATTATTTTTAAATTAGCCTCAGGTATACAGTAGGTCTTCTGCAATAAAGAGGCTTTACAGAGAGCGAGATTTAGAGTGCTTCTACCAGATTCGCCTGAAACATAATGCACTTAGTGGGATCTGTGAGTGTATTCTTTAGGGTTTTACACTAATCAGCATGGTGCAGGGAACTCAGTGGAACTCTACAGGTTATTGATGGACTTGAACAAAAAGATATGAAAGAAAAAGCCAGGCTGTTGTGGGAAAAAAAACATACACACACTTGTAAAATGCTAGACATGTCTGTTTTCAATGTTGCAAATCCTATATAGAACAAAGAAGAGGAAAAATGTAAAGCATGCATTATTAGCAGTGTGTGTCTGTGTGTTTCCAACCTCCTGCATGGAGTCCAGTAGCTTAGTTAGCTGGTAGAAGCGCTGCCAGTTCTGACTAGCGTTCTCCTCTCTCTTGACGATGGCTTTTCCCAGCTCCTTGATGTATGTCATCCTGATCTCGTCAAACACCGCCTGGCTCTTCAGGCCATCTTTCGGTACTACACACGTGCACAAACACAGACAGTGACAGGCACATCAGTAGTGTGCAAGTTAGCTGGCGATGGCAGGATTGTGACTGGTAAAATAAAATACAAAAGTGAAAAAATAATAATTTAAACAAAACATTGTTAATGAGTGACGCAGAGTTCATTTGAGCTCTAAATAAATCCACATTAGACCAAGAACACAACTTTGATAAGAGTTAATCCTGGACATTGCTTGTGTATGTGGAGGATATAACCTTTTATTATGTCTGTAATGTGTCTCTGCTGTAGGTGAGGAGATAACAGTGAAGGAAATGAGGGCAGTCTTAGTATCTTCAGTAGAATACAAAAATGAAGCAGGTTGTAGGTGTGCTGATTCTAAATACTTTACAATGTAATACCGGTCTAATTTGCCATCTTGGCAGCTGTTGATGTAAACAGCTGGTTATGCACATTTAAACATCTGTCTCAGACTGAAAATCCATCAATAATGTTTTTATTTGTCTTAGTTTGTTCTTTATCCTGTTCTCTGTTGCAGAAAACAGCACAAGCCTTTAAAACTTCATTAGAACTTACATTAGATGTGGGACCCCAACAAGGGCCCCGAGGAGACGTTGGCTAAACACACACAGAAGCACGGCACGCACCTCCTAACCAGAAGGCTCTAGGCAGTGGAAAATATGCAAAACTAAAGGTAACATCAGTAGCTACCGTGCAATGTGTTCCCTAACTGATGTGGTCTGGATGACAATCTAAGGGGCAGTAAACATTTCAACACACCTCATAAAAAAATCATAAACTCTACATGTACAGCGTATTTTAAAGAACACACACTAAGGATTGAGGATTTTGACTTTGCTGGTCGCTGCTGAAATGTTAAAAACCTCAAACAGATGAAAAACATCAATATGCAGTTGTCATAACGACGTCAACACATCACAGACTGTCAGTCTGGTGCCTGGCACTGGGCCCAGGCAAAGCCACAGTAACTGGCCTAGAGATTATGCAAAGCCACAGAGGGCAGGACCAGGGTGAAATAGTGTCCGATTTACATAATCAGATAAATGGGAGATACTGCAGTGCTAGTGCTATCTGGCCTCTTCATTATGCATGTTATGGTTTGGCCGAGAGACCGTTTTTACAAGAGTAAAAACAAACGGCCTTTCCTTCTCTCTACTCTGGATTATTTACTATACAACCTTTGGGTGTTATAGAAAAAAAGCTTACTATGACCCCGCAATAATTATTTTACAATTATTAAAAATGCAGAGTGTAGAAGTACAGATGTTAACTCTGCTGACAGTAAAACTTTCTGAACTTAACAGGTACTTTACACAGTAAATCAAATTATCCCTTAAGTGACTTAAATTTTCACTGCATGAGAAATGATTAAAACAGCTCAAACCAGTTGTTCTGACCTGATAGTTATGTCCATCCCTGAGGTGATAAACACATGGAAATAACCCTCAGGTACAAAAATGCAACCAAGGCTCAGTATGGAAATGTAATCTCCTCTCCATAACGAGGAAATCCTTTCCCAGAGAGTGAGATGGAAAAAAGAATGCTCTCCTCCTAAGCAAAGGGACATCTTCATAATTGGAAAAAAGTTTGATTCAGTAATATTTATTTCATGCTGTGTAGGGTTTTTCTATTTTATTTCTTCACAAAGAAAGGAAAGTGAGGGATGTCATCACTAATTTGTATATTTTAAAGTAATTCAAGCAAATCACTGCCAACAAACCAAAATGCATTTAGAATAAATTTGGACTATGACATCAAATGTGCTGAATCCAATTTTCATTCAGCAAAACTGAAATGATCAAAACTGAGGAAAAGGGTTTGTTGCAATGAGGCTTTTCATTATGTGCTTTTATTTAGGCAATTTGGGATTGTGATGGTCATCTGAGATGAGAAACAGAAAATTGTACTCATTTACCTCTATGCTTTTTATAATTTTCAAAAAAACATTGGAAGCAAATCTGTGGGTGTTGTTAGCCACCTTTTCACAAAATGCCTTTAGATCACTGGCAGAAAACAGACTTGGTCTTGTTACATAATTTGAAAGTAACAGCAAGAGAGTGAGAATTTGTGCTGCAATCTGGTATATGGAGTTTTATTTTAGTATTGACATCTCTGTCTCTTATGAAAAGAAATGTGATCTGTGTGATTGTGAAGAAGAGTCTTGAAAGAACTCTCTTTCAAGAACTAGATGCTTAAAAGTGCGGATGAAGACAACATCAAACTAAACAACTGACTCGATACTTAATGCAAGACAAGTGTTTAAAACATGCAGAGGTGCATTCCTAATTCTAATTTAAAGAAAAGGAAAGCCCCACTGAGTTTAGCACAGACTGATTCTGATCACTAAGAATGTGCACCCCCAACACGTCATAAAGGTGCTGTAAACAGACACACCACTTGCTGTTTATCTGTTGCATTTTTGAATTCAATGCTTTTTATATAATTTGCTACCATCAGTAGTGACTTTGAACAGAATTCTGGGACCTGTAGTTTCAAAACCCACTTCCCAAATCAAGGTGTTGCCAAATCAACCAGGACTGAAACCAGTCCTATTTTAAGTGTTTTAACTGTATTTTTCTTTTTTTAAGACAGTACTTGGAATTAATTACAAGTTTGTAGTGTTTTACTGCATCACTCACAAAGCTAAAATACACACAAGTTCAAATATGTGGCCCTGTGCATTGTAGATCAAAATCCTCTGATTATTCACAAGCAAGCTATTGTTTGCTTTATCATTTACCAAAGTAGAGAATTTATTTATTTATTTTTGATAAACTTGGTGCATGTTTGAACCCCCACTTGCAGTGGTACAACAATGGTGTCGCACTGTAAAATGGTTTTCAGACATTTTCAAGGAAAAACTGACTTTGATGCTAACTCCAATTATTCCCTGGTTTTCAGATGCTCGGAGACTAAAACAGATAAATGACTTGAGACTTGACTTCGACTTAAGACCCATGAGTTGAAAAAGGACTCGACTTTTTTATTAAATACTTGAGTTCGCTCATTGCAACGTTTGTGGCATAATCCCGCAACTATGTGTGCTTTCAAGTTCAAGTTTATTTATATAGCACATTTAAAAACAACACTAGTTGACCAAAGTGCTTTCCACAATAGACAACAAATATACATGACAACAGTAGAAAAAGTAAAAAATAAAATAAATGTCACTACTCAACTCTGTTTGAAGGCCAATGAATAAAGATAGGTCTTTAGCAAGGATTTGAAAGTGTCAGGAGTTTGGGCATTTCTTATTTGAACAGGTAAAGTATTCCAAAGATTAGGAGCAGCTACTGAGAAGGCTCGGCCACCTTTAGTTTTTAACCTGAATCTGGGGACATCGAGGAGCATCTGATTGGATGACCTCAGTGCTTTGACCGGAGTGTGTACATGTAAAAGTTCTGATAAATAAGAAGGTGCCAAGCCATTTAAAATTTTAAAAACAAGCAATAAAATCTTAAAATCAATCCTAAAGCGGACAGGAAGCCAGTGGAGCGAGGCTAAAACAGGGGTAATGTGCTCACGCTTTTTAGTTCCTGTTAGAAGTCGGGCTGCTGCATTCTGGACTAACTGTAACCGATGAAGAGATGACTGATCCACTCCAACATACAAAGAGTTACAGTAGTCCAGATGAGACGTTATAAATGCATGTATTACTCTTTCAAAGTCTTTGCGTGGTAGGTAGGGCTTGACTTTGGCCAACAGTCTCAGCTGAAAGAAACTGGCTTTTACAGAACTAATCTGTTTTTCAAACTTAAAAGCACTGTCAAAGATCACACCTAGATTCTTGGTAAATGGACGACTATATGTTCCTAAAGTACCAAGAACATCTATACAAGCACTTAAATCCCCAGGTCGACTGAACACAACAACCTCAGTCTTACTTTCATTCAGACAGAGAAAGTTCTGATTCAACCATATTTTAAGATCTCTCTTTCACATAGCAATCCGGCTTTCCAGAACCAGCTGCGTAGAAAAAAAACCTTACGTGTAACAATACCGGTTTGGATTGTCTGCAGCTCAAAAATCACTGACACAATCATCCATCAATACAGAACCCATAAAGAAAGGTTAGTTACGTGACTGTCTTTTGAGCTAACTGGCTGGTCAAACGTTAGCTGGAAAGCTAGTGTTAAGTTTAAGCTACACCCTGTTGCAAAATTATTAAGAACACAGCTAAAACGAATGCAGTCTAATACACAAGCCCTGTAAAAATTTTACCTTCATTAATGTTACAATATTCAGTATTGTTGTTGTTTAAACTATTTTAGAGAGCTACTGATTCAACTCTATGCTCATTTTGTTTTGCTGTAGTTTGGTGCTGTTGGAACTTTATGTTAACGTTACTGACAAGTGTTTCTATTGCTCTACTACTTTCTACCCCATTTCTAGAATCTAATAGTAGGCTAAATAATAGAAACACCTTTGTGTATAGTTAAATACAGTTAGAATAGAGAACAGAAACACTCACTACATCTTCCAAAATGATAATACAGTTAAATTGCTGCCTATCTTAAACTGTTTCAACATAAACTGAATTCCTAGTCATTTCATATGCCTTGACTTGTGACTTGCTTGACTTGATTTTCATCACAGTAACTTGAGACTTAGCTTGAGACTTGGTCATGTGTGACTTACTCCCACTCATACATTCTCATCACTACTGCTGAACTATGATTAGCAATTTGTATTTATAATGCAGTTTGTCCCCATTCCACTCAACCATACTACCCTACTGTGACAAACTGAGCCTCCCTCACATTGCAATGAAAAGGCTGCGGCAGTGCAACATAGTAGATACAATGGAAAAGTGATTTTGAGATCTCTTCCCAGAATAAATGCAGTTCCTGAAGTCGGAAAAACACTGCTGTGATTTTACAAAACCACGTGTGTTTCTTTACCTGTACTGAGCAGTAACAGGACCTTCATGCACAGGTACTCATCATAGGACACCTGCAGTCTGACAAACTCATTACAGATCTTCAGCATCTGCTCGCACTGGTCGTTCATGAAGGGCAGCTTCATGCGCTCTCTAAAAGGAGGGAGAGGAAAGACAAGGAGTAGGGAGATTGTAGAGATGTGGGAAAGAGAGGTGTAGAACAGCGGGGGGAAGAAATGGAGGAAAATGGAGGGAAGAGAGACATACAGATTAGACTTGAAGCTCTTTCACTCACCCTGTTATTCAATTCTCAGTAAACAGCCCCAGTGAAGTGCTACAACTGTGTAGGAGAAAAACGGACAGTGAAATCAGTTCTGATGGATTTTCATACCTCACTTCCACTAACACACAGCCCACATTACTTTCTACCGCTAAAATCAATACAACACATTCTCCAGATACAGTATGTAGCCTTGGGTTTAGACCTTTCTATTCATTCTGACCAACTGTAGCGGAACTGACAATGGCCTTTCATATCTATTTATTACCCCTCTCTGAGAGTTTACATGTCCATTAGGAATGACTTGTCACAGGATTAGGCCACTCTTTCTACAGATTTCCGATGAAGAGGATGAGCTGTTTGCAGGCTGTCAGTGGCAAGAGCTCAGTGTTAATTGCACTCTTGTAACTCACTACAAAGCAAAAACATTTACACTATGGGCAAAATAACACTGCACTTCAAGGAAGTTCAAAATGGCCACATCAGAGTCAGTGGTTATTTAAAAACAAGACCAATGACCAGAATCCCAGACCAGACCGGAACCAGAAAATTAGTATATAGCCAATCTAAGTACTCAAGATATCTGACTATAGCACCAAATATGAAAGTTGAAATTGTTGAAATGCTTAATCAGACATTTACTTGTTCTTTGAGCAAATATTTCTTGATTGAAATAATCATTTTGCTAATTTGTATACTGTGTTTAATTGAGGATTTTATCGAAAAAATTGTTTCAACAATTGTCCACAACATTTGGTAAATACACAATTGATTTTTTTGAAACACAGATAGTGTATCATATTGATACCAATATTGAACATTTTGAATTGAACCCATGAAGGCTGTTGTTGTTACTAACTAACTAACAAAATAATAATTTCCACTTTGTTGAAATGAGTAGGAAATTAAATGTAACAATCCAGCACAAAGTAGATACTCATTTATCTAAAATATGGACATTAAACTCCACTTTTGCTAGCTTTTCAGAAATACAACACCTAGTGGAATGGAGGTTAGCTAAGAGAGGGAATGGGACTAATATCAAAGATCCATCCATCCATCGTCAACCGCTTATCCTGCATAGAGTGTCGCGGGGGCTGGAGCCAGCTGACTAATATCAAAGATAATGGATAAAATGAGACAATGTTGTTTTACGTCCATGAGTATTTAAAGGTCCCATATTATGCTAATTTTCAGGTTCATAATTTCATTTTGGATGTCTACTAGAGTATGTTCACATACTTTCATGTTCAAAAAACACACCATTTTTCAAATACTATCCATTACTGCTGCACCTCTATTCACCCTTTGTCTGAATGCTCTGTTTTAGCTCCTGCCTCTGCCTTATGATTCCTCTAGGGACTACAGAGACTGTGGTAAGCACAGAGACTTCAAAGCACAATCAATTTGCAGCTAGTGATTGTTTAAGTAATGTGGCTTTGTAATTAACAAACGGCAGTCTTAACTGAGCTGACTCTCTGTGACTTAGGTAGCACCGAAGTTTATTTACTGTATAGTTTATTTAATTTATGTACTATCTTCTGTCTGTAAAAGAAATGTGCTTTCCTGATGAATGTGATTTCTTGTGCATATTGCAAAGCATTAGGGTTCTTTCCTATAAATATTCAAAACATGTTGTTTCATTTCACACTTGCAACACAAACCAACAGTCTACTTAGCTCTTGGGATTGAGAACCTGTGTACAGCTGGTACACCTAGAGCTGGGTGATATATTGAGAATATCAAAAACTGAAATGTAAGATTTTGATTGGGAAATATTGTGAATCTGAATAAATAATAAAATTTTCAGAACTCTTCCAGCTGGTGAAAATGAACAATGTATTACTTTTTGTCGCTTAAAGCTAAGGTAGGCAAAATGGAGAAACTAGCAAGAGCTAGATTTTGAAAATATCCAACTGAAAAAATCCCACCCCCTTCCTTCAGGCCTCCCTCCCAAACCAGCCAAGAATTAGTGAAAAGGTGCTTGAAGGCATATTTTTAAACTGGACAGAACCAGGCTAGCTGTTTCCCCTTGCCTTCAGATAGTATGCTAAGATAGCCTAATCACCTCCTGACAAATAAGTGACTTCTAAAAATGTCTAACTATTCCTTTAAAGCAGTGTATAGAGCTAGATAGGTGGGTTAGGCCAGGGAACATTTGAGCCACATTTTGAGGGACATCTCCTCCATCTCCTCATTTTAAATGTTCAATTACTCTGTACCTGTCTTTGACTCAGATAACTCCACTGTCGGGCTGAAGAGTGTTCAGACAGCCATGCAATAACCCTGATAAACATGGTGTCACCGGCTGCTCCTTTTCACCTGATTTAACATCTTAACTGCTAAATTTCAAGTGTACTGTAGACAGCTGGATAAGTGTGTAAGCCAAGTGATAAGTAAGCCAAGTAAGGCAGACACCCTGAAATGAGCCAATGCAAAGACATAATTGGCTGACAAAATGTTGTGCAAAAGGAAGGACTGCATAGTTATACAACAGCTGGCTGGAGTACGTACTGGTTGATGACGAGATCAGGGGCGAAGCAGAGCATGCTTCCGTTACACTGCTCGTACGACCTCCAACCAAGACTGAAGGACATGAGGAAGAGCCAGGAGCACTGCAGCAATGTCATCTGGTCATCCAGGTGCAGGTTGCGGAAGCCTAAAAAAGTCAGATAAAGTGGGTTGCAAAGGCACACAGACAATGGCAGACAGACAGACAGAGAGGCACAAACACATAAGTCACACACATTAAACAAGCAGCCAATGACATGACACAATTTAATTTCAGAACTTTGTTGTTCTTTAAACATTGTTGGGTCAACAGAGTAGTAAATATACAATGTCTAATATTTTTCAGTACAGCTTAAGGTGTTATGCAGCTTGTAAAATAATGATTTACCATATTAGGGTGACTGGGTAAGTTGCTGCTTGTGATTTTCCTCTTCTATTTTCCTCACAAAAACACAATTATGCCAGCTTACACATAGCAAAATAGGACGGTCTAAGTGAAGTTGACGTTCAAACTGGAATTAAATTGCAGTTCAGACATTTCCATGATGTCAAAATTATAAAAGTGGACACATGAAAGTCCTTTGCTTTGTTATGTAACCCCCACCCCTTCTGAGAGCTTTTCCTTACTATCAGCTCCCAGCTGTGGACAACGCACACACAACAAGATTAGAGTCAGATTTGTCCCTCATCATACTGTCACATGCAGAGAAATCCCCCCAAAAAAGGTTCTACATTATGGTTTTGTTGAGAGATTTTCTCTCGGAATTCTGATTTAAATCTATGTTGTGACCAATAGAAAAAATTACAGTGAGAAGAGAAAATCTCCAAGCAAATACTTGGAGCGATTATAAAGTCATGTGCCTTCTTTCTCATGATTACAAACTAGCATGGATGGTTAAAATTCCAAACTCTGCGTTTCCATTTTTGTTTTTGTGGAAATTAAACTGGGTAGGCCTTCAAACCCAGCAATTTTCTTTTTGTTTGATGTTTATAACATGAATTCAAGTTATTTAGGACAACAGTAAAATATAAGTATATCCCTTTATGAATTGAATCCCAAAGCATTTACTTTTGGAGGCATGACTTGATAGGAGTTTAAAACCAGTGGTATAAAACAGCAGCTAGCTAACAAGCTACGATGATACTGACTTGCTCCTCTTTCAACATCCTCTCCTAAAATGTTATGTCTTTAATGCACACACACACACTTGGGACACTGTTAGATGATCAATAATAATACAGGAATTGAAGCAAGATGGGGTATTTTTCAAAACTATATGTACTCTATACACTCAAATAAGTCAAGATGACACTGACAATTGAGATAAAAAAGGGACAATTAGGGTTGTAGGAACATCATCTTTATGTACATTCAAAAATATATTAACCTTGGTCAAGACTTGATATCAAACTACTTTGGAGGAACTGGGTCTCTATAGAGAATTGTTCATTTATAATCCACCGTTGCTCTCATCTTCCATCTGTAATTATGGATTTAGCCATTACAGAGGTCACACTTTTTTATTACACCACATGTGTTGTTCTTTGGCTCTACTGTCAAGAGGAATCATCTGGGGTAAACTACATCTTTTCTGGGGGGGGGGGTTGTGCAGTTTTAACAGTTACCAATGCAACAATTAAGATAACTAACTGGCTAAATGAATCAGTTAAATGATGAACATTGGCTACATAATGGCTCCTTCTTTGCTTCTCATTTACTGAATGATTTTACCTGATCAGCCTGAAGCTGCAGTCTAAATCTGAAGAGCCCTATTAAAGTTATTAATCTGATTAGAGTAACATCTCCACACCTGTTCTAACCTCTACAGAGTCATGTGCCTTCGTTCTCATGATTAGAAACTACAAGGACATTGTAAAAATATTGTAAATTAGCATGTTTCTTCAACATCACATACTTTGCACTGTTTCACAAGTTAACTTGTGGCTACTCATGTTCCTTAGTTTTACTGAGGATTGAAATGCTAACAATGCTGACTAGCACTGGAGGGCAAAATTGAATGCTTTGTCATTGTGTACTAAATGTCTAGTCAAACTGCAAATGTTGTGTTGCACAACCATGGAAATTCTTCATTTAATTTCCTAAAGGTGATGCAACTTCCTTGACCAGCTGCATGTATTAGAATTAACAAGTGACTTCATTTTCCATCAGTGACTTGGCTCACCTCACTACACATTAGTCTCAATTACAAGCTAGAAATACTGCCAGTGACACACTTTGCTTGAGCAGTGATATGCATCTAAACAACAACAAATGCTAAGGAGCTTTTTGTTACCTGGCAGTGACTTGGCCCACTTGACTGCAGAGATGACCTGCTGCCCACCCAGCCTGTTGAGGGTGGTCATGAGTCGTGAGGAGGTGTCAGGCAGTGTGCTGTCATAGCCCGAGTAGATGATCTCTGGCTCGATGGCCTTCAGCACAGACAGCATGGTGGGCACAAGCTGGGGCATGCACCTGGGGATGACTGGAACAGGCATGTTGCTGATAGGCTCTGATGATCCAATGGGCCGCTGCACTTTCATCTTGATCAGCTTCTTGTTTTTCCTTGCTGGGGGGCGGGGCAGGGCAGAGGAGAAAAAAAGGGGCGGGAAGGAGAAACAAAACAGGGAGACCGATTTTACTTACAGACAACCAACAGCATCCAAACAACAGAATCCAGGCAGTAGACTAAATTAAAGATAAAAGCTGTTTGTTAGTGATTAATAGATGATATTGATACAATTTGATGGATTTAGTGGGGAGACATGTGTTGTGTCCAGAGAGGCGTATACTGTATGCCAAACCTTTTCACGGACCCCTAAACTGACACAAATTACACAACAGACCCCCATGTGATACAATTTTGTCCCAGGGTCCCCCATCTAATACACTGCTCAAAAAAATAAAGGGAACACTTAAACAACACAATGTAACTCCAAGTCAATCACACTCCTGTGAAATCAAACTGTCCACTTAGGAAGCACTACTGATTGACAAGGCGCTACCAGGAGACAGGCCAGTACATCAGGAGACATGGAGGAGGCTGTAGGAGGGCAACAACCCAGCAGCAGGACCACTACCTCCGCCTTTGTGCAAGGAGGAGCAGGAGGAGCACTGCCAGAGCCCTGCAAAATGACCTCCAGCAGGCCACAAATGTGCATGTGTCTGCTCAAACGGTCAGAAACAGACTCCATGAGGGTGGTATGAGGGCCCGACGTCCACAGGTGGGGGTTGTGCTTACAGCCCATCACCGTGCAGGACGTTTGGCATTTGCCAGAGAACACCAAGATTGGCAAATTCGCCACTGGCGCCCTGTGCTCTTCACAGATGAAAGCAGGTTCACACTGAGCACACGTGACAGACGTGACAGAGTCTGGAGACGCCGTGGAGAACGTTCTGCTGCCTGCAACATCCTCCAGCATGACCGGTTTGGGTCAGTAATGGTGTGGGGTGGCATTTCTTTGGGGGGCCGCACAGCCCTCCATGTGCTCGCCAGAGGTAGCCTGACTGCCATTAAGCACCAAGATGAGATCCTCAGACCCCTTGAGATTGACCATATGCTGGTGCGGTTGGCCCTGGGTTCCTCCTAATGCAAGACAATGCTAGACCTCATGTGGCTGGAGTGTGTCAGCAATTCTTGCAAGAGGAAGGCATTGATGCTATGGACTGGCCCGCCCATTCCCCAGACCTGAATCCAATTGAGCACATCTGGGACATCATGTCTCGCTCCATCGACCAACGCCACATTGCACCACAGACTCTCCAGGAGTTGTCGGATGCTTTAGTCCAGATCTGGGAGGAGATCCCTCAGGAGACCATCCGGAGCATGCCCAGGCGATGTAGGGAGGTCATACAGGCACGTGGAGGCCACACACACTACTGAGCCTCATTTTGACTTGTTTTAAGGACATTACATCAAAGTTGGATCGGCCTGTTGTGTGGTCTTCCACTTTGATTTTGAGTGTGACTCCAAATCCCAGACCTCCATGGGTTGATAAATTTGATTTCCATTGATAATTTTTGTGTGATTTTGTTGTCAGCACATTCAACTATGAGTATTTAATGAGATTATTTCATTCATTCAGATCTAGGATGTGTTCCCTTTATTTTTTTGAAAAGTGTATGATCTTTGCTTGTAGATTTTAATACAGAAAGTGTATAAAATACATGACCAAAGTAGTAATACATTCTGTAATTGTGTTATTTGTGGATGTAATTATAGTGAAAATAAATTTGCTGGGGACCCCCTGGAATCCCACTTTTAGAACCACTACTGTATGGTACATGTTATAGACTGCTTACAGAGCAAGGAGACAGATGTTCAACTAACAGAAGGTAAGATCCAACCAAAACAAACAACAAATGATCCTTTTTATCATGAATTAATCTGACATGTCTTTTCTCGATTCATCGATTTGGTCTATTAATGTCAGAAAATAGCGAAAAAGATCCATCACAATTTCTCAGAAAGACGAATGTGCTGTTTCATCGGAAAAACAGTCTAAAACCCAAAGATATATAATTCACAGAGACACTGTTGCAATTAAACTAAAGAATCCATAAGAAACACTGACAATGAGATAAACACACATGTGGACATGAAAGCAGCCAGATCTGTTAAACACACAAGTAAACCTCAGAAAATGTACCAACCAAGGCTGGTGCACATAATTAATACACTTTTCCAACACTCCTTTCTCTGATTTACTTTACTTTATTTTGGTTAGTAATCTCATTTTGACACTGGAGTGGTGAGCTATCCACCCCATGTTACCCAATGGCACCTCACCACGACTGTATTTGTTTGCAAACAACTATGGATTCTATCACATTTATTAATCACATTTATGTATTTGTGACATTAATTAATGTCAGTTCAAATCCAACTGAACTAAGCAGCTTTCATAATAACACACTGCTTTTTCAGTGGCACTGTGGTTCTTTCGGATTTCAGGCTGCCAGTGCCACCACCTCACTTGATCCTAGCCTCAACTGGCCTCAGTACTTTTTACATCCTGGTTAAGACCCTGTCCCCGTTGCCTCTACTACACCTTACCTAGATGAAAGGGGGCAAACAAGTGATTGAAACAACTGAGTTAATTAATTAAAAACAGCAAGAAAATGAACCGACTGTCATAAATTTGAAGCAATGTGCACTTGTAGTAAACCAGTCTTCACTTTACAAGGTAAAACCTTTCCATTTCTCAGAGGAACATTTTGGTAATGTTTTTTTTGCAGTTTCTCTTGAGTGCAGCAACAGCAATTGCAAATTGCTGTGTTTTTGCGCACAAAATGTAGATTATCTGGGCATCATTTTGACATTTTCTCCCACCAAATGTGCAAAACATATGAGGGGTTGAGAGGTTAACATGAAAATGGTAATGAATGTTTTCTATTCTCTGCCTTTTTAAATTTCCTCTCCTGGCGTTTCTATGGCAACTAAGAGCCTCTCTGGTGGGAGTCTGTCTGCTGATGTGCTGACATTCATCAAATCCCTCTCTCTGTCTTTCTGTCTCTGAAACAACTCTACCTCTGTCTGACAAAAACTGGACAGTTTACATGTAATTTCACTCAACACTGATTTGTACAAACTACTGAACACAACTTACATGCCAAGGAATATACATACAAGGAAGCATCATCACCTGAAATAACACAACAATCAAGTTCCAAGCACTTCACCTGTTGCTTCCTATGTCCATCTTCCTAAAGCTCACAGCACAGAGTCCTAAACACTAATCCCTTGAAGCAGAATCAGGTGAAAGATCACCATATGATCCAAGACTGTGGACCTGGGACTTGACAGTGGATTATGCATTGATCAATGTGTGAGGCAGTGGCGCTCTCTCATTCTGGCCTGGCCTCATCCAGGCCTGCACATTCATAGACAACGGCACACGCATGTTCACAGACTGCAGCTTTTCCAATGCTTGTGTAGAGCTAAATGTTCAGGAGGACTTGTGGATCCAGGACTTTTCAGTGATTTGAAAGGTCCTCTTAAAGAGTCATTAGTAAATATAAGTATAAGTAAATATGTGAGGTGAGTTGTTGCGGGAAGACGACGGTGGAAATGTAAGTCAGAGTTAGAGAGAGGATTCTGTTGTGTTGGAGTAACGTTAGGCATTAAAGTCTTGCTTGCAGTTCCTCTATGTACACAACAAACTTCTGTCTCTCATTTCCACCAGTGTTTCCTGCAACAACTCACCCCTCACGATATTTCAGAGCAAGAACTGCCCTTGAGCGAGACTTCTGTTTCTGGTAAAAAGCAAAGTATGTTACTGGGTGTTACTCTTTCGATGATGTTGTTAGACACCTCAAATGTCTCTTGACTCGAGGCCATTTGTTCACTTTCAATCTTTCCACAAGTCATCTGTATTCATCTTTGTCACTATATTTAAAAACAAAGCATTGGTACAAAAACCGATGATTTCAGAGTAATCATACCCTAACAATAATCCAGAATTATTACATACTGTCTTTTCCAATTTTAGACACCCAGCAAAAATATTTGGTGCTCTTTGGAAAAAGTAAGAAACCAAAAATAAAATCACAGAGCATTTTTAATATAATATGATTAAACAAATATCAAACTCACTAAGAAGTTTGGGAAAAGACAGGGCATATAAAGTGAATAATGTGAAAATGAAATAAAGGTGATTGTGTCTTCTGCCGTCTAAAATACATAGTTTTGTAATAGTTGGAATGCTACTTAAAGTAACAGGCATTGTAGTTATGGGAGTATTCTTTTCTGAGACTATCATTTAAGACAGAGGTTGTGTGACACAAGATTTGAACCAACACAACTTGCCCTTGTTCCATAAACTTGGGTGGTTTGGTGGTTTAAAAGAAACCAGACATACTGGAGGTCGTAGTAGATGGCCAGTGACATGACACTCGCTCAAGGGGAATTTCAACAAGCCACTATTTAAAGACACATTAAAATAAAATAAATTTTAAGCCATTTTTTGGGCAATACACCCGCCAAAGTATTCCGTTTTGGTTGGAAATACTGCTCATTATGAAAGCTAAAACCACTCTAACTGCTGTTTCACTGACTTTAAAGTCAGTTTTAACAAGGCCTGGCCTGATTTAAAGACTGTTTACCTTCCAAGTTCATTCCGGCTTGAAGACATTTCCTGAAGCGGCAGGCTGGGCAATTCTTCCTCCGGATTTTATCGATGATGCAGTCATTTCTCCCTGCACACAGGTAGTTGTGCTGGCCTGTACAGAGGAGAGGAAGAACAAGAAGAAGAGGGGGGAAAGGGAAGACATATTAGCTAGCTAAGAAGGCTTGAGAAGGAATAGCATGAGCAGTATATATTATGACCGCACTAACCACCTGCTGATTCTACAGTAAGCCTCACAAGCCTGTGGCTTCCCTCTAGTGTTGACGGCTTCACTTGTTTAAGCCTGCACTTGGAACACATGCCATAATGCCATGATTGTGTACAGAGCTCTTTCAGCCCAACAATTAGAAACGGTCCACATTTATATTATGGCCCATGTACTAGAGTCTAAATAGTTTGTTTGCAGACAATGAAAGCTTTACGTTTCTCATAACAACTCTTTTTCTACCCGAATATGAATGCCTTACATGATTAGGGTGCAGGAAAATAAACCAGAGATGAAACTATAATTTGATTAAATTGATTTGAAAAAGAGGCAGCAATAGATATTTAACCAGAGGGAAGAAATTATGTGTCTGTGCCATCAAACATTTTAGGAGTAATGTCCGTGTGTGATTTTAACAGTTTGAGACGTTAAAGGATGAAGCTGTTTCTTTATTTCTGTTGTTGGAAACAAATGTGATAAAAAGGCCAAAACCAAAAACCTATGCTAATTTAGCTAGCTGCTCCTGCCCTGCATCAAGGCTAGTATAAACAAATCACTCCACATTTGCTTTGTACCGTTAATTACTGTTAATACCATAAAAAACATAATTTCTTGTAGGCTAAAATCAACACTTTGACATAATACCGGTGATACACAATATCATATGTAATGTGGATCGCGTTAGCTGGTGAAGTAATGTGGAAAGCCATAACGTTACATATATATTGCACTGGATTATGTTAGCAACTGCTAACGAGGTAATGTCACTCTCTCCGTCACTGCAGCCTTTCTGACGTTGACGTTTTCACCAACATCGTCTGATTCGTGGAGTTTATGTTAGAGTTAGTGTTGGAGCCTGTGTTGTGCTGGTTATGGTTTTAGTGGACTGCATTTCGTTAGCTAAGGTGTTGTCGCTGTAGCCGGAGAGAGGCTTGACAGCGCGCACAGCTACATCCCAACCCAGTGCCTTCGCATCAAAAGCAGAATATTGGCTGGTCCAAGCAACAGAGAAAACAGGCCTGTGCTTCATTTCTAAGTGAGGTTAGAGCCTACTGCCAATAAGCCAGTGAAATTTTGATTTATTAATATTAAGTGATTTCATTGAAAAACTACATAAATCCCCTTTAACTGTGTTTGAGCACCAAGCATCACTGATGTAAAACACAGAGTCCCCCTCCTCTCATCTTGCCGGAGTCTAAAGAGTGTATTAGTTGCGAGTATGGTATGCAATTGAGTAACAACGCTTAAGTAAACAAACAAAAAAGACTAATGTAAACTACTATGCAGCTGTGATAAAGGTTTAAGACTGTGAGTAGCTCCTCTGTGATCTTCACGGCTGATGGGATTTGCCATTCCAGGCATCAACATAATTTTTCAGAAGCCTGGCAATAAATTCTGCTTATTTGTTCATTATGCTAATTCTGGGAATTTCTTGTGCTTTCTTTTCATCTTTGTCTTCTCTGTGCTGATATCAAGCTGTGGCACTGTCGCCACCTCAAGCCATGCCACTTCAGTGGAAGTAGCCTGTGTGTCTTGCTTTAAGCACATAAAGTACTTGCGTGGCAGAGCCTGAGGAATGTCATATGAATCTTATCTTTCCAGCATCATCACATTATTTTGGGTTCATACTGAGACATAATCAATAAAAGACAAAATCAAAAAAGGGGATGTCCCTTAAAATCATGCCAAGCACACCATGGTCATCTGTTTAGGTTTTGCTATGACAGTTTTTCTATAAAACTGTCATGATTAACTACAATTACTTCAGATGTGCTATATGAGTCATTAACCCAACAAAGAACTTCACATCTGCTGCTGAGATCATCAACAGTAACACAGTGGAAAACAGACCTTAGGCAGTGATTTGGAAAGACTCGTCACTAAACATTATCTGCCAGTGAAAATGATTCTTGGTTTGTTTTGCCATATTCTTCCGTTTACTGGTCACTGTTAACAGGAAGTCAGCAGGATTGAAAAAATGATCCAGTGATTGAAGTTATCACACACACAAGAGATTTCCATGTAATTCAAACATACTGATTTTGCACAGCAAACTTAATCGAAGCTACCTTTTGCGTCAAACCATCCACAGGTGTTACAGCTAGCTTCATATTCTTGTCACTGGCTTTAATAAGTTGTTATTTTCAAATACTGGATTCCTAAAAGCAGACTTTCTGGTCTGACAGAGAAATGCATGGCATGCTGAAAATGGTATGCAAAGGGCAGAAAAAAGAGGTGAAACCACAAAACAAACAAACAAAAACATTTTTGTTGGGTTTTTTTCTACATGTATTGTCACTCATTGATTACCAGGTCAATAGATGATCTTTGAGCTTTTTCAGTTCGAGCACTGCAATGGAAAACAGCCATATTGCATCACTCCCCTTTGCGATGCATTGTTCCATTGAAACATTTTAAATTCAAAATTAAGTCTTATTAAAGAGCATATGCCCCTACCCCTGCGACCCTGTACGCAGGATAAGCGGTTGACGATGGATGGATGGATGGATATGCCCCTCCTGGGTGACTGGAGGACTAAATTTTAGCATGCTCCCCCATCACTAATTACTGTAGATTTTCAGAGGTAAGGTAGAAGACCTGCTCATTAGTCACATCTTCTGTAATATCATTACTCATTATAGAGCAGATCTACACATCTTTTACACTGTGAGGAGTGGCAGATACAATAAATAGCCATATGGAAACCATGTAATGTGAGGTCTTCATAGTCTTGAAACTTGGCCCTCTATTCTAAACTGATAAAATTTCATCACCCCGGATGACACAATAAATGTTTAACTTGTTCTGCCTCTGCCACTCTCCAGCAACCCTTCATTTATTGCACACACACTTAGAAGTTTCTGCATGACCGCAACACAACATCATTGGCTGAAACAAAACCTTATATAAAGTTAACAGAGCTTTGACAATGTGCCCTTTGGGACTATAAATATTATTACTGATCTTTGAAATATCATGTGTTTGATGCAGCTTTTTGAACTAAAGGGCATTCAATAATACTGCTGGCACCATGTCAAAATAATACTGTACAGTGTGTAATTTGTTTTCCTGAGGGGCATGTACACTCAAGTTAAAACAACTTCCTGTTTCATGGTGAAACATCGTAATTTAACACCACGCCACAGACACACTCTTCAACGAAAACTCACTGTTAGCTCAAATTTTCATGGCAAAGATGTTTGGACTACACCACGAACATTTAAAGTCGATCCAATTGTCCAGGAGGGGTTTGTTAAAGTACGGTGCCAGTAAATGGTGAAAAATACACTTTCACTTCAAAATGGCTGACTTCCTGCTGCATTTAAGGTTTAGCTCCCAGAGGCATTTTTGTGTGTCTTGATACATCAGCCACAAACTTAAAGGAAAAAAGTAATATTGGGTCTCCTATATTGTAATTTTGTATTGTTTTATTTCTGCGTTAACGTTATCCAGTGTTTAAGATGCTCATCTAAAGCTAAACTAATTTTCAACCTGTGCAATATGATTAAGAACATATATTTTTAAATGTGTATTGTATTGTGTCTGAGGCAGTTCATTTTCAATATTATTTTGCCCACTTCCAGTTTGCTCACAACTGAGTGAATGTTGAGCCTAATACAGCAACCTAAATAGCAGCACCAGCCAACACTGAATGTGGGACATCGAGCAAATGATTAGCTCAGCTTAATGATGTTTCAGAACAGCAGCATGCTAAGTTGAAGGTGGCTGAAGCCAAATAAATTCTGTAAAAAAGATGGAGCAAACATGTGTCAGTATACAGTATGTACTGTACTTAACATTGCTGGAAAGGCTTAAGTTCATAGTATGGACTAATTTAACTGTAACAAAGCAGTGCTCTTACTTATTCATATCTATAAAACTTGAGTTTATATTAATATGAGTGGCAAAGGCAGTACTTCTTTATACATTTGTCAAAATCACAGAAAGAATTACCTTTCAAAAAAATAATCATATTCTATGCAGTCAGGAAATTAATCTACAGGGTTGCTGGCAATAGCGGCCCAGGTACTGCCAGTTGCAGCCATCGCTGATATCACAGGAAGTCAATGCAAACAATGGCATAAACAGCCATCTGTTGTATCAAAAGTGGCAGCTGAATCCCACTGATATTCTCTCTCCCTTATCCTGCACTGATCTGCTAACACGGGCCTGGTTGCGTTTGGAGCTAACACTAGCATGCAGGGCTGCAACTAATGAGTGTTTGCTCAGTGGGCCAGTGGTTTGCACTGTCAACTCACAGCAAGCAAGGAAGCTCCAGAGTTTGAACCTGTACTGATCCTTTCAGCAACAATTACTAGTTACTTAATCTGCAAATTTAAAATGAAGCAACTCCTTTTATGTGTGAAAAAATAACCAGCAAATGTTTGGTATTTTTGCTTAATCAAAACAATCAAATTATAATCTCATAACATGTGAAAATCATACTTTTAGTTCTCTTTATTGATAATAAACTTAAATAAATATTCCCAGTCTGTTTATGTGTTTCTCTGGAATAGAATTTATATAAAATTTAGCGGATAACTCAAGGACTTACAAATCATTAAAATCAAGGTCATATCATTTTAAATAATCTAAACACTTTCTCCTTCACAAAATATTTCTCCGGCAATTTTGTAATCACAGGAAACATGAGTTATGTGCACTTTTAAATATGTATTTTGCCTAAATACTTAAGCTATAAAACCAGTGAGTCAACTCCTCACTAAAGTCAAGAAGAGGAACTTATTTGGCTACTGTCTTTGATACACCCAACCCAAAAATAATGTTAGCTGACATGAAGGAAAAACACTGCACTGCAGAAGATTATGAATATCTGGGGAGGATTGTAGCAATCTGAGGTGTGGAAACCACTGTGGGCAGGTGTGTTTTACTGTAAAATAGTTAATTAATGTAGAAATTCAAATTTACAAATTATTTTAGGTAAAATTGTTCCTTAGAAATAAAAAAAACAAATAGTTTTATTAAGAGTTATGTGTAAGTATAGTTAAAAAACAGACAGGGAAAGTGATTATATTGACAATGTTAGATTTACCTACTGGCAAAACCTAATATTTACGGTATTAGACATTAGTGTGTTCCCTATTATCTATTTAAGATATCTCTGTTATTAAGAGTAATTTAGAAATTCAAGGTTATGCTCCTTAACTGAAAATGTCCAAAAATCTGTCTCAGACACACCTTTTATTTGAATTCCTCACATCTAATAAATGATTATATCAATAGCCACATGTCACCCATTTTGGGTGTTACTTTATTTCTTGTAACTCCATTTCCTGTTGGCCTTACTCATTGCGTAAACACATTATGAACTCCCTTATCATTGCTTTCCAGTGAAAACCATGTAAACCAAAATGTGGTGATTTTTCAGATAAACTGAAGGATGAAATGATCCCTCAGTTTATCAGATTATGGGTTCAGAAAATTAACATTTTTAAGATAAGTAAACCATTTAACAACCAAATGGATTACCTGATAAATGCATGGTCACAATTCATAAAGCTAAAAACAGGGCGTTGTTCTTTGCTCATAAAAAGCTGATGTTTTAGAGATACAGGGTTTTCACAGGACAAGGTTACTGTAGACTACAATTGTCCAGTCCAGTTGAATGGCCAAACTAAAGGTGTCAGTAGAAACCATACAGAGTGAATAAAACACATGAACAGCACAAGAATAAAAAGTTGAGGCGGTCAGATCCAGTGGTTAATGTGGGTCAAGTGCAAAAGCATAGGCCTACTTAGAGACATCATGTGATTGCAATTGTTGGATGTACCACCTGTGAGAATGATGAGGTGGAGCATTCCAAGCAGCAGAAATTGAAGAGCACAAAATCACTCACAGGGAATTTACGCTGACTTGAATTACCAAATCGGAGCATTTGCGTGCATTAACAGATAGTTGGCAGAAGAGGCCATGCATGTGTCTAGGCAGATTGATCATATTTCAGTGCTGAAGGAATACAGGGACATGGGCAAATCAGAGTTTATAGTTTTACCATCATCATCATTATTATTATAATTATTATTGTTATTATTGAAATTGAATTTATTTACCATCTGTGTTTTGTCGTGCTCTCCATCCTTCACCATAGAGACAACGACCGTAGAATGGAGAGGGGGGGGAGAAAAACAAAAATAACAGATGTAACTTTCTCAGTGCTACTGTAGGCAGCTCTTTTCAAAATAAAACGTGCACTTCAGTTTTTAGTGCTTGGCATTTACACCAGCACGTAATAAAAAGCTGATAAGCTAGATAACAGAAGTCAGGAATCATACAACTCAACAAATGAACTGATATAGACTGTCCAGCTCAAATCAAGTGTTCATATTTATAACTTTACAATTCTATCTCTATTACTATTTTTATACATACTTTCTAAATTAATATAAGCCTCAAATAAGTACTTGATTGTATGCATGAGACTAATGTCTTCAAAGTTTCAATTATCTACCACCAGCTAAGTTTTAGTCCTGAACTAGTGCAGAAGTCAAACAATCCGTTTTCACTGCATGACTAAACATTCATTAATGATTTCCGTAAAGTTAGTTTAGTCACTAACTGTATTATTTCACTAGCAACGTTAGTTACAGATATAGAGGAAACTGACAAATAGAGATATATAGGATCAGAATGAAATTTATGGACAAGGCTGCCAGACTGCTAACTGGGACCTGAATAGAAGAGAGTATGGGTCATGTCTGTGCATTAATTATTATTTGGGTTAATAATAAATAGAAGGTAGATTATTTATTGAATACCTAGGCATTACCTATCCATTGCTGAATTAATGAAATTAACAGTAACATACTCCCCAGAAAGCCTTTTCAAACTAATTACACATATCCATATACAGCTTTTGACAGACAGGAAATGAAACAGAAGCAGAGAGAAACAGAGGGAGATGGAATTCATGGCATAAATGTCACGATCGTGGTGTGGAGGCAGGTTGGAGAACCCAAACGCAGGACACAGAGCGGAGCAGGTATGGTATAACGAAGGGTTTTAATAAACAAACAAAAGCGAGCACACTTACAGGTGAGTGGCTGAATAACAGAAATCCAAAATCCAAAAGTTCCGGGAGACGAGACAAGACGAGACAAGCAAGGCTGGTTACAGGCAGAGAGTACACACACGACAGACTGGGGGGTAACATGAACAATGACCGGACAAGGACAAGACAGAAACACCAGGTATATATACACAGGGACTAACGAGCAGGGCGGGAGCAACACAGGTGACAGACATGAGACTAACGAGGCAGAGAGAGAGAGAGAGCAGAGGAAAACAGAGAGACTAGACATGACAAGCAGACTATATAACAGATACTGGACACTAGACAGGACAGAACCCAAAACTCAACATACCAAGGCAGATACCAAACTCAAAAGTAAACACAAAGGATGGCCAACCGGCAGAGCGTGACAGTACCCCCCCACCGACGAGCGTCTCCAGACGGTCAACAAAACAGCCCAAAAACAAGGCACAAGCCGGCCCAGGGTGGGCGGAGGGAGGACAGGAGGAGGGCAAGTCGAGCCAGGGTGGGCGGAGGGAGGACAGGAGGAGGGCCAGACCAGGAACTCTCAGGAGGGTGGCCAGAGGGCAAGGCAAGGGGGCGACAGAGTTCGGGAGATCGCACAAGCAGGCCAAGGGGACAAAACAGTCCGGGGGAACCACCCAACAGGCAGATCATGCCCAGGAAACAGGGCAGGTAAGGCGCTTGGCCTAACATGCAGGGCAAGGCAGAGGGGCAGAACAGTTCAGGAGGTCGTCCCGGAGGGCGTCCCAGGAGGCCGTGCAGACCAAAGGGATCACGGAGTTCAGGAGGTCGTCCCGGAGGACGACCCGACAGGCCGAGCAAATCAGGGGGAAAACACAGTTCGGGAGGCCGTCCCGGAGGACGACCCAACAGGACGAGCAAATCAGGGGGAAAACACAGTTCAGGAGGCCGTCCTGGAGGGCGACCCAGGAGGCCGTGCAGACCAAAGAGATCACGGAGTTCAGGAGGTCGTCCCGGGGGATGACCCGACAGGCCGGGCAAATCAGGGGGTAAACACAGTTCAGGAGGCCGTGCCGGAGGTCGACTCAACAGGCCGGGCAGAACAGGGGGGCCACAGAGTTCAAGGGGTTGGCAGGACGGCCAACAGTGAGGCAGCAACCCCACTGGGGGCCGAGCAGGAGGCTGACGGCAAGACCTCTCCGGAGGTCGGCACCCAAAGCTTGGGTGCTCTGGAGGCACAGCTGGGCTGAGGACCACCGGCGAGACAGCTGGGCTGAGGACCATGGACCGGACACGAGGAGCTGGAGTCGGTCTGAACACCGACTGAGCAGCTGGGCTGGGGACCATGGACCGGACACGAGGAGCTGGAGTCGGTCTGAACACCGACTGAGCAGCTGGGCTGGGGACCATGGACCGGACACGAGGAGCTGGAGTCGGTCTGAACACCGACTGAGCAGCTGGGCTGAGGACCATGGACCGGACACGAGGAGCTGGAGTCGGCCTGACCACCGACTGGACAGCTGGGCTGGGGACCATGGACCGGACACGAGGAGCTGGAGTCGGCCTGACCACCGACTGGACAGCTGGGCTGGGGACCATGGACCGGACACGAGGAGCTGGAGTCGGCCTGACCACCGACTGGACAGCTGGGCTGGGGACCATGGACCGGACACGAGGAGCTGGAGTCGGCCTGACCACCGACTGGACAGCTGGGCTGGGAACCATGGACCGGACACGAGGAGCAGGGGTCGGCCGGACCACCGGCGGGGCTGAAGCCGGTCCATCCGCCAACAGGACACGAGGAACAGGCTGGGCCACCAACGGAGCTGGTGTTGGTCGGACCACCGACGGGAGAACAGGAGTCGGCTGGGCCATTGGCGAAGCAGGTGCCGGTCGGACCACCGACGGGGCACGGGGAGCGGGAACCGGTCTGGCCACCGACGGAGACCTTGGAACTGGTGTCAGTCGGACCTTCGATGAGGGACCAGTAACAGGTGTCGGTAGGACGACCGAGTGAGACCTGGGAGCAGGAGTAGGCCAGGGATCAGGCAGGTCTGATGTGGAGCTAGCAGCGCTAGCGGGCCGGGAATCAGGCAGGCGGCTAGCCGTTTTAGCAAGCCAGGGTACAGGTTTGTTGCCGACGGGTCGCTGATGGTGACCTCGTCGCCTCCGATGACCACCACGGGAACCCGAAAAGATGGCTAGGCGACTCCCTTCAAAAGACGACTCCAGGGAAAGCCTAGCCTCCAGGCTATCAGGCCATAGCCTAGCTGCCCGTGCTGCCTCTGACTCCCTGGCCTTCATGGTCAGGTAGGCCAGGAGAGTCATAGTCCCTGAGTCCTTGGTAGGTAGGGCAGGCAGGCGGACGGACAGGCTAGGCGGAGGACTAGCGGCGCTAGCCGAGCAGGATACAGGCAGGACAGGCAGAGGGCTAGCGGCGCCAGCCGAACAGATAACAGGCAGGACAGGCGGAGGACTAGCGGCGCCAGCCGAACAGGTAACAGGCAGGACAGGCGGAGGGCTAGCGGCGCCAGCCGAACAGATAACAGGCAGGACAGGCGGAGGGCTAGCGGCGCTAGCCGAGCAGGATACAGGCAGGACAGGCGGAGGGCTAGCAGCGCCAGCCGAACAGGTAACAGGCAGGACAGGCAGAGGGCTAGCAGGCCGGGGAGATGACGGCCAGAGGCTAGCGGTCCGGGTGTTAGCCATTTCCAGGCTAACAGACTGAGGAACTGATGAGGACTTGGCTGGGGGATTGGCTGAGGTGTGGAGGAAGTCACAAACCCACCCAGGGAGAGAGTCTGCTGCTCCTGGCTGAGCAGCCAGGCTCTTCCAGGCAAGGGACACGATAGCTGCCTTATGGCTAACATGACTAGCCCCATACCACATATTCCTCAGCACCATAAGCTCCCGGCACAGATCAAGCAGTTCATCGGACATGGTGTCCGCTGGGTCCCTTTGTGGTCCGGTCATTCTGTCACGATCGTGGTGTGGAGGCAGGTTGGAGAACCCAAACGCAGGACACAGAGCGGAGCAGGTATGGTATAACGAAGGGTTTTAATAAACAAACAAAAGCGAGCACACTTACAGGTGAGTGGCTGAATAACAGAAATCCAAAATCCAAAAGTTCCGGGAGACGAGACAAGACGAGACAAGCAAGGCTGGTTACAGGCAGAGAGTACACACACGACAGACTGGGGGGTAACATGAACAATGACCGGACAAGGACAAGACAGAAACACCAGGTATATATACACACAGGGACTAACGAGCAGGGCGGGAGCAACACAGGTGACAGACATGAGACTAACGAGGCAGAGAGAGAGAGAGAGAGCAGAGGAAAACAGAGAGACTAGACATGACAAGCAGACTATATAACAGATACTGGACACTAGACAGGACAGAACCCAAAACTCAACATACCAAGGCAGATACCAAACTCAAAAGTAAACACAAAGGATGGCCAACCGGCAGAGCGTGACAATAAAGCCTTTAACACAAAATTACTTTCAGGTGCATTCCTGCTCCTCCCATCTCAAGATTCTGTCATGGTAATTGGTGCACAAATGTCTTGTGTGAGACAAGAACTGAATACTGTATTAGAAGATATCAAATGCTTGTTATAATACTAGTCCTCTAAAAGGCAATACTATGTTAATCAGAAGGGTATCATGGCGGTAATAGTTTTTGGGCTTTTTCCTTTGCATTTTGGTAAACAGGAAAGGCAAGAGAGGAAGAGGCGGTGACATGCAAGGTCAGGTCAAGACAAACCCACAAAAATGTAAGTACAGTACATGTGTCTACTAAAGATCAACAAGAAAACTACTATTCCACTATGAACTTGAATTGAGAAATAAGTTAATCTTCTGCTGCCTAAGACAAGAGAAACAGCAGAGATGTTTTACTGTTGTACATAAGCTTCAAGAGCTGATCTTATGTAAATCAAATAAATTAGATGATCTTTGGGACAAAATGTACAAAGTTAAAGGATGCTAACCATTGCCATTCGGTAATGTACTGTACAAGGCTGTGGTGGCATAATACCGAATATACGTACATGAATATGCAAATCTGATTTTACCCTGGTGTAAATGTGGCCGCTATTCATTGGTTAAAAATTAAAAATGTTTATTATGAAAACACTCTCAAATGTTTTACCCACAAAGATTTGTGGAAATCCCATTATTCAAATTTAAAACAAGTTTTCAGTGTTTACAAGAAGTGTGTCATGGTTGAGTGAATGGCTGAATGAGGGGATGAAGGCAGATGGGCATGTGGGACCAACCTTCGACAGCCCTCTTGAAGAAAACTTTGCAGCTACCGCAGGTTACAACCCCGTAGTGGCATCCCGAGGCCTCGTCTGAACACACCAAACAGATCTTATGGGTCTGCCCACTGGGTTTGGTTTGGCCTGGCACCACAGAACTGCTGGCCTCTCCTGTTCTGGATGACAGAGAGAGAGAGAGAGAGAGAGAGAGAGAGAGATGTAAAGACGAGTGAGCTGCATGTAAATATAAAGATGCCTGTGATCAATTCAAGGCAGGCTGCGGAGGGCTGTTTGCGGGTATAGACATCCTCAATGGTAGGTTGTACTGTTGCTAGGAGACATGAAAACCCTTTGGACAAATCCGGTCGGTTAAGGGAAATACCTGAACTGAAAACAAATAAACATTTCGACTGTGCTGCTGTTTCTATGATTGATGGAGTTTTTTCCTATGGTAATAGCTAAAAAGTGATGTGGACAAAGCGCTTGACATTTCATAACAATTGTGGTATTACTTAAAAGAATGAAACTATATAATACAATAGCCTAGGTTCCAAAAACTTAAAAATAGCTTGCAGGGAACAGAAGCACATAACTGGAACAAAACAGCAGAAATTTTAAACAGTATTTTCTGTAATACAGCACAATGATGCAAAGCATTTAATTCAGTATAACTGACTTAAATGTGATACAGTTGCTGGTTTGTTCATGGTCTGATAATTTCTTCATTCATGCATAATGTGTGAGCAATTCTGTTACAATGCGCATTAAAGCCTCGTTTAAACCGCTTGAGAAACTTGCACACACACAGAGTTATTATCCTCGACTGTCTATAATTAGACTTAAAGTAACTGAGACACCTGAACTGCAGCGTGAAGCTCAACTACGCACCAACACCAATTTGTCAGATGTATTGCAGGCAAAGTGCCAGCATGTGCACAGAGAGTATGTCAGGTTTAAGGGGGCATGTTGTGTCCAAACAGACTCCAGGCTACTGTTAGCCTGACACTGCTGTGTAATTCCTGACAAGAATTTGACAGCATTAGCATGGCTAAGATATTTTCTCCCTTGTTTGTTTTGGCAGCACATTAGTTGGGATTTGTAGGGCATTATGTAACAGAGTTGACTTGCTGAGCTTGATAATGACTTTACATTAAGGCCTATAGATAACTTAGCTCACGCTGTGTCACAACTAATGCTCCAAGTGTTGTTTCTACCCATTTTCTCATCTCTTCATGTCTTTTAAGCTATAAAGCCATGTTTGCAAAACAGGTATAGAGACAGTATATAAAAGAAACTTGTTGGTGTCCGTCCCACAGACAAGGAGCTGCCCCTACCCGTCTCATCAAACAAGCGCGAGCTAAATTCACAACGGCCGGTGCCTCATGGTCATTGGAAAGACGACACTTGCTTATGCAGATTGGGACTGTGATCAAGTAGGTGTAGAAGTGGTGGATCTTGGAAGATCTCCAACTAAGACACTTAGCTATAGCTTGACATTATACTAGCCAAGATCATTCCGTACTCACGCAGACAGTTTCAAATAATGGCATGATTCAGAAAGCGATGCCAGCTTAACGTTTGGCAGTCATCTGAAAACTATACAATCATGCTGCTTTGCAGATGGCATAAACAGACGTGGGGAGGGAGAGTGGGGGGAGCTTGTTCCCAGAGTCTGGAAGAGGGAGCTTGACCCCACACAGCGATGCCCCTATCTGTACAAAATGTGCTTTTTTTCCCCCCAGCAGATGTTACAACACATAGTCATACTAAAAATATCTTCATAAATCAAATCATATGTTTTATGATTTATTGTTCATAATTTTTTAGAAAACAAATTGCTATAATGACAATTCAACGGAGGCTTAGCTTTGTGAACTCAAATAGAAAAGTGGTGAAAAACAGACCAGGACAAAAAGGTTTATTTAAACATACAATTCCCATTCCAAGGAAATCGCTCCCATGGAGGGCAAAAAGACGTTATTTTCCGCTGCCTGCCAACCAATAAGGAAGTGATACACTGTTACTTTGAGTTGCTGGACATGCTGGGTGGTTGTTGTGCTTTCTGATGCACTAATCGAGGAGGAGAGAAGCCTGGGATCACTTGCAGTTTGTGTTCATATCTTTCTTTTTCTTAAGTTGAAAGGTGATCCAAATAAAATCTGATTGCTTTTGCGGCGTCTTTACGGGTGAGTTACGGTGTGAGCCGCTATGTTGGTCTGTTGTTTTGCCCTCCAGGTCACCGCACATGTCACCTGACTGAAAACTATGAATACATAACTCAATCACAGACCGGTAAGGATGCATGACTATCACTTAAATGACTATGTATGATTCATTCTGAAACTTATCAAACCCACAACTTGTAACCGTTTTTAACTTCTGTTAGAGGTACCATAATCACCCTAACCAACACTCTGACCTACATTTGACACTAACATATAACAGACATTTCCACCTTGTGTTGCAATTGATCCTGTACATACTGTAAACTGTATGATACATCAAAGACTATGTCATGCGAGATAGATTGTGGTATTAACAAGGTTTCCCGTAATATATTTACAGGATTTCCCATACTAATTATATTTAGTGCATCCATATCTTGATCTGCACAAACTATCGTTAGACTTTATTTGCAACACTGTCACTCTGAACATTTTGGCAGACGCTTTCTAATATGTACCGGTCTTAACTTTGGATCATCAGTCTAGCAGTAGTAGGGTATTTATAGAAACAGTCCTCTTTGAACCTCCTTTATGAGGAGTAGGGTGTCCTTCTATGTGCTCATCTTTCTGGCTCTCTCATTACTTGACAACTTGACAAGCAGCTATGGCTAGATTCAAGTGAAGATGTTGTGAACGCTTTTTATCGGGCAGTGCTTGACCTGTGATAGCTCTCTCGGGATTGCTCATCCACCAGAAAAAAAGACAGACTGCCAGTGAAGCGGGAGATCGCATGATACCAACCAACCGAGTGAAGCAAGTGTTGGCATTTACACCGGATGTGCTTTAGCAATTTGAGATGTTTCAGATCATCAGTTTTTATTAGTTACAATGGCACTGCAAGACTTAGTCTACAGAACTTTATGTTGTCTTAATTATATTTTATTCTTTGACATTTTTAATATTTTGTATTAGAGAGCTCAAAAATAATTACATGTTACCAATTAAATTCTATTCTATTCGAACATGACTTAAATTGCTGGTAATGGAAAATGACCACAGGGTGGTGTTTGGATTAAACATTTATATCCCCCCTACTCCTGCTCCAACTCAAATGCTCCTCCCATCGCTGAGCCAACAAGCGTGGCTCTGAGCCATGCAGGGCACATTCAAGCCTCATTAGGAACGCCTCCATACAGGACCAGAGCGCAATAAACAAGTGCACTTACTCAGTCCCTCAATCACACAAACAGCAAAAACGACTTGTGTGTGCTGATAAACAAGAGCACGTCACAAGCAGACGCACACTGCACACAGTGATTACCACACAAACAAACAAAGTCTAGTACACATGCAGGAAGAGTAATAATCCAACAAGCACACCTCCACACACAGTCACTAATACTTTCAGGAGGGACTTAAGCAGAAGACATCCATAAACACATGAAAGCAGGATGCAGTTGGCTGCCCTTTGCTGCTCTTTCTTCGCCCCCACTGCTCTAAGCGCCTGTACACACAAGTATGTGTGTGTATGTGTTGCACTGAAATGGTTGTATCACTAAAGTAGCAGTAAAAAGGCAAATGTAACAAAAAACTGAGCCGGCTGGAAAGTACTGCCTATCACTTCCCTCATTATTTTACTTCTACCTACAAACATCTCTTTCTGTGCGCACACATGCTCTCAATATGCGTCAATACTGAGAGGTTGTGTAAAAATATTTGAGCGCCTTGGCAGCAATTCTCAAGAACAAAAACAATAAATTAAATCAAAGCCTGCTGCAACTGACGGTATGTGTCTGCAGGGTTTTGTTAAAAATGAACAACCCTCTAACCTGGCATTGTCAGGCTATTTCGCAAATGCATATTAGTCTGGAACCTCGATGTCCAAGAGGCGTTTTCAACAGGTGCAGACCAAAATCGACGCAATTAGATAGACCTACAACAAATCAGAGCAACAAAAACATGTGACGTAGTGCTGAGTGAGCTGAGCAAGGTGCTTAATCTGTTTTCAACCAGAAAAAAAATGGCGGCCTGTTCACAAACCTTCTCAAATTGTAGCAAAAAAGTACATCAAAATGTGTTTCTGAAAGCATTTCAGGCAAGAAATAAGCAATGCTGAGCGAGACATAACATCATCTTGATTCATATTTGATCAGCATGGTCTAGTTTGTAAGCTAAGACTGGACACAGGTCCAGACCTACAACCAATCAGAGTCACAATTGGCCTGACCAAATCCAGGACAGGTGGAAATCTGTCTGAATTGAGGGGGGGCGGTGGGACAGACGTATCTGCCAGAGCAAATGAAACATGAGCTTGGCAGATCTGTCTAGTTCACAAGATAACAATCCTGTCTATCTCTACACAAACAGCACATTTATAGATTGTAAAATATACCACTGGAAATAAATTTTGGCTTATCTCCCCAATGACTCAGTTTGGAATTAATCAGTGCGTCAATGGTACATTTCAAGTATAATCCAATAACCAGAATGTTGATTTTTAATTAATCACATGGACATGCCAACTGTTAATTTAATTTACATCAGAATATAATCAAACCACATCATAAATGTGTTATGCATTTTCTTAATGATGCATCATTGTATGTGGTGGAAAAGAAAGCTCAGCATTAATGACAGTCCACAACAAAGAAAGTCCCTGCAGCAGCTATGGAGGGAGAACTGAACTGGGCTGACCTGCAGTGTCACTGGGGAATCGTATACCAGTGACTACAGTGGGAAACGATGAGGGGACCGTTTTTTCCATTAAGATCAAAGCTTTTTTAGGCTAATGTGTGGGAGCAGAAAGTATGAGATGGGTGGTGCAAGTGGTTTCTGTAAGCAGTGAGATGTAGAACATGAGAACAGCCCACAGGGCTCACAGACGCATGACACAAACATGGAAACTGGTTGACTTGGCCAAACACATTTGGGAAAACTCATGTATACATTAGTGTGGTTTCTAACTTGATTTTATTAATATATTAAATTTTATTTTTGAGTAAAATGTCTTGTAGCTGTTCTTTTAAAGAAAATACAAACCTTCTATGCCTTTCTTAATTTTGTTTCGCAACACTTTTGATGGCAAACACAGCTGTTGTTTGGATGGCAATCTCTTGTTTCTGGTTATAATGTGCAGTTCATTTAAATTTAAATTCCAGAAAGCACTGAGAAAGCCTGAGTGGGTAGAAATAACAAACTTTTATTGTATATTCCAAGCACATTCATCTTGTATTTATGCATTCCTGTTAGTTTCTGAGAAATATTCATTTCCATCTTTTTTATGGCAACCATGGCACACAATGAACATCCAGATGCTCTGCCTTTTCTCTGATGGTGACTGGGTTCTCTGAAAGGCCAACCATAATTGGAGACCCATAGAGGACGGGGTGTAATCTACATTCAAAATTAAAACATGATATTACTTGTGTTCACCTGGTCTGCCAGCCCATCATAGCGGAACACACACTCAATTAGTAGACTCGGAGGATATTTATTGGACTGTGTGCTTGATTTAGTCAGGAAACACACACCATATCTTGATTTGTCTGACCAACAGCCCAAGACCCAGAGATATTTAGTTTACAATGATATAAAACAAAAAAAAGCAGCAAAACCTCACTATGGAGCAGCTGGAACAAGGAAAGTATTTGGCATTTTGGCTCATAAATGATTTATCAATTAAAATAATAGTTGCAGATTAATTTTCTGGCGATCGGGTTAACCGATAAATTGACTAATCATTATGGCAGTTATGATACAGGTTCAGGTGTAAGTAAACAAATCCTTTATGACACATTTAATATCTTTATCTCTACAAATGAGCTTGTGGTGGCCAAGGCACTAATCAGACATTAGTGGCATTTGCAACAGTACATCTCTTAAATTTAAGGCCTTCCATCCCCCTCCCTCTTTCTCTCTTTTCCTCTCTCTCTCTCACCCCCTGTATTCAAATATTACAAAAACGTCCGCAACATCTTTTCTTTTTTTATATAAAAATGTGACAAAATAAATGCAATGTAATTATTTGGTAACACTTTGCAGCCCTATTTCATGCATCATCAAGACATAATGTAAAAAAAACAATCAAAAAAACAATCTGTTCTCTGACTTTTTAATCCCTATTGAGTAATGTTACTGTTCTACTGTACTTTTTCCTTCCTGCCTTTCCCTACTCTCACTTCTCTCTCTCTCTCTCTCTCTCTCTCCATCACATCCTCTCTCATTGCTCATTCTCCCTCTTCCTCCTTCCTCTTCCCCTTCACACCGCCTCATCTGCCAAGGTTATATAATATTCGTATTATTGCTGCTGGGGCAGACGCCCCTCCCCCTGCGCGCTCAGCCTCTCAGCCAATTGAGTGTCACTACTGGCAGAAGTATGGAGGAGGTCAGGCGAGTCATGGGATTATCCAACTCACCTACCAGGAGACAAGAGTACACAGCGTATGTGTGCATGTGTGTGCATGTCTGTGTGTGTGTGTGTGTGTGTGTTGATCTGGTCTTTGGAATACTGAGTGGAGCCTTTGGTTGCTAGAGAGGAGCACAGTTATAAAGCTACCCTTGTTTCAGAAATCATCATGTGATTGTTTGATGGCTCCCTCTTTTCTTCTCTCTTTTTCTCCTGCTAAACTCCATTCACCCGCCCACCCTATCTCCTACACAGTGCTGTCACTTCAATCATCATTTCATAGCATCAGCCCCCCCCCCCCCGCCCGCCCCGGTTAACTGGAGCAATTTCAGTTGTTTGCAACTATACACACATTCTCCTGTGAAGTAGATGTTGAGGAGAAACTTATTAGGAAAATTTACCTGACAAGGACAAGGATGATATGGAGTTGCAAAACCTGTTAATGAGGAGATTGGGGTGGATGGGTGAGTCAACAAATTACAGAGACCGCTGATCACTTCCATCTCCTATAAGAGAGTCAACTTTGGTTTCCTTTAACCATAACCATGAGCTCTCTTTAACCTAAGACATGAAAAACAACCGTTTCATCCTGAGCAGCGAATTGTCCGCCGGGCCGAGCCACTGTGTTATAAGTGAAGGCCAGAGTGAGTGAGGTGAGTCAGAGCGCAGGAGAAGTTCAAGCTCAAATAAGGGGGGGAAAAAACATTCATAATTCAGCCAAGCAGTTTGACTTCCCTTTGACATTCCTTTTTTTTTCATTTACTACTGCATCTCTCTCGCTCTCTGTCTTATTTGTGTTCTAAAGTACTCCGGAGATGCTCAAAGAATCATCAGCAAAACAGCCGCGGTGATGTCTCATTAACAATAATTACCCCTGTGACTGGCGCTGAACTAGAGAACTCTTAATTTAGATTCTGAAATAAATCAGTCACCGCCGACAGATCATCTTTTCATCAGGCCTGAACACAATTTTCCTCTTTTGAATAATGTGTGAATGCACTGTGTGTTCAATACAGTGAAAAACATATAAATAAAGTAGGAAAATGCACGGCTGACTAGTATTGCTTTTCAGTGCGATCGTCTACTAAATTTGCATCTACATTTGCCGTGACGCCGAGTAGAATGGCGACTCAACATATAATTAAACAATAGAGATATACAAACTGCTGCAGGGATCCAATCTGTGTGCCTTTCTGGAAGCAGACCAGAGCGAGAGAAAATGAAGCTTCAAACCTGTGAGTGACCTGGCCTCAGGGTCCGTGCAATAATTCATTATCTATTTTATTTTATTTTAAAGGAATCACATTGTGTTGATCAGGGGATATTGTGGATATTAAGGACATTGTAATGCACAAGTATGTTGTCAAAACAGATGATAACAAATGTATTAAAAAACTGATAACACAAGGTTATGAAACATGATATGGAATATTTGAACATTGTTCGACATCACATCTAATGTTATCTTGCTGTTTAGAATGATGGACATCAATATGATTATTTAACAAGTGAGTTTGCCTATGTTTATGAGATAAAAAGCCATTATTGATTTCAGACATACAGCATCACCTGGCCCAGTCCAGCAGAAGGCTCATCTCTACACACGGCTTCAGTTATATTTAGAGAGCCAAAGACAAGAGTGTGTGTAGGCAGAGCAGAAAGAGAAAGGAACAGATCACAGTAAAGAGATAGTAGCATGTGTTAACAGACAGTAAGGCCTTTTTCTATAACTTTGATGTACAAGGTAACGTCCAGAACAGAAGAGAGCAGTTCAAAGCAGCTAAACAGGAGACACAACTTCTACTGTTCCTCTCTGAGACGGGTACGGTTTAGGCTTGATGAGGTCACATGTTAAATCCCTGGAGCGTAGCTATGCTGTATTGGAATGTGGAGCTTTACAGGAAATTGGGCCACATGGTGTAGACTAATGACGAGTAATGGCACAATCTTTCAAGTTCTGTTCTACGGCACCACAAGAGCGTGTTTATCAGAAAGTTTAGCAAAACATAGATGATCCTCTCTGTCAAACTGATACAATTTTAGAAACAAGGACGTTTTCTGTGCTTTCTGATTCTTAAATGTAAACAGGTCCTGTAGCTATCTCAAGCTGCTGTGTGTCTGATTTATGTTCTTCACCAAAATACCATTGAATTGTCGTTGTGGATATTGCAAGGTGCTTTTTTAAAAGAAATTAAAGCTACACTGAAAGAGGATTGTCGTGTGCAGGATGATTTTCACACTGAACAGAATTTAAAGAAAAGAAATGACTGATTTTCTCCTAAACACAGTCTGCAACTACAACTGAAAAAATTAGCCATTAATGGAAATGGCTGATCAGCAAAATAAATACTGGCAACTATTTTGATAACTTTTGATAAATCGTAGTCATTTTCTACGTAAACATGACAAAAATTCTAGCTTCTCAAATGTGAGTATTTGTTTTTCTTTTAAGATATTAAACTGAATCTTTGGATTTTATATTATTATAGATTATTAGGGAGTATAGGACAGAACTACAGTGGGCTAGTCAACCAATCATTTCAGCATTACAATTTGTACTTTCCATTCATCAAAGCATAACATTTTCTGCTTCCTACCAATGGTATAAACTCCACCTCTCTGGAGGAACATTGAGGTCAAATCAAATGCTCAGCATTATTTGCTGCCCATCTTCGAACAATGTATGATAATATGATGAGAAGGCGCTCTACTGACCCAGCCAGACACAAAGCCTAAGCAGGTGGGGACCCTTATCCACCTCCTGAGAGGATGACACTGTTGTAATAAAGCCTGTGTGTGTGTGTGTGTGTGTGTGTGTGTGTGTGTGTGTGTGTGTGTAGGGAACCTTCAATTGCTCCCTGCAGATTCGATTTGCTGCTGACACATTGTGTATCTTAAATCAGATAGATGGCCAAGGCCTGAGGTTACCCATTTCCCCTGGTGCCCTTATGTAATTAGCTTTCATTTAGCACCTTAATTCTTTGCCACCCTCCTCTCTCTCCCCCTTTCACCCACTCTTCCTCTTTTTTCTCGCTCACAACAGCAAGTTGACAGAAAAGACCACTTTTGTCTCTCACCAAATCATAATTTATTCCCATAATTCACTAATGTCACTTTAATAATAATAATGGTATTCAAAAGGGCTGTGCCAATATAACTGCTGGCTTGTACTATCACTTTATTTTTTGTTGCTGTGAACAAGCAGCAGCAACATGCAACATGTAAGCCGACAGCGCTTACATAACAGAAAACTTACCACAGCTATATAAATATTTATCAATGCCATAAACCTCTAAATCCTGTTGATATCAACATCCTACTGTTAGAGGGAAAAGATTTCTACCTGTTAAAATTCAAGTCTTATACTCAAAGTCTTTCCAAAAAGAGATATAACGAAAATGTTGATCCAAAAAGCCCAAACACATTCTTGTTAAGAATATATATTGTGGTAAAGTGAAAGGAAGTGATGCACATCATTTTTTTAATTAACAAAAATAATCACTAGAGATTTCAAAGGCATACCCTCACATGAAAAAAAGGAATACAGCTGTGAAAACTATTTTAATTTAAAAGTACGTAAGGAAAAAGGGAGTGGAAAGGAGTGCTGTACTATGCAGAAAAAAAATCCACAACCCATTCCAGTGTTTGATCTGCATTTCCTGCACTAAAACACATAACAAGTGTAAACATACAAACATAACAGAGAACGAGAGCTGGGCCTGACCAAGTGTTGAATGTCAGCCCGCTAACACATAATACAGTAGAAGCTGAAACCTAATATGTGGGCTGACACAGCTTATGAGTGCGGTTGAGGAAATGGAGAAAGAGACGACAACCAGCTAACATTACTGGCTGCTAGTGAATGGACGCCATTGAATCCCATCATTGAATTGGCATTATATTGCTGCCCGCTAGCAACCAGACAGATTTTGGCACTGAGCTCAACCAAAATGTGGTAGCTTTAAAATTGATCTTTTCCGACTGTGCTGTTTCTCTGCTGAGATTATGAACGTTAATGCTGTTACATTCCTGAGATTTCCATTGGGGTCAGTCTGTGGACACGCCCCACAGCCTACAGCCTTTTGGTGATTATATCCACAATAACCATCACTGACCGAGCAACTTTACAGTGAGGCAACCTGCAGACCCGAAAATGTGCCGTTAGAGATGAGTCAACTGAGCCTAACCCTACTGTAGTCAGTGCTGTGATCTGTGGTCCCTGCTGCCAACAGGCTGAGTGATGGTGGAAAACAGGTCACGCATACAGGCAGACAGGAAAGCAGGAAGGCAGAGCTAGTAGGCAAGAATGCAGCGCAAATGTCCACAGCAACAGCAGCAGCAGCTGTAACATTAGGAGAGGAGAGCAGCGACGGCTTAAAGGTTAATGGAGGGTTAAATTTACATACGCCCACCATCTCTGTCTGCAAAAAGATTAACGGGTGAAGTTGAAGATGCAAACAAAGCAGCAATGGTGTGGTTGCACAGTGTGCTATACCGGGTTGGGAAGTAAAAGAACCAGATCTGAATTGGGACAGGTTACAGATTTACAAGACATTTGCTAAAGAATATCATGCTTTTCAATTTTATTTGTTCAATCAAGGTGATGCATGCATCAGTGAATGTGTAACACAGCAGACCAGCAGCAATGTTTGCAAGAGTTTCTAAGCTTTAAATAGTGCTACTGTGAAATGTAATCAGTTTGCCAAACTAGTTTCTGGTCACGGAGAAGAATGTCTTAGATGACAAAGTATTTTACTGCAGCATAAATTCAGAATGCAGCATCATACGCAGTCAAATAGACCAGAGGCGATTAATGCTAACACATCCATGCACAACTGCCAGAGAGGCTGCGCGAGAATAGTGACATTTTTCATTATTTTACCTTTTTATCACAAAATACCTACCTATGACAACAGACATGTTTATGGCAGCCTAACTCTGCCAAAAATGAGGTGTTTTCGCAATTTTTTGTAATCAAATAATATGGAATCAGAACCAGGATTCAACTACAAGAACAGAATTTAAATCAAAATCCTAAATATAAAACAAATCTAATCCTTGTACAGTTGTGATACACATACACTTTCAACATTGTGATTTATCCCTTATCAATGGTCGAACAGAGTTAGTAATCATCAAATAAGATTGATGTGGTACCGTTGAATCATCATAGAACAGCACAACACAAGGCCAGGAGTTTCAGGTACAGTATGCTTCCTGCTTTCTGTCTGCAGGGAATGTAGTTGAAAGTGCAGACTGATTGATGTGCAACTGTAGATTAGAAAATGATTTCCTTCCAACTATACATTCTTCTTAATTGGTTAGCAGAGGTGAGCGTGGAAATGCAAATGTTTTTACAGCCAACTCTGAAGCGCTGATTTACTATATTTATAAACAGTATTCACATACAGTATACAGTACATAGTTGGCTTGTTAGCTCATGTGAGCAGCTGCACTGTTACCAAGTATAGCTCATACCAGATTACAAACTGTACATGGAAGCACTGCTTTTTCAACATTTTGCTTCATGACAAAAGTGTGTGTTTCCTTAGGAGCATTAAACATAAAAGTGTGTAGGAAAGTTTTGTGCTTCCAAGTGCACAATAATAATATAAACAATTACTTAAGGCTTTCTTTATACTATAAAACTTTACTGTAGCTCAGGCTTCAGCAAATAGCACCATGACACTCTGAAACACCAGCACGAGGTTCTCCTGAAATTTGCCATGAAACATGATAGGCATGAGATTGACAGGTGATTGTCAATGAACCTTAAAATCCTAACTATGGCAGCATTTTGGCTTTCCAAAGAAAAAACAGCTCCTGTACTGCTGTGCGTTAACTTTTCAAATCTGTACTTTAGTACTGTAAGAACAATCCAAATCTATCGAGCTGCCTGCTGACCCAGTGTTTCCACTGAGGTGTGACTACAGAGGTGGTGGTTAGTTTTGTGGCCTGTAACCTGTCTCGTGTATATTTTTTCGTTAACTTGTTCGACCAGACAGTTGGTGACAACGCCTCAAAGTACACAGCCATCATTATGTACATGCAATTATAACTTTATAGCATAGTTAAACATGTCTGACAGATATTGATAAGACATCAGAAACACCAAAATAAATGATTATCAATTTACACCTCGATCCATAATACACTTTATCTTTAGGACTATTCCAAGAAATTATGGTAATATGAATATAATCTGTTTGCAGTTATTCAAAAAAAAACATGATTGTGTTTTAATCATATAGAGAAAAATGGCATAAAATGTTGATAATACAAATTTCATCATTAAAACAATGACATTTGTCATAATCAAAATCCTGATCCTGATACGGTCATTGTCGAATTTACCTTCCTTCGGGGAACTCTGGATCTTCATGACTAATCAGGAATTTTGTTTTACTGTTGTCTCCTCTGTAATAGTCTTATTGATAGCTGGCAGTAATATAGGCCAGAGTGGTTAAGTTGTCCAACCATAACAGAATCAAAACAAAACAACACTGCACAACCCAACCAGCCTGCAGGCTGCAGAAATAAAACCACTGATGAAACATGTAAATGTGGTTGAAAAACACATAAGGTTAGGTCTAAAAAAGGTTGCTCATCTCATAAAAAAAGAACCTCTCCTGGACAAAAAGGCATGCAAATTAATGTAAACATGTGTATTTGATTTGATTCCATCCCGGCCCAAGGCATACTGCAAACAGTGCGGTCTGGTACATTACAACCAAGCTCACTTAAATATTTATCAGTTATTAGAAAACTGAAGCAATGTTTGTTTTTAATGGCTGTCAAAGTGCCTGTGAATATGAAAGCAAGACCAAAGTAAGGTTTTCTTGGCAAGTCTCGTACTGTTCTAATATATAACATGATGTCAGCAGAACTAAAAAGAAAAATCAGTTATTCAAACAAAAGTTCATACACACAGATCCATTACCAAAATAAAAAAAATTTTGCAAAGAAATTACATTTTACATTTTAAGTTTGACCCAAGCTGCCTGCTGCCCCTGCTAGTACAACTTCTGCGACATTTCTGTGGGTGACATTAATGAGGCAAAGCAGGCTTTCACCCTGAGTCCATAAGGGCACAGCACTACTTGTATTTGACTATCAAGGTTTTAATGCACATAAGGTAGCCCTCTCTCTCTCTATCACAAACTCACACACACCCACCCACGCATGCACAGACACACACACACACACACACACACACACACACACACACACACACACACACACACACACACACACGAGGAAAGAGGCCAATCATTAACCCAGAGAAGTACTCTAAATATCTCTTCATGAAGCCTCTTATTCCTCCCTTAGGTGGAATCATACCAGGGTAACGAGGCGTGGTGTGATCTGTGTATTAGGTGTGGGCGATATGGCATAAATATCATATAACGATTTATTTCAGGCAGGATCACAATTCACAATCTTATCACGGTGCATTTTCATGTTGGTTTTCAAGACTATTTTGCAAGTTATTGGTTTAAAAGAGAAAAATAACACAATTTTATTAAGAATATACAATGTAGACTAACAATTACTAATGATTCAACAATAAAGAACTGATTCCTTTTGTTCTTATAACATTTTAAATATTTTAATATATATTTTTAATTTAATTTTATAAGATATTTGGTTCTGCATATTTAAAAACACAAACTGGGGACTTGTTGCAGATATTGATTGGCATTTACAGTAGTCAATAGCCTCAGTATGCGTTACGCCCCTACCGTCGTGCATACACTGTGCAGACTAGTTCAGTTCTCACTGAGTGAACACTCACTGCAGCCGGACTGGGAGCGAACACAGCATCCTAGACAGAAAGAGGCCAGTTTGACGACAGGGAATACAGGACTGAGGTGGTTTTCTTGACGGGTTTGGTTCTTGGCACCCCGGGGCTGACTCAGGGACAGTTAGCAGCACGGCTAACAAGCTAACTACCTACCGACAGATGCAGTTAGTGGTGTTAGCTGTTTAGCAAAAAGTAAATGCATCTGTCCATCAAGAAACTCTGTAAATCACCGCGGTACTATATTCCCTGTTGGTCTCTGTGTTCGGTCCTGTTCCTGTTGTGTTTACTGGGAGGCTGCTGAGCGCGGTTCCGTTGCACACTCGCTCGGCTCCGGTTCTGAGGCTATCCTGGTCTAAAACCTCCAGTGCTTAGAGTAGAGGTGTAAGTTAACATTAAACACAATACGCTCCCCAGGTGCTCCGAGCTCCCAGTCCGGGCTGAGTCAGTTATGACCACAAGGCTAACTGAGCTTATTATATAACAGCAGCTAGTTAGCCACGGAAAGTGATTACTTATTAACAGGTAACACTTTCTGTACATTAGCAAACGCCATAAATCACAGAGAACTGAGGCAGAGCAGCCAGGAACATGGGGAACTTTAATGTTAATTTTATGATGCACAGTTACATTGTTGCCTTTGTAGACAGCGGAGGACTCAGGCAGCTACCTTGTAATGTTGACTGCATGTGTGAGCCACAGAACTAAAAGTGATAGATTATGCTAAAAGATTATGCACTGTAGCACGATATTAACGATCACTCTGAAAAGGAAGATCGTGGAGACATTTTAATCGTTCACAGTCTAATGTAGTAATATTGCACACCCCTACTGTGCATTTCAACAACAGGAGAGGAGAGAAGAAAAAGGGAAGGGAGAAATGAGCTGGAAAAGCAGAGGGGAGACGAGAGGAAGGAGTAGAGAGAGTGAAAAGAAAGCACACTTACTAAGATAAGATTAGATCAGTTATGGGGAAAGTACTAGATTGCAAAAATTAATTCCATGATTTCACAATTGAAGATTTAAAACAGCGGCCGCTGTTACAACCTTATTCAAAGACAGGAAGAGTGATGGTAAAAGAAAACTGAGAAACGTGAGAAGAGAAGAAAAAGGAGTGAGAACACATTAATCAAAATGCACATCTCTATAGAGATTGTATCATCAAATGCTAGAACCTGTGGCCATTGCCCTACCTCTCCAACATTTCAGTTTCCTGTGAGAACGCCAGTGATATGTGCCTCAGCGCTAATCTTTGGCCCTGCCTGAGGGAGAGATCCTCCAGATGTTAGCTTTCACTCAGGTGAACTCATTGACTGATATAAAAAAGAGCAGGGAGGCATAAAGAGCTTGATAAGAGCTCTGGAGATGTGATTCAGCTGGCCCTGCTCCTATTACTGTAACCCAAACAACCACAGATATAGCACCAACAACTAGCTCACAGCATGTAGGGGGAAATTACCTCTGCGTCTGTCAACAGCGCTGAGAGCAGTGCATGTTTGTTGGAACAGACTAAAGACATTGTTGATTTTAATATCAAATTCCCAAAGGTTGGCTGCCCTAAAAACCTAATGAAAAGAGCTTTTTTGAGTTATTACTAGACAGGGAAAAGCTAACATATATGAAGCCAGTAATTTAAAGTTCATAAACATACAGTGTGAGCAGGCAGCTTTAAAAAAAATGTAAAAAAGATTTATTAGCTTCACATTATCAAGAATCTCCACAAATCTCCTCCTGACGGCCCAGAAGCGGTGAAAACAGCATCCGCAGCATTGATTTAATGGAGGTAAACAAAACCATTAGTGGTAAAAGTAGCATTTTTCACCATGGGTCAACATTAATGGAGCAACCACAATAAAGCATGGACTCCACAAAGCAGTGCATCGGAGGTGTGCCCTCGAGAGAGGATGTGGTGTATTAATTCAAACACATGCACACACACACTTATTCCATATACCTTTCCATGCTGATCACCCAAGGTGCTCACTGAGCTTACCAGTGGTGTGCTCTTTTCATTTCAGTGCACAGTAAACAACACATGTCCACAGCCAAGCAAAGATATCCAAAGAGACAGACCTCCCACTACCCACTCCACTACCACATCCTATCTGAGAGATGTTTGGAACCATGGCAAGAACTTGGTTATCGTTTTTCAATTTCATTTTTCGATTTGACTTAATGGATAACAGGTGCGATGGAAGTTTAGATCCTTTTCCCTTCTTTCAAACTGCACTTTAGTTTCTGATGTCAGGCGACCTCAATGAGCGCCTGTGGGTGTTCTGTCTGATTGCTTTTGCAGTGTGATAATACGGTACCATTAAAAATATATCAAAAAGCAGCCACACAGCAGCTTAAAGGACAAATAACTAGTGTAAACCATATGCTGGAGCCTTAAAAAGGGACCACTGAAGTGTCCAGATGACATGTCAGACAAAGTGACACCATGCCAGAAAAATCACCCAAAGATTTAGGAATATCTTTGGTTAACAGACTTTCATTTTAAATGAATTAAATTATCAGACTTTGCAGAGCTATTTACTAGCAACAGTGTTAACGACAGTGAGATGACATTGGAATAAAAATTATTTATTTTCACCTCCTCATCAGAAATTTTCCACGCCTTCAAGACTGCCAATCAGAGAGCTCAAAACTGACAACATTTTGGCACAGTGATTGTACATCACAGTAAAAGAAAATAGCCATGGCATGTGGCTAAATATGCTGCCATGCCTTTCAATCATCAGCTACCTTTACACTTCCACTGGTTTTCCCATTTAGAGTGTGCTTTCACAGTCAGTCATTCATTTATATGTGAAATACAGTTCAGGTTTGAGTGCAGCTCAAAGTTCTTAAATTACATAACTACAAAGGAAAATTATTATGTTTTACCTTTTCATAGAATTATGGTGCAAGAAATTATATTCTTGACATTTTTATTTCTGGTAATGACATTTACAAATGAAAAGGAGGGATGTATCATGCTGCCTACTGCCATTTGACCGTTTCACCCCACATTTGAAGGTTATCAGATATAGTTATTATCAATGTCAAACTAATTTCTGTTATTTCTCATGGTATTCAGATGTTTCCCCAAATGCAGCTGCCACCTACTTCTTCTCAAATCTGGACAGCTACAGATAAGAGACCTGTCTTTATTATTTGGCAGTATCATCTGCCAAATAGTGTTCTTAGTCAAAAGGAAATCAAATGTGTCACCAATGGAAAGCCAGGGTAATTTGTTTAATGCAGGCACAGAGCCTATACACACACAGTACCAACACTAACTGAGAACACCATAACTTGGTAGTTTTCCAAATTCCAAATTCCAATTTAGTGAAACTGTTTCAAGATATACAAACAACACACTGCACTTCAATTTTTTTGATGTAAAACAGACTGGATGAACCTTCGTCTAGTATGTTCTGGCTCCTGCCTGGTTTAAATCTGCTAAACAAGCTTCACATGCTATAGCATAGCATAGAGCTAATTAACGTCAAACAACTATCTTTGAGTACTTCCAGTGCTTAGTTGCACATAAAACTCTCCCTAATCATCAGTGCAAAAGATGAGCAACTGTATTAAAAACATATGGTTCTTTAATGAAAAGGCAAAAGGTACAAGCCTGTGTAGGTGAGTACGTAAGTTAAGTAATGTAAGTAGAGAAATTAACTACGACTCTAAAGGTGTATTTCTCATAATCTGCAGTTTAAATTAGTTTTTTTATTTTGTTTTATTTAGATAAATCCAGGAATTTGCGCTGTGTTTTGTTCCCAACCTCAATTTTCTACAGCTCTCATTCAAGCCAATGACAGCTGAGGATCATGGGTATTAGGGCTGTCAATTTTTGATTGAAATTTTGATGTAACAATCTGTTACAGAAAGCTGATGTGTTTGTGTCAGCTAATGGGGATACTCATAAATCAAGTCAAATCAAATCTGTCCAAATTGAAAGTTCACAATATGTGTGACAAAAATAATGTCAACTCAAAAGGTCAATTTACCAGCTTTCTGGACCTATAACTGCACCTCACAGTCAAGAATGAACTTCAGAACAAAATTCAGTGTGCAACAATATAAGAAGCAGTTCCAGTCAGCAGAAGGTGTAAAATACACTATTACTCGTATATATTGAATGTCCTGTTGCTCTCTGTACTTGTTCTCTTTGCTAATGCAAAATGCACAAAACTAGCAAAGTCACCTGTTAGCTTGGGCATAAAGTGAGACAGCAGAGGCAAAGTGAATGAACAGAACAATTTAAATTCTACAAATGTTTAGAATTATTAGCTGTTTGCGACTGAATTAAACAACAACAACATACGTGTCATTAATTTGAACTTGATTTTTTTGGTGACAGCCAGTTATGTTTTGTTCAAAAAGTTTAGCGGATGGCCATAACGCGAACATGCAGTATATTAGCAGTACACACGAGACTCCTGTGTTTCTGTGTTGAGGAAAACTGAGGATATCAGTAAATATTTCTGGAACCAGGAGCTCCTTCTACTTATACTAACACTAGTGACCTTTAATATATTTTGTCAAACACCTGTCAACTTACAGTATAGCAGTCTGGATATGACCAAGCCACAGAAGCTCAGAAGAATATTTAAGGCGAATCAGTGGGCCATAACAGGTCCACATTCATAAAGTAGAGGGTTGAGTGATTTCGATTTGTGGCATGCACCACTGGCCCCAAATTCCTCCTCAGAGATAAGAAAAATATTACAATCAATCTTCCATTTTGGACAGTTCAATGCTCACTTCAGCAGAAAATGTTTCAGATTTTACAATAATAGTGAAAAACTTGACCCTGGAGTTAAGCTCCATAGCAACGGCACGAAGAGAACAGCATGACTAAGTGCAGTGAAGCTGTCTCACTCAGAGTGTTATGTTTTACACCAGTATCAGCCTGCAGACATCCAACAGTCTATAAGCAAAATAAGCTATCCTAAAAATCTCTGACTGCTGCCCAACAGCTTATGACCGTGTCACTCAGGTTAGGTTTCAACATACTTCATTTTTCTTCTGTATGACATTCAGGGGAGGGACATGGGTAAGCAGACAGGATTTAAAGTCCTGCTCAAAGACACGATGCAAGACTGCTACAAATACTGCTAACTGAGGGGTTGGATTATGTAGTATACTGCTGTAACAACTGTATGTAAAAGTACATTTAATTGTGTACATTGGACTTTATTCTGGGAATTCGAACTTTAACCTAACCCATCCACCATTTAAAAGCCTACAAACGAACAAATGAATTCCACTTACCACTTGTTTTGTTTGTTTTTTCCAAAAATGTAACAAACACATTTTACTCAGTAATAACATGTTATTGGCTAAAATCACACAGAATAGAGCTGACCAAAGCCTAATGTATTCTGACAAACACCATTTAGAGGAAAGAGTGACGAAACAGCGGTGAGAGAGCACTGACGAACAGAGAAAGGGAGGAGAGAGCACAGCGGAGAGCAGATTGAGGAAAAAGGCAGAGTGTGTCAGGTGTAATTAATGGATAAAAGGCTGATATACCAGTGAGGAGGGAAATGTGGAGGAAAGGGAACAGCAGACATTAGAGAGTTAGAGTTAAACTCATTTAATGTACAAAGGCTGATGTGAGCACACAGCAGCTGTGCAGGCGCAGCATTAATCATGTAAGACACAAAGCAGCAAAGTCCAAACTTGTAAAAGTAAAGGAAAGCTGAGGAGGTCTGATTAATGCTTGTGTTTTCTTGGTGCAGTGAAGCACCTTGAGCTGCCTCTTGTGTGAAAGACGACTCACAACATTTATTATAATAATTTTTATCACCAAGTCAACAAAGCAGAGAAGGTGTGATCAAGTTACCCCAGGATGTAGAGAGTTAACATGATGTACTGTATATGAATGTTTGTGGCATTTAAGGCCCCACTGTGGCAGACTTTCAGCACTGTATCAGCTGTGTGAAGTTTTACATATTGCAATTTATGAAAAAATTACCCTTTAATCGGTCAGTGGAATGAAAATTCAATTTTGATAATCATGGAATTTATGATGGACATTTTTCAATTTTCTTTTAGTGGTGATGGAGCAGTGGATAAGACAAATGCCTTTGGTGTGAGAGACTCGGGTTCAAATCCACTGTGAGACACCAAAGTGTCCCTGAGCAAGACACTTAAAGCGCTTTCCGACCAAAAGTACCAGGGACTTTTAAGTCCCCAGATCTCTTTTCAAGGAACTAAAAGGTTCCTTCAGCCCACTGTTGTGTGCGTTTCCACCGTGGTCTAAAGACCTGCGAAGATTAGGCAAATTAACCAGCTGACGTAGGCTGTAGGCCTGGCTGTACACAGCGATGCACAGGCATTATTTTTTGTAACCACGATCCATGAGCAACATTTATAAATGAACATCGCATTTGACTGGAATATAATTAAAAACTATAGGCTTGCTTGACCATTAAAGCAGCTTTTTTGTGTCGGAGCTATAATGAAGAGACGCGATAAAGTTCGTTACACATTTAATAACAAACTGGATAAAACCATAAGGCTCTTAATATAACTCCAGCACAGATAAAACAACGCAAAAATTGTGACAAGAGTTGCAGATCAGCTGCAGGACTCGTCTGTGTCGCCTGAGCATCGGAGGAACGTGAGCTTTATTACCTGCTGTAATCAGCTGTTCAGCTGGTTTTGAAGAGGAGGAGACAGTTAAAGCCAGTAGCCTCCACTGCCCATTCAGAAATTCACTGCAAGGCAAGCCCCGCCCCCTCCAAAGTACCAGTACTTTCGGAAAGTACTACCCCCCGAGCAGGGTCTTTTTAGGGGGTAAAGTGAAGACCCCAGAACTACATTTAGACCCTGGTCCCTCTGGTGGGAACGCAGTGAGTTCCTCCAAAGGTTCATAGTTCCGCGGTATAGTTCTTCTGGTCGAAACGCAGCTTTAACCCCTAGTTGCTCCAGAGGCGTGTGACCTCTGGCACATATAGCAATTGTAAGTCGCTTTGGATAAAAGCATCAGCTAAATGAATAAACGTAAATGTAATAAATTTGATCTAATAATAATAATAATAACAATAATAATAATTATAATTATAATAATAATAATTGTTTGTTGCAGCCCTAGAGAATATAATTCATGTTTGTATAGGTCTGCACTAGCGGTCTTCCAAACCAATCACTGCTTCTCACATAATTTTGTGTCTGGTCAATTTAAATGTCAATGATCAATCCTATTTGTACAACTGCTCCTCTTAGACCACTACTGCTCTTTCATGGCTCTTCTTTTAACTTTTTGGGATTGATCATGTAAGAAAGTGCACCATCATTCCTCTGTGTCTGTGGGAAGATGTGAGAACACCTAACTCTGGCAAAAAGGAAGCTTGTCAGGAATTTCAGTAAGAGCTCCCTGGTCCGCAGCTTTAGAACAATAACAAAGTTAGCGCAGGCTCTCAAACAACATGAAAGTACACAAACAAAGCTGAGCCTTGCTCAGGCAGATTTTGGCCCACTTTCAGCTACTGAGGGTAGAGTGAAAACAGTAAAAAAAAAGGGTACATTAGCTTCAGACAAAAATGATGCTAGCTGCAAACAAACTGAGAAGACAGAGAAGAAAAAGAAAAACGAGTTAAAAAGAGTGAAAGAAAAGACAGAAAGAATGACCTGGGTAAGGGTGAGAAAAAGGAGCGAGTAAGTCAGACAGAGACAGATATAGAGAGACTTTGGCCCAGCTGGATTATGGCCCATTTACAGTAGAGCTCCTCCTCCTCTTCCTCCTCCTCCTCCTCTCCCAGACTGACGATGGTCACAGAAGGAACAAGGAAGAATTTGTCTTCGTCTGAGCCAGAAAAGTCACTGGCTGGGTCACTCCGTGTGTGTGTGTGTGTGAGCGTGTGTGTGTGTGTGTGTGTGTGTGTGTATATTTATATATACACATACACATACATACACACACAAACAGCTTTCAATGCAGGAAGGCTGCCAGACAAGTGGAAAGACGACTTGTTCAGTGGTGGATTAAATATCATGTAGATCTAAGCCCCGAGATGAATTTTTGTTTAAACCAGCCTATCCCTCTCTTCTATCTTGTTCTTGTTTTTATAGAGGCCTAACAGACCGGGTTGATTGCAGAGCAGCCTTTATCACAGTCACCTCCTTCTGCTGCACTAAAGACTGTTAAAGAAAGCCCCTACCACACCACTAACAGAATTTACCACTGTGCTTTTCAACAATTTATGTCTGGTCTTCATTTAGTAGCACATACTTGATGTCAGAATCACTGAAAATGGCTACGATCATCAATCTCAAGAGCTGCGATTAGCAGTCCCATGATCCAAAGCTGAAATCCCATGATATATATATAATACATTATATATTCTCCAGGTTTTAAAGCTATATGCAGTATGCATGTATGCATTATGCATGTGATGAATAGTAAAGTAGCCTAACATTGTTTTTTTTACCATAATAATAATAATAATAATAATCCTTATTTGTAGAGCACTTTTCAAAAACAAGTTACAAAGTGCTTTAACAAGTGTAAAGAATAATACAAAAAAAACAAACAAGATAAGAGCATGAAAAATTAATATAAAATTAGTAAAATACAATAAAATAAAAGGGATAAAATAAAGTCAAATAAGATCGGGAAAAGCTCTCCTATAAAAGTATGTTTTAAGAAGGGACTTAAAAGAGTTCACTGACTCAGCCGACCTGATTTCCTCGGGTAGGCTGTTCCAGAGCCTCGGGGCCCTGCAAGCAAACGCTCTGTCCCCTTTAGTTTTCAGTCGAGACTCTGGAACAGACAGCAGACCTCTGCCCGAGGATCTCAAGGTACGTGCTGGTGCGTATGGGACTAAAAGGTCAGAAATATAACAAGGCGAGAGGCCATGAAGAGCTTTAAAAGTGATCAATAGAATTTTAAAGTCAATTCTAAAACATACTGGGAGCCAGTGTAATGAAGCTAAAATAGGAGTAATGTGGTCATATTTCTTTGTTCTGGTTAAAAGCCTGGCAGCTGAGTTCTGGACAGTCTGGAGTCGATCAATAGATTTTTGGGTTAAACAGGTGAAAAGGCTGTTGCAATAATCCAGGCGTGATGAGACGAAGGCGTGTAAAATGGTCTCGGTGTCCTTAAAAGTTAACATAGATCGAATTTTAGCTATATTTCTAAGTTGATAAAAACATGATTGAACAAGCTTTGTGGTGTGCTGCTCAAAATTTAAATTACTATCAAACCAAACACCAAGGTTCTTTGCCACAGGCTTAATGTGATTTACTAGGGAACCAGCAGATGGCAGTATTTGATTTGCCATCTGCTGAGACCCGATGACCAGGATTTCTGTTTTGTCTGAGTTCAGCTGGAGGAAATTATTTGACATCCATTTTTTAACTTCACAAAGGCAGTTATTAAGTGAACTCAGCATTCCAGGGTCTGTGGATCTGACAGGCAAGTATATTTGTGTGTCATCAGCATAAATATGAAAAGAAATGCCATGTTTATGGATAATATGTCCAAGGGGAAGTAGATACAAGGAAAACAAAATGGGTCCTAAGACCGACCCCTGAGGCCCACCATATTTAACTGGACAGAACGAAGAGACATAGTTGTTTACAGACACGCAAAACTTCCTATTTGACAGGTTGGATGAAAACCATTCTAGGGCAGTACCAGAGATCCCCACCCAGTGCCTCAGTCTGTCTAACATGATGTTGTGATCAATGGTGTCAAAAGCAGCGCTAAGGTCCAGGAGTACCAGGACTGAGCACATGCCTTCATCAGCAGACATTAAAAGGTCATTGGTGACTTTAAGCAGGGCATTCTCAGTGCTGTGGTACTTCCTAAAACCAGACTGAAACTTTTCAAATATTTTGTTATTTTCCAGTACAGTGAGCAGCTGTTTGGATACAATTCTTTCTAGAATCTTTGCAATAAAAGGCAGTTTTGAAATTGGTCTAAAATTATGTGGGAGGGAGGGATCTAAACCAGGTTTCTTTAAAAGTGGGTTCACGCAAGCCGTTTTAAAATAATCAGGGACACAACCAGTAGATAGGGCAATAGATTGGCTTTATGCAGCTGACTGTACTTAAACATTGATTTTCAAGCCACATTAGAGAGGAAATGAAAATTGCAAGTTCTAAATGAGAAATTAATTTATTGTTCCCTTAACTTTCGATGAATAGTTCAAATAATTCAAGTGTTAGACCTAACGAAAGAGTAACGATAATTAACCTACATTTTGAATAATTTAATAATAAAAAACACAAGTGTATAAATAATGACAAAAATAAGTAACTATTTAAGCAGAGACTTTCTCTTTCTGAAAAATATCTTTCAGTTTTCTTGGTTGTCTTAGTGACACAGCAGCAGACTCAATCTCAGTCAGACAAACAACTCAGGGCTTCGCTCTGGATTCTGCTTTAATTAAAAAAATAAAAAAAAATCCCACATCACCTTATCATAATGAAAACCAGGAGTAATGTGATTAGAGTCTACTGCAAGACACATTCAGGGTTTGCAGCCCAGCATAGGTTTGGTTGGACTATAAAATTACACCATAATTAATAATCAAGCGCTATTTATCTATATTATATTTCATTTTGTCAGGATTGGTTTTAAACTTCAATCACATATTCATCTAGTCAGTAACCTAGACTACACTCCCCCTGTTTTCCCATACAAAGTGACTTTACATTCAGACACAGATGAGTAGTCAGCTATTTAGCCGGCAGCCTGTGCTTGGAGAACCTTCTGCAAATAACTTCTCTATTAAACAAGCTAAGTACTCATTAGGAGGCAGACTCTTTGCTGCCAATAGCTAACATACATACAGTAGTTACTGTGTGTATGGCCCTTTCAGTCACTACAAGCCTCATAGTCAATGTGCATTACAATATAAAAAGTTCATAGAAAGCGATGGATGCTTAAAAGAATAATCCAACTACATGTTTATTTATGATCTATGTACCCCTTTGGAGCCACCCATGATTCAGAGCAGCTAAATCACAGCCTTGTTCAGTGCATTTAAGGTATTCTTGACAACCCAAACATTTGCTGCTACAGTCTGCTTGAATTCAGCAGTGGAAGTTTCTACATAACAATGCTGGCTTGCTTCCAAGCCTGAGCAAAAGGAGATGAAAAAACAAATCTGGAGGAGCTGTAAATAGCCTGTGACCAAATTCTTAGAAAACAGATACCAACAATCAGTAAGTAAGGCAGGATGCTATTTCACAGTGTCCTGAATCAAACAGCCCATAGTGGAAAAAGCTTTCTGTAAATGTGTTTGAGTCATGACAGATTAATAAATACTGATGTCACATACCCTTATATCTGAATGTGCACCCATTTCTAAACATATTTGCCTCAAGTGTTGCTTTTTGTCACAGCTGTCCACATGGATCATGATGACAGTAAGATGAGAGGAGATCAGACCTAAGGCTGCAAGTTCAGAAAGCTACTGAAACAGTTGGCTAAGTTCGCACACTTTAAGCACACTTTTTCAGAATTACAATCACACTGGTGCGGTGCAATTTTGCAGCACATACAAGCATGCATGTTACAACTGCAAGATGCATCCTTCTAAGCACTGAAGTAAGACCATGCCATGCAGTGTATGTTCTAAGTTGCATTAAGCAACAAGCTTCTCAAACCTGGTTCTTGCACATCAAGCTTCTGCTCAGTTGCAGGACGAGGATGAAAAAGTGAGACATTTTATCAAGACCCAGAGTGGAAGCAATGCGATCCAAATGATAGCCAGTCAAATAACATTACATCCCAAAACATGTATCTTTCACTCTAAATGACTAAGGGAACAGCCGTCATTCTAGAGGATTCCCATTGTAGCTTGAGGAGAATGAGGTCCTTTGGGAGGCTATCCAGGCAACCTATCCAGGATACCCTTCTCAAAAGAGAGAAAGCAAGATAGGAAAGAAGAGAAAGATATAGAATGGCAGAAAAAAGAGAGAGGTGATGCACTGTGTAATTATATAATTTGAATCACTGTGCCTAAGAAACCAAGGCCTCTATTTAAGTTCACAGATGGTGCCAGATCTAGAGAGAAGAGTGACAACCGCTATGATGCGTGGTTCTTCTTGTTGCAGTGCCCTATAGCAAAGCAATACAGCTCGGGATATATCTACTTTCATTAACACCATTCACACAGCGGCTCCTACTTCACTATTGCAGTTTGTCGGAACACAACTGCACTGATAAACAGCAGGAAATATATCGTTTTCATGTTAAATTTCAAAATAAATAAAAATATATTGACAAAGAAATGAGGCTGTTTTTGCAGCCCAATTTCAGTCCGTAGCTGACCCTAAAAAACATTTTTAGTTGAGTCCTAGTTAAAAGTCCTCTACAGTACAATTTTCTCTCACATGGGCTTCTCTCTTCTTCTTATCTTGTGAAATTAAGGGAAGAAAGAACCGTGGGTGTGGAGGCTAAACTGTCCATACCTACCATTGCAGTAAATGTCAGGTGGCTGATTTATTGCCGGCAATTAGTGAACCTGTTCAGCATGTTTGACAGAAATAAAGTATAAGTGGTGATTGACATATTCCCTGCTGATCTCACTGCCTCCTGCTGCTTTTTGCCCACTTTTCATTTTACCACTACATTACTGGATGATGATGATGGTGACTGATATGGACATGGGTGTGGGTACTATTCTCTACTGTTGACTGCGAGCAACGGAGGATCTATAGAGCAGAGAGAGAGAGAGAGTGAGAATGAGGTCAATGAAGAGGAGTGATACTAGAGATAAAAAGAGACATTAAGAAAGGCAGACAGTCTAAGCAGGAGACATCAAAGAAGGAAGAAAGAGTGTGTGAAGGAAAAGGAAGAGGGTAAGGAGTGTAGGTGGGTGTCAATCATTCTGTGTTTCTAAAAGACACAGAACTAAATGAATGTTCTTCAACCAGGGGTAAAACAGGAGGATGTGGCAGGTATGTAACTCTTGTATGTAAGGGGCCCTTATTCTGAAATAATGTGCCTACAAATTAGAGCAGAATGTTGGTGATATTTAGAGCAACAATCTATGAACCAGAGCTGGAAGAAGCAATCATCATTAATTACTTAAACAGTAATTATGTTTCTATTATTCCATTCTATTATTTCAATTTATAGATTAAAGGTTCAGCTAGTAAAATGTCAAAAAATAATGATAAAATAGCTTGTTTTTTCTAAACTAGTCTTAACAGTCTACAGCCACACTTAGGCACAGTGGTGCTTAATAGCAAAATACAAAAATACTGATGTGTAGCAGCTATGTTCACCATCTTAGTTTAGCAAGGTAGCATGCTTACATTTGATAATTAGCATTAAGCACAGAGTACAGCTGAGGCTGATGGGAAAATCAGGTTTGCAGGTAGGCTACTTGGTCATTAACCAAATGACCAAATGAACACACATAAAACTCAAATCACCACAAAATGTAAGCTCTGACCTCAGGAGTATCAGGGGCAACCCTAAACCTAACAACAACTTAAAAAACAGAACAAGCTTTAAAAGCCACTAGCATTGTCCCCCAAATTACTATGCCATCTTGTCTCAATAAATAACAATATAAAATAAATAAATATAATCTGGCTGACACATTACTTCTTCCACCACACAGGTTTATTTCCAACATTGCTTTGGCAAGACAAAAATTGGCACACTATAACTCACAGCAAAGCATTATCATCACAAGCTAAAGCACATTTAAAAATAGTAGTTTGGCCTTAGCACTAGCTGTTCTGACAGCACGGTGGCTGAAAGGTGGGTCAATTTTCCTCGGTAAATGAACACGGTCAATTTGCTTTCACTTCAGACAGGGACTGAAAAGTTCTTCAAGGAAAAGAAAATCTTTCTTCAGTATGTCAATATATATTGCCCAGAATAAGAGTTCTACTATTGTTATCATGTGAACTGATGTTTATTTTTTTATGCGATTCAGCTGAAACTGAGCTGATTCAAACTCTGGTGAGAGAGAAAGAGAACGAGACAAAAATAAACAGAGGAAGAGGGAAGGGTCAAGGCAGAGATCTACCACCTCATCATCGGTGCAGCTAACCCCAGTGTCTCCTTTGACACCAGTGAGTGATAACAGTCACCAGACAGCCTGTCAACCAGCTGCTTGCTAAGTCAGGATGATAAATACAGTTTACGCCTGTTGTACCTCAGGCAGTGTTGATACTGATGCATGCTGGAAAAGCATGACATCACCCCTCCAGATAAATAGAGCATTTTTCCCATTACAAACTCTAACACAGCATTCACTTAAAATTCCTTCTTTTACAAAGGAGCGTCTGTTGTTTGACTCTTTACTTTATCGTCTTCAAAGGACAGCAATCAGATTTGCTCAACGTGGAATGAAATCAGCCTAGTTCTGCTTAAGATATATGCATTCTACATTTTGTGATCTATGAGATTTTGTAGTATGGTTTTTCTATTGATTATTTGTTGCCATTCATATATCTGCAGCATCAATCACAAACTGGCTCAGAGAATGTGAGAAGGAGGGGGTCCAATCAGTTTCCTTAAAACAAACATTTATTAAAACTAAAGTTAACACAAATGAACAATGAGGTGTGTAAATCAGCACTATCAGATGTCAGCTGTTGGAAGGGAGAGACAGAGTGAGCACGTGGGACAGCTTGCACAGCCTGGAAGGCCCAGGTGAAACTAGATCAGCTGATGACCCTCACAGATCAGGGCAGCCTTAAAGACAGTGGGAGGGGCATCACACATGATAGATTAACAGCTGGGGAAAATGAGAAAGTGCTTTCGCAGCAAACCACAACATCTCAGCTGCATTTTATTAATAGTTCCACTCTCATTCACTTAGCCACACCCCTTAGTATTACGTAACAGCATACGTTGCACCGAGGCCACTTGGAGAGCAGAGGGAAAGTGGATGGGGGAGGAGTATAGGATTTAAATGGAATGTACTTGCCCTTGCCCTTGTACACTTTGAGCCCAAACTATCCTGGATCAACAGTTGTAAGCTTAGTGTTATACTGCTTTTCACAAATCTTCAGAAATACCTACAGACTCCTTTTCAATGAGGCAGAGGCATCTTCTGCAGATAAATGCAATACGTCTGCACTTTGTAATTGGCAGCATCAGTTTCAGATTTAGAACATTCTGTCAGCGATCTGTATCATGATTATCAGAACTATTGCTACGGGTTTATGATATCTTGCAAAGCAGCAATTGTCCCATGCGTTTACACAAGTAAATATTAACTGCAATTAGTTATGACATTTTTCAGTAAAATGTCAAGCTATAAATGAGATTTTCTTAAGAAACTATCTGCTAATTAGGCAACCGGAGTTTTATGTATACTTACTGCCACTTCACCATGGATGTACTTTCTTGCATCAAATGCATAACTGCCATGCATTGTGGGTGATATACAACTCTGGAGTTACCATCATTGTTGACTCACTCCATTAGCCCTCCAAGGGTCGATCTCGCCGTGTTCACTTCAGATTTTCAGACTAAAGGCATATGATGGCAGCGGGGTTTCGCCCAAGGGTAAGTGCAGGGGGGGAAGTCAACAAGGGCATGTTGAACAGGTTGGGGTGCTGATAGAAAAGTGTATATATAATAACGTCATACTAAATGCTGGGGACATTCGTGGTTCTTCTGGCATTTACATTACATTAACAACAATTTACAACAGCTTTAGATCATTTTTACTCTACAGCTAACCTGTACACCAACATACTGTGTATCAAAACAGCCACAGTAACTACACAGGCAACAACTGAAATAATGCAAGTTATTCAGTGGGGCACTGTAAAAACATCCTCCAAAACACCTCAATGTGTTTGTGCACAAAAGAAAAGCTCCATGATGAGGCTACCCATCACAAGGAATCTAAAAATGCACTTAAATTATAATTGACGAATATAATACAAAGAAAATCATCTTTCCCACCACAAAGACGTGTGTACTACACATATAGCTTATATCACTTTATGAAAGGGAAAAACATAACATACGTTTAACATTTTTTATCAATAGATGGTTTTAATAATGCCTGGTTTTAGGGGGTGCAACAGCCCCCTCAGCACCCCTACTTCCACATCCATCTGTGTATTTCCCCTGCCGTTTGAGTAAGAGGAGGCAGCCCTAAAACACTTGTTGAATGTTTCTTTGAAAATGTGGCAGACTAAGTTTAAAAGAAAATATTAGGCCTGGTAAAGTCATTGTGTAGCGCAAAACTTCTAAGAGCCTTGTTGACAACTCTGGCACACTGAGCTGAAAGGCTGAATTGTCCCTGCCACCAGCTTTTAATAGCAGTGTATTTTTTTTTTATTTAAGTGTGCAGTTAGTAGCTCAGAAAACATTCAACAAGAAGTGGGTCACCAGGGACTATAAAAGTTGAATCTGTATTCAATCTCATTGTTTGACCAAGGCAAATGAGGCCATTGTCAAGTTTTCCCTCCAACCAGCTGGCTTGGATCATAAGATTACATAAGGTGCAAGTCTGAACGACAGCTTTGGGGGGTGAATGTTTGCCTCCACATGTACAGTAACCTTGGTCAGGTAAATCATTGACCGGCCTATGGCACAAGGTCCTCTGAGTTGTCTGGTGACAACCTATGATATTACCTGTTGTACACATGCAGCAATCAGGTCTGCAAATGCATACTAAGGATTTTTTCTGCCTGTGTATGTGGGTGCATATCTACACATGCTCAGGCCAGGGGGGAAAAAGGCTCATTAGTAGGTCTGATGCAATAAAATGCATTTCTGTGTAACATTATGCATATTAAACACATTACACTAGTACATTTCTCCAAGCAATTTTTATTCAGCTTAACTTGGCAGCGTAACAGCCCACCCACTTTCACATCATTAGCATTCACAAACGAAAAAGTGTCATTTTACACCAGCTGACCAAGCTCTTAAATGTAGCCTAACGGCAAATATCAAATCAACAAATTATAAATACACATCTCCTTGTAAAAGTAAGTAACAACTTGTTTGTATATGAAATGTGTGCTTTGGGTCTCCATCATCCATCCATTGTTTTAGAGCCATAAATACTGCAAGTTATGCATGTTTTAAAATATCAAACTTAACATGGTCCAAAGTCTTTCCCCTTTTGAATAGGGGTAGGAATCTCTGGGCACCTCATAATTCGATTCGACTATGATTCAGAGGGCTGCGATCGATGCATCTTGATGCATAATTTTTTTCTATACAGGATCTCTGGCTAAATACTAAGCATTAAATTTGCACATTAAAATCCAAAAGAAACATCTCCTAATTAGCTTAAAAGGACTAGTTTGCATCCCTAATTTACTTCATTAACCTCAGCTCCATGGTCCCTCATTTCTTTAACAACCAGTTGTCAGACTCCTCTGAAAATTGAAATATAATCATCAGGATGTCTGTATACATGGCAGAGCTGTGCAGCAGTTTAGTCTAAGCTTGTACCTGATGTTCTCAGCCACAAGTAGGTAAGTTAGTATGTATGTCATACAGCTGAGCTAATATTACTTCATTACTAATTGATAGCTAACTGCCTTCACTTCCAGCAGTTGGGGAAACTATAGACTTCTATTAATGGACGCACTGTGACCTACACTGCATGTTTACTACCAGACTGAAACTTACTGCTAATATTTTTCTCTGCTAACTTTCACCGTCATGTTCTCAGTGTCACCATGCTCACACAGTGTGCGAGTTAAAATCATCACTTGCGCATTTACATTAATGATTGTGTGACATTTTAGTAGGGTTGTTATTCATTCTGCAGCGGTGGTGTGCCGAATACAGGGGGAGCACTGGTCTCTCTGTTATGCGCACGCCACATGAAAAGCAGCATCTTACGGTCATCTACGGTCCAGGCGCTGCACTTCAGAGAGTTCCGCCTTTTGCGTTCCGTCAACATTACATTATGAATTAACATTTAAATAATCGATAATTTGACATTTGTTAATAGAGTCAGAATCTTCCACATCACGATGCATCTAAGAATCTATTTTTTTCTCCCATCCCTACATTTGAAGCACCAAAGATCACTTTCTGTAGAGTCTATAAACTTGCACCTCTAATAACTCCACCTTTTCCAACCCCGTCTTGAAAAAAATGGCATTGAGGAAGTATTTGTTGTGTTTCATATGGCAGGCTAATCTGCAATTCCAAACACAAACAGCTCTAACCTCAAATTTTCGATCTACGGGCTTCAGTGATACTGCACTGTAAGTAAATGACCCTCAGCAGCAAATCAGTAGGACAGCAGCACTGGGACTGGAGGGATTCATGAAACTACTCAGACTTCAACAGGTTGGATGCATGCTGACAGAGGGATATGAACATGTGCCCTCCTGCTGACAGTCACTCCTGGTTACTGTGCCACCCTGCTGACTCTGATCAGGTGGAGGGAAAACTCCTAACTCTTGTTTCTTAAAAAGTAACCCCATAGAAAAGCAAAGGAATCACATATTGACTTATGATACTGCCATATTTGTACAGTCTAGTATGTAGAAATTTATAGATTGATCCCTATTATTAGACATCCTAAAATATCACAAAAATACAGTTTGTAATTTGCATTTGATTTGTCTTATGCAAATACAGACTTGATTTGAGCAGGATTAAAATGGGTGACGACTGTGTCCCTGGAATTTATTATTGTATTAAGTCAATTGCAGCCGAAAATGACGTGCTGACCAGTGAGAATAGAAAACTCCCCTTTAAATGATCCTACTTCTGTTTGGGGGAAGATAAACAGATGAACTAACAGTGATCCCTGAACCTTGGCAATTGAACATAGGGCACACCCAGAATACATTTCCTTTAGTCCAATCAGGAACATCCAGAAGGCAAGGGGTGTGTGGACAAAAAGACGTGTATTCCTTCTACAGATTAAGGGCATTCCCCTCCTTGCTGACTTGGGAATGAGGGATTAAAGATGATCGCATCCGTGTTAGATGAGAGAAGAAGCAGCGACGACCCACATTCAGCTGCACGACACAAACAGTTACAAAATAACTCACAGTTCAGCAAGCATACAGACACAGAAAAACCCGCCGACAGTGAAGAGTACAGAAAAACGCGAAAGGGTTTTTACAGTGACTAGGAAGCAGCTACGGCAGGAAATTCCACCAACTTGATTCATCTATTGGAAAACATGTCATGACACATCAGAGAATTTACAGGACTTGCGGTGTACCAGTGTTAAAATGTTTGCGTTTCCTGTAGGGCATGATTTGTTTCTGCACCAACATCATGAAGACAAAATTCATGTGTCATTCAGTGTTTTTGCTCTTGTTTCTGAATTCACTCAAACACCGATAATGAAACACATTCATCACACAAAGAGGTGGTGGAGGGAAAAATATTGTAAGACTAAAAGCGTCAGGAGTGTGGGATTATAATGAATATAACTATTTCATATAAAACAAATGGTATTCTGGATTTGTATTATAAACAAACAGGAGATTTGTTTCCATTCAACCTTTATTACAAAAATAGAAAAATATGGGGAAAAAGATTAAGACTATGTGTTTTAATTGTATTTATTTATTCATTTGTGTGTTTGATAGGACCAGATTTCACTAAAGGTTGAACAAACCACTGTCAGATGGAGAGATTCCTGCAGCGCAATACAGCAGTAGCTGACATAAAAAGAAATTATTACACTTTTATTAAAGACAACATTAACCCTCAGGGGGAAATAAGTACTATATCACATAGCCAAGCTTTATGTTTAATGAGAAAGCGAGGCAATAGTTTATGCCATGACCTAGTAAATAAACTGATCCTGTGAGATGTATCAGGATCTGCCTGATTCAGACCCTTAATTAAGAAAAAAAAACAAATTAGATCCCATAATATTAGGAATATTTAGTATTTACTACTGTAGACAGTACTTCTGTTGACAGCAGCAAACTCAATGATGTACAGATGGGTGAATCATATGCTATGGCATTTTGCAGTCACCAGATCTCAACCCAAGTAAACCCCTCTGGGAATCTTTGGATCAACATGTTCAAAAGCCCTATCCACCATAATCATTATTTCCTTAAATTTATTACCCAGATGTGCATAGGGGACATTTTGTGCATGCAGGAGACAAGGGCAGAGAATAAACCCTTTTTTTTTGGTGTTTGTGGTAGGGGACATAGCTTACCACCTCCACTAACAAATTACCTGGGGAAAACCCTAACACGTACTGGTGTTAGAATTTTGCATAAACTAGAACCGGTGTTCTAGTTAATGCAAAATTCTAACACCTATAGTTTTTTGTTTTGGTGTGTGTGTGTGTGTGTGTGTGTGTCTTTTTAAGATGCTGCTTTTCATGTTCTATGTGAATTATCGACATGTAAAAGAGTTTTTTTGTTCCATGCCATGACTTCAGTAATAACACATTACAACTGCAGCACTGTTGTGATTTCAGGTAAAAATGCAAATCAGTCACACGTGACTGAAGTACCTATATAACAATAAAAACAATATTTGTAATAGGGCTGCATGATTTGGAGAAAAAGTCATATTGCGATTACTGTCTACTTGCTTAGTGATCAAGAAATGAGTGAAATACTGACATTTTGAAATGTTTATTTCTCAACTTGAACAATATTTATATTAACAAGTAAAACAGAACAAGGGAAGCGTGTTGCTCTCAGGAGCAGACGGGTAAAAGGAGCAAATATTGGTACACTGGCATCCTGGATGTAAATCTACATCTGTCCACTGCAGAGGCTCTAACCACAACCTGTAGTAGGAACTGTAAATGAGTGTATTAAATAGAGTATAATGTTTAGTTAATAGTATAACAATAATATATTAAAGGTTCAGTGTGTAAGTTTTAGTGGCATCTAGCAGTGAGAGTTGCGAATTGCACCCCCGCTCCCCTATCCAAGCAAGTTGTTTAGCTACAGTGCCAGACACAGGACAAAAGATGTCCTCTGTGAGATAATAGAGAGTTGCCAGTCAAGAAATCAGGTTTCTTTACATTGATATATTAAGAAATTATATTTACTTGATTATTCAGTAAAACCATATATTTTTGTGTATCACATCTAGTGCATCAAGTATGACCACTGACAAATACCAGGAATATGTAAGCCTCACTGTTTCTGCACCACAGTCCATTATAAACCACATAATACATCAAGTTTACAAATGCATTGTCAGGTGATCAAGGCTCCTCTCACTTTGCTTAATTAATTAGATAAGCAATCTGCAAATCTTACCAAAATGTCTTTTTTAATAAAAACAAAAACAAGCATTTTTTAATGCAATTTCAGAAAGTATTTATTATTGGTCACTTGACAGGCACACGGTCATGTTATGTGTCACTATTAGCAGTAAAATAAATGCATGTTTCCACAAGGGCAGTATTCAACAGAAGTTTAGCTGCTGATCTGAGCTTCCATACTGTTAACCGTTTTATTGGCAATGAAATTCATCAGCGGTTTGTCTCAGGAAGGTAAGGGCACATTTCTGTCCACGTTGCAAAGCCATTACAGAGCACTGTAGAATAACTACATTAAATTACAATCCAACAACATATTTTTTTCTACCATGGCAGTAAAAGTTTAGCTAGCTGATCTGAGCTTCGATGCTGGAAGCTACCGTTTTATTGCCAATTACTGATCAGCTGATTGTCTCACGAACTTAACCACAAAGCCAAAACAGAGCGCTGGAGAGAGAGAGAGAGAGTCACTACACGAAATTTATCCATCTACATATCTTACACCACAAGCCAAAGCACAGTGCTGGAGAATAACTACAAGAAATTAATCCAAGTACATGTTTTTTCTACCAAAGCAGTAAAAGGCTGGCTGATGCTTCCGTGCTGTAAGCTAACGTTATCTTTTATTGGCAATTACTGATCAGCCGATTGTCTCGCTAATGTAACTGGAAAAGCCAAACCACAGCACTGGAGAATAACAATAATAATAAGGCTACATGAAATTAATCCAACTACATATTTTACAGAAGTGGACAGGATAAACATGCCAAGTCTGTCCATGATTATGGCCAGCTTCTAGCTAAAGCTATCAAACAACAGCTTTCATCCGCATCGCTGAAGTCCGACTAACTTAATTACCTGTCCAGCAGAAAACAGACAACTTCAGCTCCGCTTTGAAAATCCACAACATTATGTCTGGGATTTTTTGCCTTCATCTGTATGTATTTGTCCCAACTCCTCTGGCTTCATGGTATAAAGGTCCACAGAGTGTCAGTTCTCATCCTAAATAACATGTGTGCTCCTTCATTTGTCCAAATGTCACTTCTCTTCTTACTTCTAATGAACCAGAGGACTACTCAGAGACTGTATATTACTGTTATTATTATTTCCTCTTCTTCTTCTACGGACGCATTTAATGTAGTGATGGGCGTCTACACTGCCGGAATTATACAAGCAGAAGAAGAACGCCGATGACGAAACGCGCTCTGTAGCACTGTTTGTCCGTTGTCGGCTATTGTAGAAACATGACAACACAATACTGTGACCTCCATAGAAGGGGTTGCCTGCAGTTATGTACATAAAAATGGCTCATTCTAAGGCAATAAAAACATAATGGCTCATTATTTAAGGTCTTTGCACACCACTGAAAACATAGTTATAGATATTATATTGCATTTCTGTCAATAAATCCTCAGATATATTACACATTGAACCTTTAAATACTCCATTCATTAGAATTTCTTATTATTTTATACTTTTTTACCACTTGTTAAAGCAGTTACTAAATTACAGCAGTTACAAAATTTAATCCTTGTGCAAGCAAAAGGCTCTACACTGGTCTCTAATTTGCTAATGCTACATACTAACTTGTCAATAATCATATTGTTCAACATGTAATGATTTTTTGTGGCTCAAACTTTTTTTAATGTCCCGCCCCATCCAGGCTGTGATGTTGACGAAAAGTGACTGACAAGCACGTCGGCTCTGTGAAAAGTTGAACATGTTGAACAACAGAATGCACCGATACAGCTAACGTTAAAATGCCAGCGAGCCAAACCCAAACCTTCCTTATCTTATCCCTGTTTTCTTCTGCTTACCACTTCAGCTCCTGCTGATGTCTCTCTGTCATAGTGCGACCGGCATTTTTCCCAGTGCTCCGGTGTCAAGTCCGACTATGTTTTGAACGATTAGCGGCGGGGCAGGGAGGGGGGTTAGGTCGGTTGTTGTCTTAAAAGTTACTGGCACTCTGCTCATAAAACATTTTTCTCATTGCACGTAGGCTTATCTGTTTTTAGAGGCACATGCAAGTGCCTAGTGTGGACAGCGATAATGAGCAGACTGCAGCGCACACACAGAAGAGTGTCTCACACACCTTTACTGTTTTATTAAATCGCACACTCTTTGCGGTTATGTAATCACACGACTACATCGCGATTACGATTGGATTAATTGTGCAGCCCTAATTTGTAATAATTATAGTTTTATATCTTTTAATCCAGAAAGGAATCTGAGCCAAAAGGTCTAAAGGGGCAGCACCCTAGGCCATTATAACATCTAGACTCTGCACTTCCTGTTTCCTGATAGAGTTGTTGCCAAACATAACAAGTACAATCCACTGTTTATAAAGTACAGTGAGTCAGTTCAGTCGTGGCTATATTTATGCTCCCTCCTGACATATCCGAGGATCTTTCCTGTGAACGTAGCTGATGAAACACTGACAGAGAAAGAAATTAACTACTGCCATTGGAAGCAGACCCCATTGTGCAAATGTGTGAGTTGAAAGAATACAGAATTTAAATAAATCCAAGCACAGAGGGAAATTATGCTAAATACTGTGATACAACTTAAAGATAAAATGGTATGAAAATTTCACATCACAATTATGGTGACCAAAATTATCACGGTTATCAGCATTATCGGGGTATTGTTAAAATGTGCTGAATATGCTCAAAAAGTACTGATACACAAACTGAAACCATTTCATCAAATTTTATTTTTAATCCACAAATAAAATTAGCAGCACTGTGCACTTTTTGTTTGCATAAACTGAAAAAATAAAAATAAAATAATAACAGCCAATATCTTATGTAAACATATTAAAACTATAACAAATGTGCATGGAAATGTTATAAAGTATGACCCCATGCACAATTTACATAAATACAGTCTTGTGTAGAAGTCTGCAGCGTTTCTCCTGTTGAAAAACACTTTTACAACCAATTTGACGACTGCAGACTAAATTACGTAACGTGTTATCATGTGCAATGAGCTAATAGAGTCTGCAGACACACGGCAGCAGCAGAACAACGTGTAGTGTTTTTAACAAGTGTAGGTAACACTGAGAGTTACTTCAGTTTACAAGCTGTTAGCAAGTTAGACAAATCATGACATGTTCCCTCATTCCGAAGTCCACACATCATGCATTGAGCTAAAAGTTACCCTGGAGTCAAAGTAGTGGGTGGTGGTACGAAAATGACACGAACACACAAGTTTTCGCCCCTTTCGCATCAATTTAAGGTTCCCTCAGCACTTCTATAAAAAACAAAATACAACCAGGCTTCACGGTCCTCTGAGGACTAGGCTGAAAAGTTCTGCATGTTGCCATTCACCCAAAAAAAAAACAACATTGCATGCTGCATATGCTAGCTTTTGTTGAGATTGGTGATAGCTTTGATTAATGCTGGACAGTATTTACCATGAGTAAGCGCGGTAGTTGAATAAAGTTTAAATGAATTTGGAACAGTAAAAAAAACATTCCAAATTTTACCATGGTTTATAATTGAACTGGTAACCGTTTCATCCCTAATACGACAACCTGTTATCACGTGACAAAAGTTGACTTGACAATTAGCTACTGTAAATGGTTAGTTTTATTTCAATCGACAGTGTTGTTAATGATTGATAAAAATGGGACCCCTGGGACAATTGAGAACAACTGATTTAGAGGCAGTGGATTAACAGAAACAAGCATGAAGAAAAGACATATTAAGTAACAGGAAAACTACAAACCGCAACTTCAGAATTTAACAGAGTTGGTTCAACGGCTTTCTGTAAAAGTTCTGCAAAAATAGTACTTATTCTGGGGCTATTGCAATGTTTCTAACAGGATTTTAAGAGACTATGGTGGGTGGGCCTTGGACCCTGTCATCGGGGGTCGGGGGCATGCCCCCTTGGAAGAAAATTTTGTACATTTTAAAGTTGAATGCATTAATTTGGTGCAAAATTAAGAGGCTATCTATGAACTTTTGTAAACAATGTTCTGCTCTACTAAACTATTTAATCATAAACCCATTATATAGCTGTAAATGCTGATGAAACATCAACAAAAGTTAACAAATTTATTTAATGTCTTTCCAAAAACCCTAAATCAAAAAATAGAAGATAGAATAAGTAATTTCCCCTAACATTTTATTGTTGTTTTTTACTTTTTATGGACATATGTAATATGTTTTATACTTTCTGTGAATATAATCCAATTAATCTTATTTCCATCCTGTATAGACAGCTTATTTTGAAAACCGGATGTTGTCACATGTGTATCCTCGTGCTAAAGTCGGACCCAACTCGATAAATAATGTTGTATGTGGTTCTCATATTGCGTAACATGAAGACTTCATAGCATCTCTTTAGGTAGGACTCTCATACTGCAACACTTCTCTTTGTAAAGAGAGACAATGACAGGATGTAGACGCTAACCTGCCTCTCAGCTCACACTGGTCCGTTTCAGTGGTTTTACCATAAAGGCTTGAATATGTGTGCACTTGAATATGCGCGGCTAGCTTCATCACCTTCTCACAAACGAGTGACAGACTGTTAATGTTACCGTAGTTACCTCAAAAGAAAAGTGGTTGTCTCAAGTCAGATGCCAAAGCGTGTGAGCGTGCGAGCTTACAGCAGCGCCCTACAAAACACAACGTTAGAGGTCTGAAATGTTATGAAAAATGTTTTCGGTTAAGTTTGAAACTATGGTGAAGGAAATTAGTCTATGGTGGGCCGCCATGGTCTCGTTAATTAATGGGAAAACACTGTATTGTACGCATACTATTATGCAGTGTCTTTTTTTACATCTTGCAGTGAACAAAAAGATTAGCTTTGTCCGGCAAAAATAGGTTAATGTCATTTAGCCTGTTACATAGGCCTTGGATACATTCAAGACATGCCAGCAGCCAAGAAACAGCTTGGCTGTGAGAGGCCTCCTTTGGCTCTCTGCACTACAATGACCCTAACCAAAGCCAACATCAAAGACTCAGTACAGTAGGCTCCACAGAGGGGAGGCAAACAGAGGGAGGAAAGAGTATCTAGTTGGGAAACAATTTCTCATCTGATGTTCAGAGCTGACGTGTCTGCTGTTAGTTCATGTGTGAAGCCACTTTAAGGAAGAGTACCAATATGGAATCAGCTTGACCTATCAATGAAACAACAAAAAGAATTTGAAAATTTTAGGTCATTGAGCCTTCAGAGGGGTGGTGCAGTGGTTAGCACTGCAAGAAGGCCTCACAGCAAGAAGGTTGTGGGTTGTGGGTTCAAACCATGGTGTCTGTGTGGGTTCTCTCTGGGTGCTCCGGCTTCCTTCCGTTAATTAGTTTCTCTAAAATTGTCCTTAGGTGTGAATGTGAGTGTGAGAGGTTGTCTATGTGTGGCCCTGCGATGGACTGGCAACCAGTCCAGGGTGTACCCCGCCTTTTGCACGATGTAAACTGGGACTGGCTACAGCCCCCCTGTACGCAGGATAAGCAGTTGACGATGGATGAGCCTTCAGAGTGATTTCTTTATTCCAAGATATACAGTAATAGCAATATAGTGTTGCTCCACACAGAGTAATACAAGGCATCACAGGAGATTTCCTCTCACTCAACAACTTGTAGCGTGAACGTTTGTGTGCCACATGAACACGTAAGGGCAGCCTGGCCAACACTGAGAACAAAATGTTAGTGTGGTAAATAAACAGTAAGATGCAGTGAAAGGCAAAGAATGGTGAAATAGCCTTGCAAACAGCAAAGGCTATCAGTAAGCCTATTAAGCAACAGGAACTCAAACAAACAATGTGGATTGAGGTTGCCATAATCTTTCAAGATCACAAATCTAGGAAACTGAGTCAATGGACATGAGTCTGACCTGGTTTGGCTTTAGTTATATATATCTGCCTTTCACCTGACTTACACTTACAGCATGGCATGTTAAAAAGAAAAAAAGCAGTATTATTTACCTCATGTTGTCAAACTTTATGTAAAATAATGGACTTGAAAAGAAGGACTGACTTTGTGGATGAAGTGGCAATGTTTTTTGAAGAGGTATAATACGACACTAAAATCAAACAATAGTTCTTGAAAACAGCATGATACTCCTTTAATCAACTGTTGCCGACAGTTTCCACAAGCAACAACATGTAAAAAATGTGATGAACTAAGCCGCATCATCATCACACTCCCCATTGTCATTATCTTTTATGATACACACCCCAACAGTGTTAATATACATCACTACAATTCATGTTTACCTTTCTGCTGCATATTTTCTCGCTTTTATTGGTCTCTTGGATCAGTCTCCAAAACTGAAATGAATGGACCGTTGACTTTGTTGTGCTGCACCTTCTATCTACAGCCAAAGGTGTCTTGTACAGTTAAAAATTAAGTAAAAGTCACACTGTTCCTCTTTATGTTTTTTATGTAACAGAGTGACAGTCTGGGGTCTAAGTAGAGAGAGGCACACCAGAGCAGATCTGTACATGTGGCCTCCCAGCATCCTTGAGTGTACACACACCCCCACGCACGCACACATGCAGGCACACACACACACACACACACACACATACACACAGTCTATCTTGCCATCCGCGGCTCAGCTCTGGCACACACCGACGTATGCAGCCCAGCCACAGAAATGGGTTTACATCAACGTTGTAACCCCTTTTTCCTGTCAGTATGACTCTTTTTAAGATGATGATTTTAAACCTAACACCAAAAACGTGAAACAACAAACAGGCATAACATTCAGAAATGCAATGTACTTTATAGTTAAATGTTATCTGCTGCTTGTAAAAATGTTATGCAGTATACAAAAAAATGTAATAAAGCACAAGTAACAAAACTAAGTATCTACTTAATAAAAGGAGTGTGACGCTGTTTCAAGAATTAAAAAGTGTTTCAAGGGCCTCATTTCACCCTGCGCATGAAGCAACAACATTTGTCTATTTGATTATCAGTTATATAACTACAGACTTGAGCCAAGCAACATGATTGAGCCAAATTGTATTCCAACTGTGCTGAAAATCCCTATAGAACAACCAGGTGGGCACGATGATATACAGTACATGGAGTCGGTTGCTACACTAACTCGTGGTAAACAATGAGCCGGTCATGTTTCTATTTTCATTTGCAGTATCATATGTATACAGTACAATAACAAATACAATCTAATGCACTGCAACAAAATACTACCTTTGTCAGCTTATGATATACAGCATAGCAACCTTACTCGTATGGTCCTATATCGGAGAGGAGCTTGATACATTACATTGCTATTTGATGTTAAGTTTGTTATGTTATATTATGAATGGCATTATATTCTGTACAGCTCCTGTGGATTTTCCTACAAGTAATAATATGCACTACGGAAATGGCAATTTACTTGCATCTTGACCAAACAATGTATGAATATCAATAATGATGATAATGATAATCATTAGTTGCACCCTTAGTATCATAATAATCAGATTTAATTTTGAACAAGTAAGCTGCATGGTAACATAAAGTCTGATGATTGTGTTATCTTCAAGCAAACTAATTTTGTGGGATACTTGGTAAATGTTCAATATTAATTGTTGGTCATTTGTGCAACACGATCATTTCTGAGAATATGATCATTTGAAAAAAGAGAATACCTAATTGTTGTCCAACCATGCTTGTTTGTTGTCGTTTGTTTGCATGTCAAGTTGTTTGTACTGTAAAGGTGGTTGCTGTTTAGACCTCGCAGACGTCAATGCCCTGCATCAGAGGAACACAGTATAACAACACACACCATGCTGATGCAACGTGCACCAACATACCAGGAAGTAGCTCAGTTACAACCATGGATGTATAAAGAGAACTGGATACAGCGCTGGAGGCGGGGCTCCGTTTATTCCTATGAAATCTGCTTAGTGGAGAATGAAGTCAAAAAAGTTTGACTTCCTGGAATAAAATTACATTTCCTTTAATCCTGACTCATACAGCAAGCACCCCAGAGACTTCCAAGCCAAGCCGGCTAACTTCCAGTTTAGCCCTCCGCTAAACTGAATGGGGGTAAAATGATTTAGTCGTGCAAATCTTCTAAACTTTCCAAATGTTAACAGACCTAATGGAAAAATGTATCCACTGTTTTACAGCAGCTTCTTTCACAGTGTAAATATATGGGAAAATGTTTCCTGGGGCCAGCGTGCAACATGTGACAGAACCCGAAGTTGATATGTCACGTTTTGGCCACTATGTTAAATTGGCTTTAAAGCAGGGCACACTTCCTGAGGGCTTGGGTACAAAAGCACTGTGGCACAGATTTTTGGCATTACCACTTATTGGTTTATTACACTAACAAAGTTATTAAACTCTGACGAGAAAATCTAAAAACAAGAAAAAGAAAAACAGAAAATGCTATGAAGTGATTAAACAGATGCTTTTTAGGCTTTTACAAAGCTTTGTCATCAGTGTTTGTGGTAGCAATCTAGTCTACTGTAGGCTATTAGACAGTATGTAAAGTAAATTATTAAAAACAGTTTTCACTTATGACCCATGACAAAGACACTTTTCCACAGTTCAAATTGATAAACAGCACAAAAACCAAGGAGCATATCAGTGTGACAGCAGGGAGATAACAGTAGCTGACACCCATGCTCATCTTTGACTTGTTTACAAAAGCTACACCTCAGTGGTTCTTTCAGAAGGACAATACTGACTCACATTATTCACATTAATCAAACGCCATTTTGTGATATGGCCATTCAAGCCTTGTTCATACAGAAGCTCATAAAACAGCAAATAAATCTCTCTCTTTCAACGTTCTACTCAAGGCCTATTCATCTATCAGACTGCGTTTTCAAGCCGAACTGAGACTTTTTATTCTCACTGTGCTGCACGTAGGTGTTTTTCCTCATGGGACTTAAATATGACCATACTGCATCCTCAGCAAAGCACATGCCATGTTTTCTCAATGAATAATTTCCTGTGGGATGACACATTCACATAACTGCAATATATTTAGCACCGAGTTACAGCACAATTTTGGAAAATTACCAGAAGGCGGAGCATGAACAACGATTGAAGTTACTATGTATGGGAAAAATTTCGCCCAACAAATACTGATTTTCAATATCTGACTCTGTCTTCCCGTGTCTGCCTCTTGGAGGTGATAAGCGGCAGATGCCCTCCCCTCCAGGGGTGCAAGCACTTCCGTCACAAAATGAAATGCCACAGACAAACACCTTAGCAATCCTATTTTTTCTCTTCTGTTGTGCTAGAATCACACCGGAAAACTCCGGCTTAAACACTGCAAAAAGCACAGACTGCTTTCTTTTCCCAAATGCACACTCAAGGTGTCCTGCAGAGATCTCAAGTGCCCTGATATATCACTCTGAACTGAATTTATTTATGGAGCATCAACAGAGACCAGCACAGATATGTTTTTGTGGTTGCAGGAGGCACTGCACAAAAGAAAATGATCTGAACTTTCACTAGACTCTCAGGTCTAGCTTATGATTCCCATATTTTTAAATCAATTTGTAATTCCCGTATTACAGTTAATATCATTCATCACCTCTTCAAAAAGGCTAACTAATGAATTTAGTAAGAAAATAGTAAGGCTATCCTGTGCCTGTTCATAGAAATGATTGCCTGCTAAACTTGACATGAATGTGATTCAGACGATTGCAGTGTTCACCAAACAAGTTGGTCAAAAAGGGGCATTAAAAGTCACATCCAGCGTGTTCTGCCTTTTGCTAATACCACAGGTCACTAGGGGTGCAACAACTAATCGACGTAGTCTACAAAAATCGATTATTAAATTCATTGCCAACGTCATCGTCAGCTTAACGGACTAAAGTGATGTGAACAGTGAAGTTACTAAAACAACACAACATCAGCGCTGCAGTAACACCTTCACAACCTAAAACCTCTTAAGTGTGGCAGCATTTCACTCTTCACTCAGCCAAAAAGGTTGTTAACTGCAGCGTCTGCAAAGCTGAGCTTTTCTGGAAACACCAGAGCATCTGAAGAGGAGGCGCGTCATGTTGTTGCTCTGTAGATGATGAAGACTCATCTTTGTAAGCTAGTTAGCAAGCTAGCTTCCCATTAAAGTCATGTTACTTCACGTTATGAGCTGTAACGTTTTCTATACAGTTTCCCTTAGTCAATTTGATTGATTTTTAATGGCGCTGACAGTAGGACATAATTATGTTTATACACAACGGCCGCGTTCACATTCCAGATGTGCCCTGACTTTACAATCATAAACGATGCATCGCTAGAATGTGTTGCTGCAGAGTACACAAGATTAGACAACACTGGACAATTTCATACTTTCTAAAGAAGAGAAAACAGTTCTCCTGTCTATGCATGAGGCGGCGTGTAATACGCACCAGAATGCAGAAACAACAACAACAAACACCAAAAAAATCTGAGTTTTGTGAGTTGTTGAGTTAGTGGAAAATATATAAATGTTGTGAAACCCTGTCTACTATAAAATCATTAATTAATAATTATTATAATAATTATTGACCCCCTGTAAATTCGGCAAATGTGATGCATGACGTTATTCCTTTCTTTGTATATGGTGTCAGTTTGTCCCGGTGTGTTGCAGTACTGGTGTGTAAACTGCTCCGTCACTAAACAGCAGATCAGCTGCGGAGATCAGGACTTGATTTCAGTGGAACTTTCTGTTGCTGCAGTAGAAACGTTCATTAAAAGATCCATTTTTGAAAGCAGTATTTATTTTATTGTCGTGACTGTTAATTAGCACATGCCTGAAACAACCTCAAGTTTAATTTAAAACTTGGTAGCTAAATAAGACACTTTGTGTAATTTTGCAATTCATAATCCAAATACTCGATTATTCGTTTCAATAATCAATAGATTAACCGACTATCAAAATAGTTATTTTAGTTGCAGCCCTACAGGTCACTGAGTCTAAATCAGTTTGTGCTCTGACAAACGTATCACAGCTAAGACTGCAGTACAGTACGGATCACAGTCCACTCTTCTTTTTCTTGCACTGGTATGTTTACATAATCTAACATTTCAAAAGCCCTCCGAGCAAACAAACACAAAGTCAACCTGGATAAAGTACTTCAATGAGACCTACCTGGAAAAGCTGAGAGTAAAAGCAGTGGGGAGCCCATCGTCACCCCTCTGTATTCCAGGCGACTCTCCATACCTGTTCCCCCCGGCCCAGCTCTCGCCCACCAGAGGCAGGTTTGAGTACATGCCAAAAGGCTTCTGGTCTTGCAGGCCCACAGTGGGGGATGGGCTGGCTCTGTACTGGTAGCCAGGTCCTGCACTGACGCCCATAGGCGAGGACATGGGGCCTGTTCCATGGAGAGCGCCCAGGCTGCTCTGAAGACACTGCGACTGGCAGAAATCAGTGCTCTCCTGCTTCTCCTGTTTGACCACACCAGGAGTATGGATGTGGATGAAAGAATCGTCAGGATCCTTCTCTTCCTTGATCATGACGCTGGACAGAAGCGATGCAGGCTCCTGTTGATGATGAAGCTGATTTTGCTGGTGCTGAAGAAGGTGGTGGGGCTGCTGCTGATGGTGATGCTGATGGTGTATGGGGTGCTGCTGCTGGTCTGTGCCATTCAGACTGGTACTGCTTACTCCGTTACCCATGTGAGACTTTGTTTCCTTTAGCAAGCCGCCGACAGCACCACCACTGCCCCTGCTGTCGTGTAAAATGTTATCCAAGTGTGCCACTTCTGAATCCAACTCAAAATCACTTATATCTGGCAGAGAGCTAGAAAGGTCCAGGTCTTGCCAAATCTCAGTATCATCGATTAGGCGACTGCTGTTGCCATCCAAATCACACGGACCAGCGCCTGTGTGCCCACTGTAAGCTCCCAAGTCTTTATCCAGAGAAAAATTCCCCTCCTGCTTGATGTGCTGGGCAAAAAGGTTGGGCAGAGGGAGGTTGCCCAGGACGGAGGAGGTAGAGGTATTGATGATAGAAGTGGGCATCCGGTCGACACCAGAAATACTCTGTTTCAACAAGTTGTCCTCCATGCCGAATATGCTGATATCCTGGTGGTGTTGTTGTTGTTGTTGTTGTTTCTGCATTCTGATGATTTTACCCTCCTCCACATCTGACCCCTCACACAGGACAGGATGCTGAGGGGACTCAAAAAGGCCTCCAAGTTGCCCCTGGTCTTTGGTTCCACCCCGTCCATTTGGGGCCACTGTGGGCTGGGGCAAAGACGCTGGGCCAGGCAGGTGCATTGCAGACTGGAGCAGTGAACCAGCTGTGTCACCTGTATCTCTGCCTGTCTCCCCAAATGTCAGGCTGTCGCCTCGATTACCATTGCGCTTCAATCCACCCTGATCCATTTCTTTATCCTGACAGGACAGTGAGGGGGAGTCAAAGCAAATAGAGTGACAGAGAGAAGAGACAAGGTTAGGCTGATGCTGGATAAAATTATACATATGCAGTCGCTAGTCCTTAAGTAAAAGTTAAAAAGCCTATTGAAATATTGATCTTTCACAATAATCTGTGTCTTGAAACATCTGTATTAAAAATGTGTTATGTCGCAGTTTCAAAGCACAGTTGGTGCTAACTCACGTCTACTAAGGTTTTCTCTTACTTATTTTTATTTTTCAAGAAATTACTGCAGCCATATGAACAGGTCATCTCTTTCTCTCAAACCCACACTGGCACAATACGGCAGAGGCGCAAATGGCACAAACCATGCTCAACACAATCAGTTCAGCGAAAAAAACGGAGACCAAGGCCATTACATAACATAAATGAATGCTGATAAATGTAATGTTTATGTTATTTCTTTGAACTGTGCCCTCCCTGCAGCTCAAGCATCAAGAGGCGCCAAAACATGCAGAGGCATAACTTGTGTTACAGGCATTGCCACATACAGCCAAGCATGTGTGCAACCACATATATCTGTCTAAAGTGATTAATCCATGATGGGCCTCTGGGCATTTACACCAATAGCTGTGTGTCTCAACTTGCAAGAGAAAGCAAAATAAGAATTCAGTCCAAACTCCGTGAAATAAAATAAAAATGTAAATTAATAAATAAAATATTAAATTGACTGAGTGTAAGTCAAATAAAACTAAATCATGTAGCAGCAACCTCTGCACAGGAAAGCTTGATGTTAAGGGTTCTGCTGCGCACCAATGTAGATCTGTTGATAGCTTCCATATCTGGAGCAGCAGAAAGGAACTACCGTAAACCAAGCAAGCTGTTACTTGCAACAATTTGTTTCAAAGTCACTGCCACTGAATGGCCTACATGCGCTATCACAAATACACATGCACAAATAGGCCTAAGTCCCTCAGCGCATTCTGAAGTCTGTCTGCTATTTATATCTAGTAAATGTCACACGAACAACAATTACCTTGACGTAACGCATTACCGACAAGTTAATGACAACTGGATAATTACGTGTGAATTTCTGATCAAAAGCAATATCCGCTCTATTTTATCTGTGTGGTTTTTTTTGTCTCGGTCGTGACATTCTACCTTGATAAGGCATTACTCCATACAGAAGATGTGTATTACTGTATGGGAAGCGGTTTACAGCACTTCCTTTGCGCAGCTGCTGCACAGTGGTGCTAAAGGTGAGGTCCAATGACTCGTGGGTGCCCTATGGCCTCTAAAAAACATAAATAGGCTGAAGACATTTTATTTTTATCGCACGCCACTGGAGGAGAATTAGGCCTAGGCTATAAAGATTTTTGTTTTGGTCATGGGTTCACTTTCCCCGCCCACAGTACTGTGTAGACGGCTCTATAGATAGTGTAATTATTACTGCATATACAGACCATCAACGTTACACAATTTTCTCTAATTGAGGTTGTTGTGTTTTAGAGACGGTAGTGACACTCATTGGTATGTTCAAGTTAAAAAAAAGTTTGAGACTGACTTGCAAAACCTTTCTTTTCCTACCGAACAGCATAACACACCATAAGAGCATTAGTGCAACCTGTTGGCTGCGATGGGAAATTGCACTGCTCACACGCCTACAGGCTATACGGACAGGCTGATAAGCAGCCGTGCCGCGTAAGTTTATGCAACATTTTATCTATCTTACACTAAAACATGACGGTTCAGGTGGCGATGTTGTCAGCGCTGTCACACGGCGCAGGGCTGTCAGTAAGCCTTCAACGCAGCACCGCGGACGCTTATCGTCGGCCTACCTCGGTGGGGAAGAGCCAGTTTTCTCCTCTCTCAATATTTCTCCAGCTATATAATGAGAAGACAAGTGGTCTGAACCTTAAAGTAGACCGTACCTGTAGTGAACGAAGGATGCGCCCCGTTCGTTAGGTCATCTCCCGTCAATCCAAGTTGGGGGGGAAATGTGAGAAATAACGCAATGTCCACCCAGTCAAGCCCTCAAATAAAACCTCTTTCTTGCAGTGATGTTGCGTGGTCAAATCTCAGATGTATTTGTTGCGACCTGTTTCCTGGTGTGGCAGGAAAACATCGTCCGAAATGTCAACTATTTTATAATTAAAGTCGACAGAGTCGCTGACCTAGCTGAAGAGGGGCGAGATCCACCGTGTGCGCCGTTTCGCCGATCTGTCGATAACTTTTAACGCACGTCGCCGGTAGGTGGAAAAAGTGTTCGGTCGGTCACTTGCTCGCGATTTCAGGATTAATCCACAACGAATCGACAGATCTGCGGCGCAATATTCTGCTCTTGCGCCATTACACTAGTAGGCTACATTAAAGTTATATAATACAGCCGTGTTGCCCTGGCGTACTCTACTGCAAACTCAAGCGGGGTATGGCGGACAGTTAGCGAAAGCATGTCAAGGTACATGGGATGAGAGGAGCAGTTCCGCCTTAACCTTTCACAATAAAAGCTTTGGCGTTGCCACCGTCATGCTGATCTTTAAATGCTTAGGGAAAATGCACGTTCTGAGCTCTTCTGGAGATCAATGTACATTAATGGCCAGTTTTTCCAAAACAAACAGTATCATTCAACTTTTATTATTCAGTTCTGTTTTCACAGCAATCTTTTTTACTTTTATTTTAAGGCAGAATAGCTCAGCTTCTTGTCACCGTCTGTCTATCTGTGTTAGCTTGACGCAGCTGTTAGTTTGACACTTGCCGGTGAACGCCCCTTTCCCCACAGAAACTCTGCTGGGGAAACTGTCAAAACCTGTCTTCGTCAGCCATCGGCAACCTCCAGACACGGTGGGATTGATGAGCCAGGGTAGGTAGTGTTTTGGTACAGCCCTCTTCACCCATCAAACCAAGGATGGAGTATAAAATCCCTCTATAGTTTGACTTCCTAAAGTAGTCCTTTTAAGCTAGGGGTCAAATAAGGATCTGAGCAAAGAGGAGGAGCATGTAATCAGGAGCATGCTATTAGAATCCCCGGTTTCATACTCCATTGTTGTCTCCTCAACTATGAAATCTTAAACTGCGCCCTACTTCAGAGTAGTGATTCTCAAATCTTTGCACAACAACCCCTAAAGTGACACATATTAGACCACAAGTCTAAGATTTTGGTTTTATTATATAAAGTGTATTAAACGCATGACAAATATAGTCATTGTGTTCATATGGATGGAAATGTGAAAACAAATGATTCCACTTTTTGAAAGACCCCTCAAGGACCCCTGTGGGTCCCTTGACCCCCACTCTGAGAACTACTGCTTCAGGCATGAACAGCCTCCAAACAAAACCGCCTTCAGCACTTTCAGATCAAGGACATTAATCATGCCTCAGATCAGCTCTTTGTCTATTCTCAACTAAGCAGAGTTGTACTTGGTGAGCAGCAGGGCGCTTTTCGCTAGACCAGAGAGAGAGGGGTCAAAGGGCAGGTTGACAGCAAGTACTTCTAAGGCCTCTACATACGACTAAGATAGACGTTTCTGTCAATCAAAATACATATAAGATTACATAAAACAACTGACGATGGACCTTGCAGTGATTATAACAATATTATGCAATTCTGTTGATCACCTTCTTCAGCTGGAAATATATTTGCTGATGTCACTTCAGTGGACCAGAACAAGGATTAATTTGAGTTGTGTGCTAAGCAGAGTCAGCTTACGGTAAAGATGAAGAGAGGAGAGGAGATCGACAGTCCAGGCTGCACAAACAACAGACATCCATGCTGTTCCATCTACAAGAAAAGAAGCAAGTATGGGCAGACGCAAATCAACCACAGGAAAAGGGGCAGAGGAGGGGGGTGGGCAGGTGTGTCCCTCCACCCAAGTCATTCGATTAGAAGGAGCAGAGTGTGTCCTGTGCATGCGGATGTCTCATTAGGAGCTAGCGTGGCTAGAGAGAGGCAGGAGCTCCCCAGGGCCTGAGAAAACCGCACTGTTCTCAAAACATCACAGGGAACACAGTGAGTTTTTAATGTCGGGTAACGATTGGTGATCCTATTTGCTATTAAATAATAAAGACACTGGACATGTGGTGCTCCATGTGCATGCAATTTGGAATTCATAGAGAAGTATGTTACTGTGGTCGTGTAATACACTTTGCTCTGTGTGCACAGTATGTTACACCATAGTTTCAATGAATGTGCTGCTGTACAGACAATTCCATGTGAATATTCATTGATTAATGTACAGATGTGCTGGTGACTAATAGAGGCAGTTTGGGTTTCAAATGTTCTTGACCTTTGAAAAATAACCCCACAAACCTGGATTCAACTTTTGCCTCAAGTCACTGGACCCAAATAGAGGTACATGTTGGACGCACACACACAAACACACACAAGACACACATTGTTGGCTGCCCATTCGCTTTTATAAATATCTGACTAAATTACAGGTAAAAAGCATGGTTAAAAGGTCACTTCATTCAAATCACAAGCAGAGTTTCTAATTTAACCCAGTGGTATCTAGTCATGTTGCATGTTGCAACCCTTTGGTTTTATCTGGTGAGGTTTATGTCACCACCCAAATACAACTGAGATGATAGGATTTTATTTTGCAGTACTCACAGTATTAAAAAATGTTCTTAACAACAATGTCCCATTTTCTTTAAATGACTCTAATTTTGTATTGCGAACTAGCAAAATATTACACACCTAAATAAATTGATTGACTTGACAAATACATTAGCATAACTTAATCTGCTCTTACACTTGTATCAATTCAAATAGCACAAAATTAGTGTACTAAATTGTCCTTATCCTGCGTACAGGGTCGTGGGACAGCAAGAAATAAGTAATTTAAATAAGTAATAAGTGCATTTTCTCATACCCCTTCTCTGTATTACTTTGGGACATTTACACTCTCCTTCAAGAGGAATGGTAACATTCACACAGCAGGATTTACCTAACAGTTGAGTTACGTTAGATGTACAGGACGGAGCATAGGGAGGAAGGAAGTGCAGAAAGGAAGGAAGGATTTCTTTTTAAAGGTGAACAGCCTTTGGGATATCTTCTTTGAGACAGAGAGAACGCTGAGTTATACAATGAGTAGGAAACATATAAAGGAGAAAGGATGAATATGACCCAGCAAGGAAGGATTTCTAGATAGATTACAATTACAATTCTGTGTGATGTGTGAGTCTGCGAGTGTGCAAATGTGTCCAAATAACCCAGTGGCAGAAATTTGCAGAGGCTTTGAAATAGACACAATGAAGCACTTTAAAACATTTACTTTAAGGACAATTACATTAAGGGAAAACGTGTCTTTGATTTGCTTGTGTATTCAGCAGATTTAGTTTTACATCAGAGCACACTGTACTGTTGTTCCCATACAGTCAAACACAACTACACCACCCTGTTAGACAGGAAGTCTAGATGATAATTTACCATTCTTGGATGGCATTTGGCACATGTCCATCTTTCTGCCTTGCCATACAAAAGAAAGTGTACTTGTACTTATGTCAGTGCTTAAGTGCCTTCATGCACACCTCCACGCATACTGTCCATCTTAACTGGATTAAACTGTAGTTCTTAATAGTTAGCTATTTTAAATAGATTTCAAATAAAGTCAAGTTACTCCAAGCAGTGGTAGAATGACATTTAAGTACAATTTTGGGGTATTTGTGTGTGTGTAAGTATTTCCATTTAATGCTACCTTCTCCACTGGAAATATAATTTTTACTCCACAACAATAATTTCATGGCTATAGTTTTGCTTTTGACACTTTAAGTTAATGACAGTAGTACGACTTTGAATGCAGGACCTTTACTTGTAATTGAGTGGGGTTTTTTTTTGTGGTGCTGCTACTTTTACTTAGGCATAAGTAAAATATCACAGTACTTCTCCCACTGCTGCTGACTCCAAGCAGATTAAATTAAAGTTGTACTTTAAGTTGTACACAAGAAGTTCATAAGAAAAACCAAAAACATCCATAAGAAAACAATTCTTTTAGCACTTCAGGGATTTATCTTTCCAGCTTAACAAGTTAAAGTCTTCCAGAGGCAGAACAGTTATTCCTATTGATAGATGTCAGTGTGGGTTTAAAGGTTTTGTACAGCATCATTTAATTTCATAATTTGACTAAATTGATTGATTTCAAACACATAAATAATAGTACATGTGAAACGTCCCATTACCACTGACCTCCTTCCACAACAAACATGTTTGTTCATGTTTGCTCATGAGCACTTAAGTTAAAACAATATAAGACAAACAACTGAGTAACACGTTTTAAAAATGCCTGTCTACACAACAAGTTGACCCGATACAGAGGCAAAAATTACTTTCATGTTGGAGCAAAAACAGTAAAACATGATCCCCCTTTTTTTGAGGTTGCACAATGGAAAAATTAAAAGCTTTTCATCATCTAAAAAGTATGTGTTTAAAGGTCAAAAAATGTTTGGGGAATGAATTTTCATTTTCACTGGAAAGATCGAAAAACTGAAGCATTAAATGGACTGTAACCAAATATAAAGAGGAGAGACTGGAGTAACGTGCAGTGTAATGTATGTGAAGATCTATAGCTGCCAAAAAATTGAAAAATGAACAATTGGGGGTTAAAAAAATCAAGGCAGGAGGAGAGAGTTTTAGTTTTACATTTATATTGTCACTTTGTCACTTTATGGACGATTCTTTTTATCCAAAGCCACTTTACTTCACATTAATTAAACTAATTAGACTTTTTCTATCATGTGTTTAATATTGTATGTTAATTGCACTTGTATAGATTTCATTATGTTGCTCAGTTTAAATGAGTTCTGAAAAAATGTCAGGGTCACTGTTAAAAATTTATTACCACCAAAATTGGGAACAAAACAAGCCATGCCTCACCATGTAGATGCCAGTCTACAGCGCTGGAAGACAATGACAACAACCACTCCAGTATAAGAACAAATTGTTTGAACTGTGGTTAATAGCAAGCTCTCAAATTTCCTGAACACAACTGAAACACATCTCGTACTGTTACATTAGTACATAAAGTGGTAAGTGTTAATGTACTGAACTATAAAAAGTGGTGCAGCCTAGAAACTGTCAGATTTAGCAAAACCACTTTTTTTGTAGCTATTGCTGCCAATGTGCATATCCCCACTTCATTTTGTTCTCTTCATCATATTCTGTTTCTGTTTTCACAGACAAATTGCATAATGCTTGCAGTCTTAAGGTTTTGAATACAAGTTTAGAAAAAGTCGCTGCTTTTCTGACTGTGGTCCCTCCCAGTCATTCATTTGTTTTGTTGCCTGCCGCAGAAATGTCACAACACAAACTGCTGCCATATTTGAGATACAGGCGAAAGCTTGACTCCCTACGAGAAAAGGCCAAAAGATTTTGATATTCATTATCAGTGTCTGCTTAGCAAAGAGAGTAAGGCATGTTGCTAACCTTCAAGTTAACTGACCACAGTGACTTTCAAAAATGACAAGGCATTATGAACTATTATCGGCAAAAGAGGGTTTTTTGAAGAGATCTGCCTTACAAACACCAATTAGCTGACAACAAAGTAACTGCAGAATGGGCAGCTTTATCATCCACAGTCTGATTTGACAGCATTTTGCTTTTTGCTGCTCCAAAGCTCAGTCCAAATAATAAATTAAATTGTCATCTGCTTTTCATGATTCCTCACAAGGGGAATAATCTTATAAGATGTTTTTACTCACCAATTTCACGCTTACTATGTGAGAGCCAAAGTTGTGTTTGTGTGCAGAAACTGTATTGACCCACAGTGTATTCAGGACACCCAGTTCTTTCTGGATATGCAAAGAGGATTTGTGGGAGTTGAGTGAGGTAAAAAAGACATTTTGCTGACAAATTTGAGAGTTGCAAGACTCAATTTGTAAAATTACGAGTGTTTATTTGATTCCCAAGTGTGTACATATCAACAGTAGAACAGTGTGTCCATAGAAGTGTCAAAATATGCACTAATGTCTAAAATTATGTAGTGTCTCAGATATATGTGGGCACTGATGTTGTGCTGTTGAGTTAATTAAATGTTGCTATTTGTGATAAATCTATTATCACAAACAACAGACAAGAGCTGTAGAACTTGCTCTTCCAGTGTTTTATCAGTACACCCAGTCAACCAGGGAATGAGGTTAGCTGAGGTGGAGGTGCTGTTTACATTCCCCATGACAAACCCATTGAACTAACTTCTAGCGTAACTTTTAATCAGATACAACGTACAGCCAAAAAGAGAAAGAGGCCGGTAGTTAAAAAGAGGGACAGAACGGCAGTGAGCAGAACTTAAAGTGGGTTTCACTCTCAGTGTGCCCTGCGTGTCACATCATCATAATTCCAGTGACGGCTAGAGCCAGAGAAGGGAAGGCTATTGTTGCTGGCATTCCCAGTATGAACTCAAGTAATGTGTGTTTCCTCAACATAGCAGAGGAAGCCAGCTTTTTATGGGTTATATTAAATGCAAGATCAGAACAGACTGTTCCTAAACCAGACAACTCACTTTGGATTTCTGGATATCTGATGTTAGAATTCGAAACGGCATGTGGTTGCATGTGAAGTTAGTGTGTGTGATCCTCATGTTCTGACCCGTAAATTCTGGCAGCCTGAAACCAGCCCATTAACTTTGTTCTTGCCCTTAGCACTAGTTCTTGCCTAAATCTACCCAACCATTTGCAAACTCAACATCGATCTAAACAACAGACACACGCACAAAGGTGGCGTACACACAGGACCCCCTGGGGAATGAGACAGAACCAGTAGTTTCAACAGTGATCAACACAATGTTGGTTAGCTATAACCAGTTTGTCAGTCTGGATCTTGAAGTCCCACAGGATCTTGGCTCTACCTTAGGAGGTGTCTTCCATTTTGACCTTGGGACTTCCAGCCCATACTCATAGCAGATGTTCCTGTACACTATGCCAGCTACCTGGTTATGGCGTTCCATGTACGCACTTTCTGCCTGCATCCTACACCCTGCTGTTATGTGCTGTACTGTCTCAGGGGCATCCTTGCACAGTCTGCACCTGGGGTCGTGCCTGGTGTGGTAGACCCCAGCCTCTATGGATCTTGTATTGAGTGCCTGTTCTTGTGCAGCCATGATTAGTGCTTCTGTGCTGTCCTTTAGTCCAGCCTTTTCCAGCCACTGGTAGGATTTCTTGATATCAGCCACTTCTTCTATTTGTCTGTGGTACATGCCGTGCAGCGGCTTCTCTCCATGAAGGTTCTTTGTCTTCCTTGTCCTCACCCTCGGGTTTCTGCTGCCTGAGGTATTCACTACGGTCATTCAACCCCCTTGGTTCTGATAATTTTCCCTCTTTTTGATACCATGTGACCACACTTGTCCAGTCTGAACGACATTCCAATGTAATTGCTGTAGATCCTGGTAGTGTGTGATCAGTGAGTGGATGTCTCGCTCATTTCTGGCATACAGCTTGATGTCATCCATGTAGAGGAGGTGACTGATGGTTGTTCCACTTCGAAACTGGTGTCCGTAGCCAGTCTTTGTGATGATCTGGCTGAGGGGGTTCAGGCCTATGCAGAACAGCAGCGGGGATAGTGCATTGCCTTGGTATATGCCACACTTGATGGTGACTTGTGCAATTGGCTATGAGTTGGCTTCCAGACTTGTTTTTCAGAGTTCTCGATGAAGGTTATGAGTGTCCTGTTGATCTTGTACATTTCCAAGCATTCCAGTATCTATGTATGTGGCATTGAGTCATAGGCTTTCTTGTAGTCAATCCAGGCGGTGCACAGATTGGTCTGCCTGGTCTTGCAGCCTCGAGTGACAGCTCTGTCGATCAGTAGCTGGTGCTTGGCTCCCCTGGTATTTCTGCCCATTCCCTTCTGGGACCTGTCCATGTTTTGAGCCATGTGCCTACTCATCTTAGCCGCTATGATGCCTGACAGGAGCTTCCATGTTGTGCAGAGGCAGGTTATTGGCCGGTAGTTGGATGGGATTGTTCCCTTCTTGGGATCCTTCTTGATCAGGACTATCCGTCCTTGGGTTAACAATTCTGGGTGGGTCCCATCCATCAGCAGCTGGTTCATTTATGCTGCCAGGTGTTCATGGAGCGCAGTTAGTTTCTTCAGCCAGCTTGGTTATGATCTTCAATCGTAGGTCAGTCACGTTTATGTTGAGTGATTCTGTACCGTAAGGGCTTCTTGTTATTGGGGCTTGGGACCCAATCTCTGAGTGTGGGGAGGATGATGATAACATCTCCCAGCTGACCTGTCGTCCTGGCTCCCCCTTGCCGTAGCATATTTGTTGTACTTCGTCAATCTTTAGTTGTGATAGCAGTTGCCGTTTGCGGATGTTAGAACACTGAGCTAGGAGTTGTTTCTTTGTCAGTGTTGATGATGGCTTTCAAAGAGGTGTGCGACATCTGACATAAATAGCAATTGTAAGGATAAAAGCGTCAGCTAAATTAAATAAATGTAAATACAGAATGTTTCAAAGCCATCTACTGAAGTATATTTTAAATTGTCATCTGCTGCCTGAGTTTTGTGTTTCTGTTGACATAGCCTAGATAAAAACATGTCCAGCATAAATTGATGCAGAAAAGGCAGGAATTGGTGCAGAAAATTTCACCAGAATGCAGGAAATTGAGTATTTAATGCTAAAAATTTGCTCTAAATAAGTGCTAAAGGACAACCTATGCGCTTGCTTATTATGTACTAACCTATAACATTCCATACATTCTCTAGAATTAAAAGAAATACAGTCTCTGGTTTTGACACATAGATGGTGGGGTGAAGACTCCCCAATAGTTAGGTTTGGTCAAAATTAAGGCTATTGTGTCTGGAGGTTGGCAAGTATCCTGATCATACTGATCTGATCATGATTATTGACTTTGCTTTTCATCCACACATACATGTGGCTGTGGCACGCAGAGAGTGATGACCACGACCCCTGCGGTGGGATATGACACAGAAGGCCTAAAATGAACCGACCTCCAACACTGAATCTCACTCCAAACTAAATTGAAAAGTTGGCAGCCCCGAGTGTAAGTTGAACGAAGAGAGACTGCAGCTCTGCAGCTTCTCAAGATTAAAGCAGAGCTACCTTGTGTAAGCCCCCCCGGCTCGTAATGGCCGCTCACAAAAACACAAGATTCAACTATCAGCCAACTAGCCTATAAGCAGGATTTGATGATTTTGATTCGACTATGTAAATCCTTAGTCGGGGACAGCCCTACTTTTTGTTTTGTTTTTTTGTTCAAAAACTTAATTGCTTCAGTACAACATACAGACAAACAGTACAGAGTGGAGAACTTGCCAATGGAATAAAAACACAGCAAGGAAAATATAAGGTATAAATAAAAAGAAAGAAATACTAAAAAAAGACTAAAACAAAATGAAAGGAGCGGGGGGTTATAAATCTACAATTATATTGTGTAAAGTACATAAATTCATCGTTTTGATAGCTTTCTTGTTTTGGGACGAGTTTATCATTCCTGTAAGTCAGGGACAGCCCTAAGAAGTGGATGTAGTCATCGTGACGTCACTTGTTGGATTGTGGAAGCCTCGAGTTTGGCCAATAGGGCTCCGGCATGTTGAGTTTTTGCAACCAACGGCCCCGGATGTGACCATATTTGGACGAGACGGTGGAGCTAATGGCCGTTCACGTTAACTGTCATTTTAACAGGGCTGACAATTTTGTCTAGCAACAACAGTCTTAAAACTAAATAGACTCACCAGTGAAAGTGAACAGCCAACTCCTAATAAGCTTTTTCAACTGCGCTGGTTAAATTTACACAGTGCCATGGGTATGAGTCCTTCTAGCCTGATTGACAGTTTGCCATGGTAACGACTTGTCAATCATTTATAATCCCGCCCTGAAGCATACTCTGCTTTATGGTCTATTTTCCTCTAAATGGGACCATAATCTACTAAACGAACATCATATTGAAGAAGACATGAAACTAGCGATTGAGACCATAAACTCATCAGGAAAGTGTTTACTGAGGTAATAAATCAGCTGAGAAATAGGGTAATTTTACCACTATTTCTAATGGAACCAGACTTCTTTTTGCAACCAGAAGAGTCACCACCCGGCTGGCTGTTCGATTCTTTCTGACTTGTTTTTTTTCAAACCTGTAGTCTTCAGCCTCATATTGTTTTGCCTTAGGTGACATATTTGAGGCAATTGATCAGATTTTGCACAGCTCCCTCTGGAGACAGAAAAAATCTTTTCATTAAGTTTTCCCATAATGCAGTCGTACTGGGCCTGACCTGGAAACAGAGTGAAAATAAATTTAATCTCACTAGTGGATGCTAAAAGCTTTTACTTGCTCCAACACAATGAGGGTAATTCTTATTCTTTCTTCTTTATTTTTATTTCACTGTGAATTGTTTAATAGAGCCAAAAAATAAAGCACATTTGAAAGAATCAGGGTGTGTGACGTTAATCTGAAGATGTTTCAGAGAATCTGCTCTAAAAACATACATTTTTAAGCTTTTTTAGACATCTCACTGAGATGGTATGGCATGCTAATATAAGTAGGCTAAACGACCTACATGCTGGTTTAAATGGTTTAAATGGCCTATGGTATAGTGGAAATGCTTGGGTGTTAATCTAGTTCAGACCGGTTAAGGCTCCTTCAGACTACACGACTTTCAGCGTCGGCCGATGGCTGTGCTGTTCACACTACACAACTTGCCGTCTTGTGAGGGGAGTCTTGAAGTCGTTGTGGCATTCACACTACATGACTGATCGGTGACAGGGGTTCACACATTACTATAGCTGACAAGGACTCTGTCGCCCGACGCTGGTCTCCAAACCATGTTTTGTCAAGAAAACACACTTGAAATGTGAAACGGGAAATGAGCCGAACCTACACAAGAAGCAGCTGTTGTTTGTTATTATAAAGATAGCAATTATAAAGACAAAGAATATGGGTGAGAGAAGGGATTAGCACATGCAGGTAGCAGAGACTGTCTGAGCTACAGAGAGAGTTGGAGGTGAGTAAAAAGTGTTTTGCAGTGAAAAAGTAGCTGCCTGCTCTGCCAGCTGCCTGGTCTCATTGACTGGATGTAGATGTCGAGTCGGTTCTCCAGATACTTATTATGTTAGATATCTGGCAGATGTCGGCGATGTGTCAGAAATGTGTCGGGGAGCCGTTTTGATGCGTCGTTGTGTAGTTCACACATAAGGACATGTGGAACTTAAAGCTCCACATGATAAGCAATGAATGAAACAATGAAACCTGCGGTCACCCTAACCCTCTTTGAATTTCTGCCTAATTGTAAATCTTTGGTAACTTTATGTAGTTGTTTTCTTGACCTGATATCTATTTAGACCAGACAATTTTAACCTTGTGACCAGCTCCCTTTGTAGTATGTGAATATATATCATTTATCTTGTTGTTGTCAAGAACATGGAAACAGTTTTGGCATTGTGGCAGCCGCACTCCAGTCAGCTCGCTAACCCAAAGCAAATAATGTGATTGATGTGAAAATAATCCATTTTAAAATTACTGTAGATTAGATGTGCTGTACTCCACGTACAGTAATATTATCTCTAGGTAATAAGTCAGGATATAAGGACATTAGGCTAAGCCTGGGAGGAAGTACTTCTATAGATGTAGCAACATAATAGTGGAGTAATCCTATAGGTGTATGTAACAATGAAACGATTATAAAATACTACGTAATGAAATGGTATTGGGTTCACCCACGCAACCCAAGCCACGCTTAAGCAATATCACAATAATAATAATTTTTCCTAATTCATAATTTTAATAAAACATATATAATATAATAGTATAATGTTAGGATAGTGTTAATATATTGATTATATAATGTTAGTATATTTATAAAATTTCATATATAATAGTTTACTATACCACTTGTACTTGTACTTGCACTTGTACTTGCACAATATTAGTTCCAATACAGCAGTTAAAATTTGTTCCTTCCTTATGCAAAGAAAATGACCAAATTGGTGGTTAGTCTCTAATTTGTTAGTGCTAAGTACTAACTCGTCAATTATCAACCATTTTAATGTCCCACCCCACGCAGGCTGTGATTGGTCAGATTATGTATATGACTTTATGAAAAGTTGAACGTTTCATCAAAAGGCATCTGATATAGCTAAAAAGCCAGCTAGCTAACTGAAACCTTGTTTTTCTTATCCCTATTGTCATCTGTTTTACCACTTCAGCTGCAAAACCTTGACTAACAGTTGAACTGGTATCGCTGGGCTTCTCTCTGTGCTTTCGTCCCTCTCTGCAGCCAGCGTCTTCATGGTCACTAATCGGAGATGCATTGACTGGTAATGGCGACTAAGGGATTATTTTAAAACATTTGGCTACATCGGCCTCATGGGACTTAAACCTCTTTTCTCTCAGTTTTTCAGCACCAGCTTTATGTTTTTCCTCTTGTTGTCCATCTCTACTGGACCAAAAGTAACTGGCTGGGAGAGAGAAGCTGATAGTTAGGCGGCACTTCTGGCATTTGCTCAATTTGCAGGTGACCTATCCATCACTGAATAAAGTGGAAAACTATTCATGCAGTAGCCTACATTAAACAAAAAATGTAAATTTTCTTTTGCCAACTTTTTTTGAAAAGCATGCCAGAGCCATTCCAGATGAGCTAATGGGTGTTCCTTTTTTAGTGGCATTACACTACAATCAGAACAAAGAATTATTTAACATCTAATGCACAGTGAAATAAGGACTTGGTCTTAGATAAGGACAATGTATTGACTAATAAGAAGCTCTGGTTATGATCTAACTGGCATTGTGGAACACAAAATAAACTAAATATATTAATAACGACTGATTAGTTTTCTGTCACAAGAGCACAGGGCATGTACCTTTAATTGAGATCTTTTTTAAGTTTTCCATTAAGAGAGCAGCTTTCCTCAGTAAAATATCCACATATAAGTTAAGGCGGTAGAAATCTTTCTTGATTGCTTTAATTAACCCGTCTCATTTGTCCAACCCTCATTAGGTTATTTGCTTATTTTGTTTGGAGGGTTTTGCCAGCTGTTGTTTTCACACCTGATATGTGGCACACAGATGTTCTATTTAACAGGGTGATTCATTCACCTGGTGATCAGAGAGACAGACAGAGAGAGAGAGAGAGAGCGAGATGGGGAGGCGTGGTAGAGAGACAGAGATCCCACTCTCTTGTTCTTTTATGCAAGAGAGAATGAGTATTATAGAGGTTTCACAGCCACTGCATCTAAAAAACACTGATTTCAAAACCCCTACCTCAAACAAAATTATGAAGAAGAGATGTACTTGTTAGAGAATATACCTTTTAGGTGCAGATGCAACATTTTACATATTTTGCAGTTGGATGGGGAGGAGAACTTAAAATAAACTTTTGATAAAATCATTTTGTGTGACTGCAACTCGACACTATTACAGTCACTTACCGTTATCCAAAATGGTTTGCTCTTCTGGTGGGATGATGTTGTTGACGTAAGTATTTCCTGTGTGAGACTGTATATTCATTTAAAACACAGTTTTTTTTCTCAATATGGCATAAACAGAGGCAATTTCCTCCGGGGAATATGAAGGGATTGATTGTGATCTAGATTCAGTGAGGAGGGCAGGGTCTTGTGTTAAGGTGCTGATAGGCTAGCTGGTGAGTTTCAGGGTCAACTGCTGTCAATTATCTGCAAAGAAATACCTATAAACAATTCATGGGAAGTGAAGACATATCTATTATCTGTAATTTGTAATTATTTGTATTATTTGTAATTATGATACATGGGCCAGGATTTAAAATAAATCTAAACATGAAAATTTTACAAACAAATCCACACTTTTTTTTCCTGTAGAGCTTTTATGCATTTAGGCTATGGATGAAAGATTGGGACCTGAAAAGCCTAACAGCTAATTGTAACCATGACAGCATAATGTATGTTCATTGCAAACGCAAGCTTGAAAGATTAGTCTCTATCTTTGTCTCTCTTTACAGTATTTATCCCCTCTGATGGCTAAACTGGCCCATTTGCTGAGATCACAAAGAAGAACAGTGAAATCGTTTTTAAATAAGAGCGTTTTGGTGAACAAGTCTTTTCAATTACCAGAGTCTATAAAAAACCATGTGGATATGAAGCGAACACATCTGCTGGTCTTTCTACTCTGTGCAACTCTCACTAAAAGTGAAGAACGAATGGAGGATCCCTTTCTCTATCATAACTCCTTCTCCTCCTCCTTCTCCATAGTTTACAACCAGACAGCAGTGTGCGTGCACATGTTTGTATGTTTATTTGGTTGCACATACAGATTTGTGTGCTGATTTAGCTCACTTTGCAGCTCTGATCCCAGCTCTTTTTTTTTTTTATTGGCAAAGCCGTCACCATAGATACATGCCGTGTTTTGACCTTTCGGGGTCGACCTATCATGTGCTAAGTGGTTGGTTGGTGCTAAGCGCTGAGGACACGGCTTAGTGTAGAGTTGTGTTCACACAAAGGAACACACACGAGCACACACTTGCTCAAATACCCAAAGTACTGCACACACATGCACAGACAGGCCGAGCTTTGACCGTCCTGATGTTTTAGCAGTGCTTACAAATTCAAATAATTAAAACTACAGCAGCATCCCGACAATAAACTTTCTTCCTTGTTTACTTGTATAAATGTTTTCCTTTAGACGGGTTTGAAGCAACAGTATGTAATCTGAAAAGCCAGCAGATGTTTTGGAAGCACCAACCTTTGGTTTCACAGATTTCAAAACAAAACAACAAAAAAGATCACAACTATTTCTAACCAAAGTATCTGAGCTGTCTGCATTTGGCCTGAGGCGCTTGTCTCCGCTCTCTGAATCAGAATGCCCTGGCTGCCAATTGCAGCCTACGGCTTCACAGGAACTTAAAAAAAACAAACAAACAAAAAAAACCCGTTTCAGTGGAAAAACTTGCTCTTAGTAAACACTAAAGAGAGAGGACTGATGTTTTGTTTTAGATTTTATTTTTAAACGTAGATGAATTTGAAGGTAAACCCATCTGCACTCAGTCTGGACACCATTATGACACAAATGTTTATGGTAAGTATCAGACTCATGTACTGTAAGTTGCACAAAAATAATAGTGCTGCAATAATTAGTTAATTAATTGATTAGTCATTATAAAGAGATACATTCAACAACAATTTTCTTCACTAATGAATGTTCACTAATGGGGAATCTAATTACTAGTTGCAGTTCTATAAAATAATGTTATTTTGTCATTGTAAATCTTAAATTTACACTACTGTAATTTTGCATGTGTGGATGTGCTCGTTATTGTGACCATGGCTCATTCTTTCAAATTTCACGTTGTATTCTCCACTACATTGCTGCCTAAATCTAATGCCAGGAGGATGAGAGGCAGTTGAAAGAGTTCAGTGCAATAGAAGAATCCCTTGAAATAAATGCGGTGGGTGTTAGTACACATGCAGTATACGGCTTCAGGTCAAAGTTAAAAATGTGTGACTGGGATTTGTGTATTAATCAGCCTTCAGCTCAGCAGTGGATTCAAAAGTTGGAAACAAAAAACTTGAGAACCCAAGGGACACGTCAGTCATTTTTTCTACATGGGGGGTGTTCTGAGCAGGGATGGACTGGGAGTAAAAAATGGCCCTGGACTTTGATCCAGACCGGCCCACCAGATCAGTCTACTGTATACTGCACCACTGCTGCCCTGCTAATGCACGCACATACAAACAGGACCAGCCTCTCATAAACCACCTAGCAGCATCACAGCTATTGATCCCTATGGCAGGCTACAATTTTAAAAAGGCATGGCCATAACCAGAGGTCACAGAGGTCCGGACCTCCGAAATAATATTTAATCTATAGCCTATTAATAAAACAAATTTGAACAAAAACCAATGATAACAAGCTCAACTTAAATAAAGGCTTTAGGACCATGTGGACGCAGCAGATTACACAAGGGCTGACTTTGTGTTGAAAAGTGGTGGGGACATTTAAGGCCTCATATTAGTGGTGTGACCAAACATTTAGTCCAGGAGAGGTGAGAATGCACAATATTGGAGTCATGAGAACAAAACAAGATACTCTAATGCTATTTTGAAGAAATATTCTTTTGAGCATTAAACTCTTATTTTCTGCATTCTTGAGACATTTTCTGCACCAATTTATGGTGAAAATGTCTTTATTTATATGGAAACAAAATGCATGTGGCAGGTGCTTGTTTTTTAGTCTAAGTTACTTTGATTGGACAAGGCAGATCTGTATCTTCTATATTTACATTGCATTTCATGCATTTCTATTATGCAAGTAGTTCCCATATAATTTGTATTTGTTATTTAGCCTAACATTTCTTGTTGCAAGCTAATTTTCAGAAAACTTTTAGCAAATGCTTTCAAAAAGTGGTGGGGACAAATTCAGCCATTTCAAAAAGTTGTGTGAATATGCAGTGTAAATGACAAGTATATGATTACACCGTCACAACCTTCATTTCAAGTTTCTCCATCGATGGTCAGTGTCCAGACCTGGGAAAACACATGAAGCACATGACAACGTTGTGCGAGCATTAACTGAGAGCACCGCTGTTTGCAGGCAGAGTTTTGGGCGATAAATACATTTAGCGAATTTCAGGGTGGGTGAAACGGGGTGAAGCGAGACGCTGTGCACATTTAAGCACGAGCCACAGCAGCATAACTTCCTATTTAAATCTCCCGACAAGCCGACAGGATCATCAGGATTTAATGTTAAATAATATGCGGTGTTTCTTTTAACACTTCCAAACGGTCTCACACACAGTCCAGGTTCATACAGAGACACTGTCTGGAGTAAAGCAGCCGTCCTCCTGTTCTATTCTGAGCTCCATCAGAGCATCTGAACATTTCGGAAGCTAAAAGTAGAATTAGGTTTTCAAGGCAGAGTTTCCTCTGACCTGTCAAGGTTTTTACTGATTTTGTTTTGTTTTGCTGCATAAATGTCCTACGATATTAACTAGGACATTACTGCGCGCATGGAAACGTCATGCAAGGGCGTCACTTTGAGTTGAAAAGTGGTGGGTCTCCAACTTTGACAGCGTTGTGTAGGAGAGATTTGTGCAGTGGCATTCATAAGAGAGAGAGAGAGAGAGAGAGATAAGGTGCTGTGGGAATATATGCGCTGCGCGCAGCTCTGCAGAAATATGATTTTTAATAGGTCTAGTAAAAAAAAAAAAAATCAAAAATCAATATGTGGCGGTCAGTGTTGATACTGAGGCGGACCGCCACAAATAAATCAATGTATGGGAACACTGTAGTGTTCAGCTACACTATCTGTGGCTTCCTTGTCCTCTCTGTTTAATCTTTCACCCGTGAACCGTGCTGTGGTATCTTCCTCTTCCTGGTCTTAGCGTCTGTGGCCCTACTACTACAGAAGGAGTCGGTTACTTGTTTACATTTACTTGCATTTCAGTTAAACTCTGCTTTTCCATTAGGTCTGGGGAGATGGGGGGTTGGCCCCTGTCACTCAACCTTCTGCCAACTGCCAATATTACATATATGTTTTTATTTATATTGTTCCATGTATGTCACAATTGCTCTCCCCTCTCTGTTCATTTTCTCTGTTGCATTATAAATGTGCAGATCTCATTAGTCATCAAAGAGTGAGTGAGATTCACACTGGAAGGAGGGGCGGTTGGTGGCAGACCCACACATGCACACACCCAAATGGGAAAATGGTATTCTGGGGTGATGGTGATGTGATGGGGGTGAGTCACACAGTGGCCATCCCACCCCAACTGAAACTTTACACCACAGTTTCCATCATCAATTAAACTGCTCCTCATACTCCACCAGTTCTAAAAGCTCAACACACACAGACAAAATTTATCAGGAACCCAAACTCTTTCTTTTATTTTCCTTCAGACCCTCTCTTTTTTCTAGTCTCTATGCATTAATGAATACTTCATTCATTAATGAATACTTCATTCATTAATGTATCTTTTATAGTTTTATACTCCTAAAAAGCATATTTTCATGAATGCATTTTTTGTCCAAAAGAAAAAAACTGTTACACCCTGCTGCCTCCTTCATCTTAGGGAGGAACTGACTTTTCTAATGTAATGTATAGTGAATAAATATATTTAGTGATGTCCAAATTGCTTGCCTGCTTACTGGATAATCAGGCACGTGGACACAGCAAACACAATAATAACCACAAAAGATAATTTTCAAAAAAGGAGAAAAACATTTCCTCAGCGTGTCATGTATGAGGAACATCTTGTTCAACATCTCTAGTCCACAGCGGATCAGCTCTGAGAAACATGTTGTGAGGGATAAATGCTAAATCCATGTAGCTTTCAGCCGGTGTTTCTATACAGACGACAATGCTTAAATAAATCTTGTTGTTGTTTTACCCCACTAGCCAACATTCAAGGTATATATTTTTTTCAAAATAAAACCACTGTGAACGTTCTGTCTTAAAGCTACATTCAACCGTGAACACTACTTTAAACTAAAACTACTCGTTTAATAAATTACTACTAGTAGGCCAAAGGTGGATGTTCTAAAACCAGGTCACAAGTCTAATATAAAATCTGTGGAATCAGTCCCATCACTAAACTTACAAAGTAATGGATGATCAAAAACTGGAGAATATTTAGGTGTATTCTAGAGCAGTGATTCTCAAACTTTTTCACATCAAGGACCCCTAACTGACACAAATTAGACCATGGAGCCCCATTTGATCAGATTTTGTCCTAGGGTCCCCAATCTGATAGGATTTTTTGCTTTTAAAAGTTTTATTACGGAAAGTATATGAAATCCATGACCAAAATGTGTTACTTATGGATGGAGTTATAGAATTAAAGAATTGTGGTTAATATATTAAGGTTTAAATGTGGATATTTAATCATACCTTTTATGGGCTCAAAATGTGTGGAAAATATGTTTGGTTCTGTCAATTCATTATAACAAAGTGAAATTCAAAGTGAAACATATCATAATTTCAATAATCAAAAAAATATTGCTTCTGCATTGGCCACCAGCATATTAATAATCAACAGGGCATTTAGCGATAGAATTTTTTTACCTTTTTGGAAGTGAAAACAGTAAGCAACAGAAATTAATGGATGGGAACAAAGGTTGAGGTGGTCCAGTTTGTACTTGTCTCTCAGTGATTTCATACATTATGTCACACATTACTCTGTGATGCCTTCTCTATAGTGGGTCAGTTTTTCCTAACACGCTACTCAATGAACTGTGAGTGTAGATACAAAAAAGACAGGACTTAATAATATGAGGGGCACATACTATGATTTGACTGTTTTGTCTTAAATTGCGGCACAAAGCTTAATGTTGACTGACAAACAGAACTTACTTATATATATATATACTCCACATATTAATTAACCAAAGTGTTATGTTATGTAAATGTCTATGGACGAATGGCAATGTATGCCACGCTTAATGACAAAACAACATTAATAATGAGCAGTTATTGAATGATAGAATGAGTTTTTATTTTTTATTTTAGTCAGCATCAGAAAGTATACTGTAAACACAACTAATAACTAAAGAACACACAATATGATTTATCTAATGAAGGAAAGTCAGTCATAGTCATACTACTTGCCTAGGCACACATCACCAGCAGTCGCGTCCCATGAGCACCAAAAAACAAACAAACAAAAAAGGATTTTGCTTATTTAATGTGGACTTTGCTATATTTGCACCAGAAGAAGAACTTCTATGGGGACTGATTATATCATATTAAATCTGAGACCTTCTATTGACAATCCAGCAAAATCAAAAGGATAAAGCCTTTTCATTTAAAATCTTCCCAAGTCCCATACAGAGTCAAGAAATGTTCCTCATGTGTCCTTTGTTCAGAGATGTCCCTGTTTCCTAAGTATTTTATCTTGATATGTCCCTTCCTTTTTATCATTTATGACATTGAGAAGTCATCCAAAAACAAGGGTTTTATTATCTGGCTAATTGCTGCACTAATGAAAAGCTTGTTTATCTAGGAGGAGCAATTAGATGTGTCAATTAGCATCAATTAGACCCATGGTGTTTTAATCTGCCATTAGGATGCAGCCAGAGAGAATGTTCCCATGCCTACTCCAGATTGGACATAGCTATTATGAAGGATGCGCTGAACAATTTGCCCCAACATAGAAGGATGAGTGCTTCTAATTTGAGTGTGAGAGCAGAGAAGATATTGTAGTGCTTAGTCCAAATATTAACTGAGAGAAAGTTTTGAAAGTATTATGTGAATAAAAGATATAACGCCTGTTTAGGTGAATCTGGGCTCTGACCTTGTCACTCCCTGAAAACACTCACACAAGAGATTTGGAAAGGCCAATATACTAATAATTTTATATCTTGAAAAACAATGAAAAGATAATTTCGGTATTTTTAAATCTGGGCCCTTTATTCACATATTTGAATTGTTCCCATGAAGGCAAATTTGGAATGGAATAATTAAAGCGTATGAATGGACTGTGTGCAAGTCAAGAGACATGCTTACTTATTACTATTAAGACTATTAAGTGGCTTTTTATTGTGGCCAACCTAAGGCACACCTATGCAAAACCCATGCTGGCTGATCAGCATCTTGATATGCCACACCTGTGAGGTGGATGGATTATCTTAGCAAAGGAGAAGTGCTCACTAACACAGATTTTGACAGATTTGTGAACAATATTTCAGAGAAATAGGTCTTTTGTGTACATAGAGAAAGTCTTAGATCTTTGAGTTCAGCTCATGATGAATGGGGGCACAAAACAAAAGTATTGCATTTATAATTTTGTTCAGTGTAGTTTATGTCTCTGAGTTTGAAGAGGAAACAATTTCAACGTGTATAACTAGAGTAGTGGACAGCACAAGGTCAGGACAGCTAAATACATTTTAGGCCAAACATTGGGCTGTTCCTTGCAGTGACTGTAGATGAGGTAGCAGACGACTGGATTTGTCAGTATTGGACCGTTTGGTGTAAGTACATTTGCTTGACTTACTGGTTAGTAAATAAGGTGAGTATTTGACTACATTTGAATTGTATTTCCTAATTAAAATAGTATTTCCTAATTAAAATGTGTTACATTCACAGTTATATCATTAGATGGATTAGAAACCTGTCATATTAGTGCTTGTAAAACATTAGATCTGTTGCTTATATCCATGTCACATAACAAAACAAGAAACTATTAGAACATTACTTGCCAAGACCTTGACAAGCATGTAACTTCGTGCACAAAAAGTACAATTAATTTTTATTTATTTTAGTACATTACATATTACTCAGTAAATATGAATTATTCAGCACTGTCTCAATCTCAATTAGTGACCTTGCACAGCCTCTCACAGGTTGAGTGGAATGCAGGGTGAAGAATAACTGTGAGGCGTTAGCGGCGCGATTTGCTTAATAACATCTTTTTTATTTGGAACAGTTGAGTGTTCATGAGTCTATATTCAAACACACACGTACGTAATATATAGGCTACATACATACATGTTAAATTCATATTCACAAATTGACAACTACATGTACTACTAAGAACTCATCATAAAACTTGACTGCATAAAGTAAGTTCACAAACTCTTCATCTGAAACAAGGTGCCCTGTAACCTGGCAAATGCCAACTGCATGGCACGCTGAGCTGTTTCCTACAGTCTGGAAACACCCGTTCATTGTGCAGTATCTGCTCAGCCACAGGGCACACTGACACTTTGATTGGTTGTCATCTGAATGCCTAACTCCCCTTGCCATACTGGAAACAAAAGCACTTGCTTGTTAGCTATTACCATTTGACAACAATCTGGACATGAGACACATCTTAAGGACAGTTGTAAAGGTGTCCTACTTGCATAATATACCAAATACACTTACCAGACTGGAATTAGGACACGTGTGCAATGACTAGTAATATAGCTTTATAGAAATAATGTATATTATCAGGCTAAATGACAAAAATGGAGTTGCAGCAGAGCAGATTGTACTACCTCCTTTACAGATAACCTGTATCTACTCCCTGTAGATGTCTTAATTCAATATGTATAATTTTTGTTTTAGCTGAACTTGATAGGACAAAATTCAACAGTGATGGGACATCTATCTTATTAAAGCTGCACCTTTCAGCAATGTTTGAGTGTATACTGTAGTTCTGACATGATCCACATTTATGTTTTTGTTTTGTTTCAGCATATTGTTGATGATGCAGGCTTGATTTTCTGCCTGTCAGTCTCATTGAATCTGTCTTTTTTCTCTCTGGCTTGTCTTCATTTTACTCTTTGTCACACCCAGCATTATGTTTGTTGATGGCCATTTTATAAATAATTTAAGCCACTAGGTTATACAAGGCTCTGTCAGAATTTTTTTCTTCTGCTTGAGCTCTTCCTTTTAAGTTGCAATAAGGTCCATAGATTTCTCTGCAGCTCTCCGACATGCTACCAATTACTTCTGGGTTCCTGGAGGGAAGAGGGAGTAGACTACTGCTGCTGCCATTGCATGTGCTTCTTTTAACTACTGAGCTGATGACTCCTGAAATAAACATGATGTTATCTTTAGCCCACTGAGCAGCAAGGGTGTAGAATTAGGTAGGGGCGGTAAGGACGTGTCCCTGCCAATATCCAGCGACTACTGAATTGTCCAGTTAAAATAACATAAATCAAAAGGCGGGAATGTGACAAGTGTTAGGGCCACTGTTAGAAAGAAATTGAGAGGTTCTGAGATTTTATTTTAATGACAAAAAAATTGTAATATACGAGAATAAAGTCATAATAGAATAGATTGATTCCAGTCCTCTGTGCACAATTTAGTATTTCCTGGCAGTCTAAAGTTCTTTAGACTCTGTTTGAGACTGTCTCTCTACTCTAGGATGCTTCTCACTGAAGCAGCCGTGAGCTTCACTTTAATGGAAGTGCTAAAATGTGATATGTAGTGAGATTTATGCCAGACCAGGTGTCTTTTCAGTTAATTTCAGTTTACCACCTCAGATGAAGAGCAGTGAACTTGTCTCATCCAGTACGGTCCCAAATGGGGTTCTGTCTCTCTCAGTCGGTCTGAAGGGGATAGGCAACTACCATGTCAGCAGAGCAATAACATAGACACAAGGGTGGATACTTCACGTCACTGTTGCTGGGGACAATAAAAACATTTCCAGTTGGGATTTTTTAGAAATAAAGTCGCTGAGAGTCTGAAAAAGCAAGGCAGCGGACCAAACCTCTTTGAGGTATATGAGGGGGAGGAAATAATCTTTACTCTTTATCTTTCCAAAACTTAAAAAAAACGCATTGGACTCGTATTAGAGAACTAGAGCTGCTTACTGGCCGTTTGTGTACCAAGTACACTGACTAGATAATGACGGACAACGGTGGTTATATTTAATTGTTTTGATCAAAATTATTGATGAAAGTAAGTAATGGCTGGATAGGGCATGCCACTCCCGTCCCAAATTCTATGCTCTTGCATAGACCAATGCACAGCAGAGTGTGTCTATAGGGTAAGTTGATTTTAAAAAAATATTAGGAGTTCATTCTTTATTTTTGTGTTTCCCTTTACATAAATGACATTTTCCTAAAATGATGCAGAAAAGGCAGCAGTTGGTACAAAAAGTGTTTAATGTGCAAAATGTGTCCCCTCCAATGCTGAAACCAAACATACGCCCTTTCTGAACAGTTTAGAATAAATGGGACTGCTATACAATGAGCAGGCTGTGACTCTGTGCATATATATGAGATTCTGATTATTTAGCTGTAATGGTATGTTGTCGTTAAATAATTTATAGAAAAACACAACCCTGTCTATAAATAGGGCGCAATAGCTTTCTTTGTTAATAATTAATAAATAGGCAAGATGATTAAGTAAATCTATATTTTATTGTGTCGGGTACTGCAACAAAAACTAGACAAAGGCTTAAATGAACATTTGTGGCTTATAAATATAAATCACAGATGTGGATGAGCAATAATAGTTTTTTTTAATGAAATTCTATTCTCCATAAAATACACCACCAGGTGAATTTTTATGTGCAGTAGTAAATCCCATACAAATCCCAATGCCATATGTCTTAAAAGGGGACATAATTCATAATAGGTAATCACAGCAAAATTTAGACTGACTGATTTTCTTCAGTCCAATTACTCACAGTGGTGTAGGTACCATAAACATGTAAGGAAAAGTTAGAAGAACAACACAAAAATGTGAAATAAATGGTGAGTCACAGTTCTGCAAGTGAAAGCACAAATATGGAAATTATGTTAGCTGAGTTGCTGTGTGCTATGCTGTGGTAAGCTGATGTTCTGAATTATTATGCTTATGTTATGTATATTGAATAAGAACACCCCCAGCAAGACCAGATGGGTTTCCAGTCTTTGTAGAAGCTTTAATCTGAACACACTTTCACTGCCCAAAGTGACCAGTAAAATCCTTTTCAGGCAGATTAATAAGAGGTTAAACATCTAATAATGACAAAAGGTCTGTAATTGTCATTGTCATTCATACTGAATTCTGCCAAAGCTACATTGTTGGGTAAAAATATGACATCATAATACAGCTATATTATACAGATTATTATGTAATACTGTGCTGAAATTATTCCTTTGTCATCCACCACACATTGCTTGGCTTACTCAGCTTCAGGTGCTCTAGTTTATCTCAAGTTCTTTAGTCCTCTGTTTGGGTTTTATTTCTGTCCAAGGATCTATTCAAAATCTGTTAATGACCCCTTTGTAATTCTTTCCTTTGCCACAGTGAAAACCTTTGGTGGCAAGGAGGCCTCTTTCTCACACACATACACACTCAAACACACATTTTGTGACAAATGAAGTCGGCAGAGATGTTGATTAGGGAATCGACTGAAGGAGTGAAGTATCTCTTCTCCTAGACTGACATATAGCAGCACAGGGAGTTGAAAGAGAAACTACCATTTCTTTCAAGAAGTGGAAGTGTCTCAGGAGTATATTCTCATACGTTGTTTTTCTCTCCCTCAGACAGAGTGAATGAGAACCTGGGAATTTCTCCAGGTGAATTAATACATGGCTTCAAACCTGTTCAATGATGTTTTCCATGAAAGTGTTTGCCTAGTTGCAAAAATACTCTACTGAGAGTGAATTTAAGTTTTTTTTTAAAAAAGCTGCATAGATCCACTAGTCTTCTTCCACAATTAATTCCACAAAAGAATTAGGACACTAAAACATTTTTAAACAACTGCCATTTTTAGTTGTGTAACAATGATGCTGTAAGAACTATTTTTGTATGTGTTGTGCTACCCACAACAGTTCTTTCCTATATGGTTGTCAAGTAAAAGTTTTATTTTCTATGCCCACTTTATCTTATTGGTGTTGTGGCTCGATTAATAAAACATTTAACTAAACTTTTTTCTGACTCTTTCTCCACCACAAGGCTGAAAGAATGATCATTGAAGTGTTGCACTGTTGTGAAATCTTGTCCTTTTTTAATGATTGACATTTTGCCCTGTCATTGCAGGAAAAACATGTTAGAAGTAAAAATGTCACAGAGGACTGACTCCATTCCATTTCAATGCCAATGAGTTGGCATGATTCATGCCACGGCACATAAATTGAATGCAGCCATCGATTAAATGTATTAGCTGAAGTACTTACTCACTTTTTCCTGCTATGACACGTCACACAGTCTGCTGTGAAAAGGGCCTCCAGGCAACAACCATGCGGTCTGATTTGTTCTAAACGGTGATGAGTTAATCCGCAAAAAATCTGCACCATTTCTTCACTGGCAATTCAGAAAAGTAATCGTGACATTTCTTCTTTTCATATTTCAAATTAGTAACATGATGACAGGCAATATAGTATGCAGCTCAGGCACATTAATGATCTGAAATCAATGTGGCTTCACCATCATTCCTGTGCTTGCACATGTGCACCAACACATGCTTGTGTACATTTATTTATTTATGTGTGTATGCATGTGGAAAAGCACAGAGGGCTTATGTGGCATATGTGTGCATATTTGTGTCTGTGTGTCTATTTGTGTCTTCTAACAGTTTATGCAGGTATTTGTTTTTCACACACTACAATATAATCTACATATTTAAAATTATCTGTCAAGCTGAGCATTATCATTTCCTGTGTGCAGCTCCCCCAGAAACACAAACAAACATAATGTATGTACAAAGAAGCACATACATAAAATGTAATGCTTGTACATGCACACACGATACATTTGCACGCACCCTTGAATACACATGAGCGTGCATTCATGTGCGTAGACACAAAAACACAGGTCCCCTCAGCTGGACTGCGCTGATCCTCCCTTGCAGAGTTAATGTTAGTTCATTGAGTTCTGAATCAACTGTTAGAAGAGTCCGCAGTGCAATGATGGGGGACAATTAGCCTAATGAAGTGCAGGAGCAAATCACATTCAGTGCTGTGCTAACAGTTGCTCAGTGAATATTCATGTGCTGTTGGCTTTGCAGATGCATTAAAAGGCGGCGCTGCGTTTCTGAATACCAATCGTTACATTTCCACCTGTCGCTCGTCTGCTCCCTCAGTGAAGATAACATCCTAATGAGCCTCATTGCTGTGAGGCTTTTTAGAGTGCATCGGGCACAAAGTCCACATCTATTGTGTTGTCCAGCTACATCTGCTGCTGTATGCCATTTAAAAACAGAATGCTGTTTTATAACTAAGAATGTAAGTTGTGTTCTGCTTTTTAGTACAGCTCCCGTCCATTTCCCAGCTTCCCTTCTCTCTGTCCATCCCTACAGCTTGTCTCGCTCCATGCATTTCTTTCTATCAGAGCAGGAGACGGTTTCATCATTAGATGCTACTCAGTCAGTCAGCAGGGCCAGCTTTCTGGGCAGAACAGACTGTGGCTCAGGCTGGCCAGATGGAGGTGAGATTATCCTCCATTAGATAACATAATGGTATGGGGGCCCTTATTCCACAGAGACAAGCAGATCAGTAAACTTAGTCAGCTATTCATAAGGTGGTGATGAGGATGTTGATGGTGATTTTTATGATTAGTTGGAGGAAGAGGAGGAATGACAGGACGAACAATGGTAGCAGGAGGTGCATTATTAATTAAATATTATATTCCAGTGATGACTAAAATAACTTTCTTTTCAAGATGTAAAGTGTCATACCATTCAGCAATACTGGTTTCTTTTGTTTTTCCATTCATCTCACCTAAATGTTCCAGCCAAAAATCATTTAAGTTTAGTAACAGTAATAGTCTTGTTTGTATAGTGCAATTAGGGGACTATTTTCTCAGGGCCCACCGGGCCCACGCATGGTAAAAGTAGGCCTACAGTGTATGTACTCCGCTGTGTTATGTAAGAGTAGGCTAGCAGTAAACCTACAAACTAAGCAACCAAAAAAAGAGCTAAGCAAACCCATAAAATAGTCAACAGAGTAGAGAGCTGGGTGGGTTATGGCTGAAGCTCCTCGTAGATGATGATCTGATCCAGAGTGAGCCATAGATTTCCTGATAATGAGTGTAAGGAAGTTTCAAAAACAGAAGGGGGCATGTAGTCATTGCTCCAGGGGAAATGTCAGGCTGTAGCCAATGAACACAGCAAAAAAAACAATATTCAGTAGGCCAAGGGGACAGACTCTATGTAACTCAACACTGCCATCTGGAGGCGCTTAGGGGTAAATGTTACAGGAGGTTACCAATCCCCCCCAGGTAGACAGCTCTACTCATGTACATGCATGGTGCTGATTTTGTCTTCCCAACAGCCACCTCCCATCAAGATTTCCTAACTTTTAATACACTAAACTCCACCTGGGAATAGGAATGAACATCCCAACAGTCAACTAGTTAGAGGTTAGCATTTCTGGCTTCAAGATTGTATTATTGCATTCCCGATTGTAAATCTGTGTTGTGAAGCCAATTGCAGAATCACTCACTCATCACTTGGTAGAAATGGAAAGATACGCCTGTCAGCTCCATTACGCTAATTAGAGCACCAATAACCCAAGTTTCAGTTGTAATCATATCAAAACATTGATAACAAGCCCTGCAGCAGCAAAAGCCTGCCTCACAGTAGCAGATTCAGCAAATACTGAAACCACATTGGCCCCATGAAATAATAAATTATTTACACAGAGCAATAGGTACAAAAAGCAGAAATTAAAGTTCTCTATTGACACTGAATCAGATTTGCTAATCATATTTAGACAGTTTTGTTCACATACAGTATGTAGCACTACATGCTTCTATACGGTATTGTAGGGATTTCTGTAAATTGTGCTGAAGCCAAGTCAGTCCATCCAAAATAGTCCAGCATATCCAACACAACCTGTTACTGTAGGCACTACAATGTCACTAAGGCATTGTCTGCTCACTCTGTACTATAGAAACTTTTTGTAGAATATTTATTGTACAAGAACATTTTTGTTGTTGCATCAGATGCTGAAAGGTAATGTAACATCCTGTTAATATGCAACTTAATTTAAACCTCATAAACAACAGTGTCTGAAAAAAGAAACGGCTGATCAAACTTTGAATGTAATAAGAGTTTGAATTAAATGTCCCAGGTTTTAGAGCTATTGTACACACAGTAAATTAATCACACTATTTTTCCTTCCTTAAACATTGCCACAGGAACGCAAGTAAATATTATGTTAAATGTTTAAGTTAAAAATGTTTTCTCACTTCTGCAACAACTGACAGATTTGTGAACCCCAGCCAGGGTTAGGACAATGAGATGGTGATGAAAAGCATGACATTTTGGAAGGAACAGCAAGAAAGAGGGGAAATGTTAGTGTCAGATGCCCATGAGTGAATCCATGTGCAAGATATTGAAACCTGACTACAAACTGGCTGAAACCAGATACTGCATGAAGGGCGCGTGAATGTCAACATCCTGTCCACAATGTCTTCAACAGTTTGTGAGATCCCCAGAGCCCGAATAGAGTGGAAGTGCAGAATAACTTGAAGTACTCGAGACACTCATCGCATAAAATGAGTTGAAGAAGCACTTTATGACATATAGAAGCAATGTTTTATTTAGACAGAAACCAAATTAATCCCTGTGAAAGTGTGACACTGAACACTTTCATACATAAAAAGAACGCAGTTAACACCAACATACAAGTTTACTTCCTATGTAAATCAATATACAAAACAGAAGATGCATCTATTTAAACAATTATGAGCCATATGAGAGCATGGCCTGTGAGAGCAGACTGCTCATGTTAGGTTTGCTTGAAATGCAAAGTATCTCCTTGATGTTGAATTTGTTGGAACAGAAAAAGCACTCCATTTTCCTTTTTGAATTATTCATTCATCTTAAGTGGGTTATCATCCATTTAAGGAGCCCCCCTGTGTATGTGTTTTGTATATGTTAGAGCAACGAAAACTCACAAGGGAGAAGAAAAAAATAGAGCTACTGTATGTGTTCTAACCATAAAAACTCTTGTATTTAAAGAATAAGAAAGCAATGTGGCGGAGCAGTGTCCTCCACACACCAGGTCATGAATAGGAAGAGTTGTGATCATTATTCTGCCAAATACAACTGACCTTGAGGGCATATGGTTTTACTGATCAAGATGACAAAATCAGACAAACCTCCAATACAATAATCTCTGCAGAAGTTTGGTCTGTGATTTTCAGTAATGCCACTAAGTTTTTGCTCACAAGTTTATTTTAAAAGCTGATCTCTGTGTTGTCATATTTACTCCATTCTCTATTTGTTAACAAGTTACAGTGCTTTTATATTAGCTTGTGAGTTAATAGCTCCAGTACCTTGTGCTAGGGTGTAAAGGTGATGGTTTTACTGACAAACATGCACATGTAAATAACTCCTCTCTAGTTGATGAAAATAAACATTTAACTAATAACAGTATACCCATCCTAAACACATGTGAGAGGTAGAAAGCCTTTAAGAGTACTTGCAGCTGATGACTTGAGAAGTGGAAATGTTCTTAGGGTGAATCTACAAAGAAATGTCTGCACTCAATAAAAATGGCAATGGTGTGAATCACAGTGTGCGGATTATTTCCTTTGAACTACGAACCAGCTGTGATAAAATCTCCCCGTGTTGTTGAAAACCGTCATTATATATCATACACCCACTTCTTCCAGCGGTCATAGCAGCCCGCTCTAGGTCCACAGGCCAAGTTCAATATTTCAGTCTCTTCTTACAGTTATCTGCTTGACCATACAAGGTACCTTTTTTACTAGCACAAGGCAAATAACCTTCAAAGACAACTTTAATGTGCATGAGAAGACACAAACAGATGACACATAAGCATACAAAGTGAGATTTAAGAAAGCATGCAAAGTATAGCAACAACCTATGGAGGCATGTTTGTACCTACACAGTACAGTATCTCTCAGACCATTAATTCTCAATGTCTTATCAAATTCGTTTGGTTTTAAAAATGATAACAATGCTTTTGTGCAAAATGTATTTTTGTCTTCTTGAAAGGCATCAAAACTCAAATGAATTTTTAAGAGAATATAATAAAACAATACAGTTTTATTACATGTTCTTACATCAAATATCAGATCACTGCTGTGATGAGCAAATGATGAGATCCATGGCCCTGGAGAAAAGAAGGCCGAGGTGCAGACCCCCATTTTCCGTTTCTGTGGAGAAGTAGGATGAGCTACTGTAGTCTTCTAGTATACTGTAGGAAAGTGGGTGTTTCCTTTAGTCTTGCAGCTGTAACATCTACTGTTTTGCAACAGCTTTTGCAAAAATCATGATACGTGGCGTATCCACTGGCTCCAGATGGGGCTGCAGCATTTGCTGAGGGTTGGTTATCGGCCCTTCTTGGAAATTTAGAACCTTTTCACATCTGTGTTCAAATTAATTCTTCCCCTTGTGTGAACTAGTTGCTCGCTTCCTTCCCCTTCGTGTCATTAAAAATCATGACTGTACTATGCCATTTAAGGCTCAACTTGGTCCACAGGAGTTATTTTTCACCAGGTTATTTGACAGTCCTCTCCTTTAAATGTATGAGGGGGTGCAAGGTGGAGAGAAGACATTACAGACGAGACACTACACTCCAGCCTGCAGATGGTCATGTCCGAATTTAGTGAGAGGTGGAGGTTTATTAAACAACAAAAAATTGGTGCCGATTTAGACAGGAGCTCTGATTTTCTGTAATAACAGTGTTATTAGCCAATACACTGGAATTACACAAACTGGGGGGAGGCAGTTATCTAATTCGTTATTTTATTTATTTTTTAGAAGACAGAGATGAGTGCAAAGACCCCGTACAAGAGAGCGCAGGGGTAAGCAACCAACAGCTGCTGTCCATCCATGGCCAACGCCGAGATGAAGATCTTTGAGGCTGACAAACTGCACCAGCCAATGATTGCTGCCGTTAGTATAATTCCAATCATGCCCCTAAAGAGGACAAGGAGGAAGCAAGACGTTAGCTTTGATGATTTTAAAAGTCACCTGTATGAAAAAGAGGTGGAGGTTTAATGGCCGATGCGGATATAATGCCAAAACATTATCAATATCAAAACCAAGAAAAGTCATGTATATTTTTTTCTTCCATGCAGAGTACAATCTAATATACATGGTTATCTGAGCCAGTAACATGTTGTTTTAGATGGATTTTTATTTATTAATTAATGAAACAGAAAAATGTTTTGGATTATGCTGTAGATTTGCTTTAGACAAGGTGTTTAAAGGAGTGGGGTACAGATTGGCAGAAGTGATGTCATTAAGCTGCATTATTCTCTACAGTATATAACAATATATATTTAACGCTAGCCTGAAATGGTTTTAGATTAGATCTGCTGTCATTTAAGATGGAAAAAATGTTGAACGTTGATGACGATGATGTCTGAGGAAATTTATGGCTAAAAATAACTTTTTCACCACCTAACATCATTCCACAGCAGCGACACCGACAAGGCTGCCTGCAGATGTGTCCGCAGAAATATTTAGTTTATAGGGCTCGTGAGTCCAGGTATTTTGACCAATTAATTGTCCACCTAGTCACTAGTATGATAGCAGCGTTTATACAGTTTTATTAAATGTACAGCCTTTTGTGAAACGTCTATCAAACAGTAAGAAAAGTTACATTGTCCAACACATATACATCACACTTTAGCGGAGCTTATTAAGAAACCAATTAATCCCAGTTAATACTACTAGACAGTGTCCGTGTTTCCATCTAAAATCAAACTTTCATGAATTTGAAGCAAACTTTTGAAATGTCGCAAAAAGGTAAAAAGTAAAAAAAAGAAAAAAAATATACAGTATTTATCTGTTTATTTAAATGTTAGCTCAGAACTTATTCTGAAAAGGTGTTTCCATCTCCCATTAAGCTCACTAACTCTTTTCCGAAAAAGGCAAATACTTCTAAATTTTGACAAGTTTCCATCAACCTTTTTTAATGCAATACCTAAGAATGCACGTAAATACATGTTAACGGCAACACTATGTCTAGCGTGGTCTACAGACAAAGAAAAGCCTTTGCTTGATATACAGGTTATAATAACGTTCATCAACGTTGCCGTTTTTCCCTTTGTACTCACTGTAAAGACAAGAGGACTCCAAAGCTGGAGAGGAGGATCATAGGGAGGAGGCAGTATCCCAGCACGCTGGCCACACAGCCGAAGGAGACGCCCGTCATACTCATTAGATTGAGTAGGCAGTACATGCCAAGGCAGCCAATTGCACTGATACCGTACACGTAGCCAAACTGGATCTTACCAGACTGTGAAAGGAAAGGATAAAAAAAGATGCATCCACACAATCAGATATAAATATGCACACACCCACATGATGTCAGCTGTCCATGGTGGTGTACAGATATATAGTCCCTTCCAAAAGTATTGGAACGGTAAGGCAAATTCCTTTGTTTTTGTTGTTCACAGTAGACATTTGGGTTTAAGATCAAAGGATGCGTATGAGAAAAGAGTTCAGAAGTTCAGCTTTTATTTCCTGGTATTCACATCTAGATGTGTTAAACAACTTAGGACATATCACCGTTTGTATTAGACCACAGCATTCTTAGGTGAGCAAAAGTAATGGAACAAATAATCTTCAAGTAAATAACATTTAATATTTGTTGGCATAACCCTTGCTTGCAATAACTGTCTCAAAGCCTGCGACCCATCGAAACTGTTGCATTCTTCATTTGTGATGCTGTTCTAGGCTTTTACCGCAGCTTCTTTCAGTTCTTGTTTGTTTCAGGGTGTTTCCCCTTCAGTCTCCTCTTAGGGAGGTGAAATGCTTGCTCTATTGGGTTAAGGTCAGGTGACTGACTTGGCCAGTCTAAGACCTTGAACTTTTTCCCCTGATGAAGTCCTTTGTTTTGTTGGCAGTGTGTTTTGGGTCATTGTCCTGCTGCATGATAAACTTCCTCCCGATTAGTTTCAACGCATTTCTCCATAAATCGGCAGGCAAAATATTTCTGTACACTTCTGAATTCATTCTGCTGCTACAATCGTCAGTTACATCAATAAATATTAATGAGCCTCTTCCAGAAGCAGCCATGCACGACCAAGCCATGACATTCCCTCCACCATGCTGTACAGATGAGCTTGTATGCTTCGGATCATAAGCAGTTTCTTTCTTTCTCCACACTTTGGCCTTTCTCCACACTTTGGTAGAGTTTAATCTTGGTCTCATCAGTCCATAAGATTGTGTTCCAGAACTTTTGAGGCTCATCTCTGGACTTCTTTGTAAATTTCAATCTGGCCTTCCAATTCTTACTGCTGATGAGTGGTTTGCATCTTGTGGTGTGGCCTAGCGCTGGGTGGTATATCGGTATAATGAGGTATACTGATATAATTTCAAAAGAGATATGAAATTAGACAATCCTGATATAGTTTGATGTTGAGTTAATTAATGTTTCCGTAAAGTCCTGCCAGAATTTGCTCCTCTCTTTCTTCCTCACCACACAGCCCCGCCCCTCCCTCTGCGTCTCCACGCAGCCATCTACTCAAACTCTCTAACAAGATGGAGGGAGACACAGTGCTGGTTGACACTGTTAAAAGACCTGGCTTGTAAAAAGAAAAACACGGTTCATTCAGTATTTCCCACACATACACTTTACTTGGGCGGGCCGCCCAGGTTAGGCGGCAACATTGTAGCAGTTATCAGAGAAACATAGTGATTACGTTACAAGTCGCAACACTGTGGATATTTCACAAGAGCGGACAAGGTAAAGCGACAGTCAACACACCAGTCAGATGTTATTCGTTAGCTACCATGTTGGTTTTGTTTTGATAGGCTATACGTTCAACAGGCCTCCTCAACATGCAGCTCAGCTGTGAACGGAATCCCGGGAGGAAAAGTCCAGAAGACAAGTTCTTTTTCTTTTCAGTGACTTTATACAGCCTAGCCTACTACTGATGGAGAAAGTCACCGAAGCAGACACACAGGAAGAGACAGACGGTAAAGCCCCTTTTCCACTGCAGGGTACCAGCTTGACTCTACTCGCCGTTTTTCCATTGTGTAAAACTTGTACCTGCTACCAGGTACTTTTTTCGTATCACCTCTGTCTTATCTGTCTTTACATTCTGAGTAATGTTGAAACGTTTTAACTTGTTTGTGGGTCGCTGGTGTGTGTGTCGCATTGAACATTACGTCGCGGCAATTGTGTGTGGCATCGCTATGACGACCAGCAACATTGAGGGGTGCTATCTCTGGGTACTATCTGCAATGGAAAACGTGGCGAGTTGAGCTGGTTCTGGTAATGGAAAAACGGCATAAGAAGCGGGAAACGCTGACGTGTTTGCAGCAGAGGTACGTTAGGTCTGTGAGAACTGAAGGAGGAAAATTCAATAAGTGAGTGATACTAAATATAATTAAAACGGTGAAATAAGAAACAAGCTAAGTTAGTAAAAATAGTAGATATAAAATAATAAATAAAATACTAAAAACACGCCCGCTAAGACACAGCTCTCATGATATTTCTGTCATCAACTACTGTCGTTTTCCTTGGCTGACCTGTTGCTCAGTACACCAGTAGTTTCTTTCTTTTTCAGGATATTCCAAATTGTTGTGCTTGCTATGGCCAATGTTTGTCCAATGGCTCTGGTCGATTTTCCTTCTTTTCTCAGCTTGCTTTTCTCCCATAGACAGCTCTCTGGTCTTCATGTTGGTTTATCCTCTTTAACTGCAAATGCAGTGTTTATAGGTTTGAACCAAGGATGAAATCTTAGACTAGTCATGCAGAGCTATTTAATGTTTGGACTATCAACCTAAAAGGAAACACCTGTTAGTCACATGTTCCAATAGTTTTGCTCACTTGAAAAATCTGTGGGTTCAAACAAAGGGTGGTATGTCCTGAGTTGTTTAACACATCTAGATGTGAATACCAGGAAATGAGAGCTGAAATTCTGAACTCTTGTCTCATCTTTTGATCTTAAACCCAAATGTCTTCAGTGAACAACAAAAACAAAGGAATTTGCCTTACCGTTCCAATACTTTTGGGGGGGATTGTATATGCGTTTGTACCATAAAAAAGTGTAGAAAGATGTTTTTACTAACTCTAGTTCTTAAGAATTACTATTAAACACTGATAACAAAATGATTTACCAGGAGAAGTGTTGCTCCGAACGCCAAACAGAAGACCATGGGGCCAGCCAGGTCTGTCTCATTCATGATGCTGCCGTCTGCTGCCTTTAGCGGATGGAGCACCGTCAGAGTCTTCTGCCAGATGTGGTCAAAGTTGATTCCTAATTCTAAGACAAAGAAAACACATAAGACATGGTGGATACTAGAACTATGATCAAACACAGATGGTACAAACACATGACACAAAGTACATACAAGTGAGGATGAAGGATAGAAGCTACAGGACAAAGCACAGATGTGATAAACTGTTATCCAGTATGCACTACTGTTTGTTATATAAACACCAAGCCTTCACAGTAGAGGCTAACATTTTTCAGGAATCTTGTGGGTCATAGGATTCCCGTGAGATGGGAGCCAATTTCACTAAACATGGGACTGGGACTGGTCACCCTCTACTTCACAGTTACAGATAAAGACATATCTCACTTGCAGGAATACTCTTTGCATAAGGATGTAGACAGAAAGGACTCGTTCTGTGATAAAAGTGTGATTTCTTCTCAGAATAGCCTTGAGGTGTGTCTTCACCTATCTAGGTCACTCAGTTTAGTCTAAAGATTGTAAATTAGGTTTGGGCGATCATCAACATTTTTCATGGTCTCAGCGCATTTACCCCAGCTAAGCTGTCAATCCCACTTTGAGACATAGCTGTGTGGCACCACGCATATATATATATATACAAGCACGGGAATGGACACAGTGTGAGGAATAGAGAATAATTAGTGCAAAACTGATTTTGATTGAAAAGTGATTATTTAAACTAAATATGACTTATTCAGTTAAGAGCAGTGACTAGTCAGAGAGGAGTAGAAGCTGGTTGGTGCATGAGGACCGCTCTGTTGTGTGCAGGTACAGACAGAGATTAGGCAAAGGCAACAGCAACAATCTCCAGTTGTCCCTTTGTTTGTCATAACTCAATATGTACAGTCAATACAATAGAGACATGTAGTACAAACATATCACATGCTAGAAACAGCTAAATTAATTCCTTGTATTTTTACTTAAAAAATGGCTTAACTGACCATTAAATTGTTGAATAATTTTGAATCAATTAATTATTTCACCACTAAATTGTATGCAACTTGAAAATGGAGGTCTATAAATTAGAGAGTACCTTGGAAAGTTTGAGCGTTGCTCTTCACAAGTGGCTACTTGCATGTGATATTTTAAGTCACAGTTACTGGTACTCACTCTTAGTACCTCTCTCTATATAACAACCCCACTTGAAAACCCTTTCATCTAAATGATGCATGTAGAAAATTCTTCAGATACTGTATGAGAAAAAAATATTCTAAAAATCAAGGACCACTCAATATCACTCACAGATGAAGTTCCACTACTTTGGAGCTGAGGATTAAGTAACTTAGAGGCTTACATATTTCTACTTCACACAGCAAAAAACACTTTCACATAATAAATCTTTTTGACAATTCACTTTACCAGAAAATGCAAAGCAGACTTCACATGTCAAGTGTGAATTAGAGTATCTACTCCATCTGCTTAATTTTTTAGGCTTCAGAAATAAAACCACTCAGTGAGCATTGGGTTTGTTTTTAATGTGTGCAGAACATGGCTACAAGGGGGTCAAGATACGATGATTAAAAGGCAATATTTGAAGGTGATCTGCAACACATGACTATAAACTGAGTGGACAATTACAATAAACTACAGTAGCTATATAAAGTAGTTAAAATTAGGTCAACCTAAATCATCTACAGTGGTAAAATGCAACACTGACTGGGACCATTTTACTCGGTAATGAGTACTTTTGTGTTGTGTTTGCTGCCAAAGAAAATAAATAAGAAGTCTCTGTTTATGTAACGTAACTGTGGTATCTTGCTGTTCACAGCAGAGTTGGTCCAGACTGTGCAAAGCTAACTAGTTAGCAGCTATGAGTCAGGATAAAGTCAATTAAAATAGATTAAAATCACTACATTTTAGAGCTGTGAAGCTGGAAGCTAAGTAGACTTATCAGAACGATCAGCACAGTGAAAAGATATCACAATAACACGTAGCTATTAACAACTAATTAACATTAGCCACATACAGGCATCGGGCAACACACTGTACATCTGTACAAGCTAATATCACTTTATAGACCATTTATTTAAAATTGTGAAATTCTCATTAATGTTCAGCCTTTTGAGTCTTTAGGTTTTTATTGCAACAGTACAAATGCATACAGAGGGGAAAAAGCTTTATATAATTAAAGTAACTTCAAATTAGTATACTTTCCTCAGTGCTGGTTTGTGTGTAACTGCACAGCACAGTTGCCAATGTAAAGTTTTGTCATGTGTGTAAGTAGAGGGAAAAAACTGCTAACAAAAATACTGCGAAAAGTCAGGCCAAGTCAATTTCGCAGTCACTTTGTCAGGTACCCAGCCTTTGATCCGTTAGTCATCAAAACTTCCTTGCAGCTATGAGATTCTCTGACTCTGCTAGCCACTGCAACAGGTGAATGAAACTTTAATTTCACACCTTAAGAACAGATCTTGGTTCAAGTCAAGTGATACTGCAGACAGAGTTCAGTTGTTACTGACATGAATGTTTTATCAGTTATAAAAATAACAACAGCAATCAACTAACAGAATAATAACCAACTAATAGTTTAGCACAGTTAACAATACACTTAGTGAAATGTATTTTTTGTATTGCTGACTGTGCTGTACAAGTCAGTTCCCCGGCAATATGCGTGCACTCATGAATGAGATATATTATGAGAGAAGAGCTGTATAAGTGCCAAAGAGGCAGGAAGAAGTCACAGCCTCCAGGGCGTGATTAACCTACCTTCTAGCAGTGGTGGCTCATCATCGAAGCTGCTACTATACATAGATTGTGATGGGGATGGGGTGTAGGTTTGTGTGGGCTGGAAGATTTGTCCTGTGTATGGCTGCTGGGGTTGCATCATCCCTGGGGAAGAGTAGTCCATGGGCTGGGAGTAGTCATACTGACCGTATGGCCTGGGAAACACATAATAGTAATGCTCAACAGTACTCTTTGACTGACATTAGATGACTTCTCACTGCCCATTTAAACTTTCCACGCTTGCAAGTTGTTTCCCAAAGGTGTCGTTTCAATTAGGTAGTATTAAAGAGTAACTTCAGTGTATTTGAGCCTGGACCTTTGTTTCCCCATGCTTTTATGTCTATATGACAAAATTGTTTGAAACTGGTCCAGTATTGAGCAAGAGCTCAGCCAGTAATCCTGGCGGGCAATTGCGCCATGTCAAAATATCCACTCAAGTGCTTGTTCTTGCCAGTGACAGGCTCAGACTGTTATTATCTGTATCTGACAACATTATGGAAAGGAACCCTACGGAGACTGACCATTTTTGTCTTTTTTTTTAAAATAGCAAGATCCTTTTTGTTTAACCAGAAACAGCTGCTATATCGCTCTCGTCAAAGCCACCAGACTCCCTTGACAAAATTAGTAATTTTGCCTCTCTGGTCTATTGCTGCCTTGATTGGTTAGTTTGTTATAACACTAACTAACTAACCGACTGAGGCAGCAGTAGCCCAGCAACTCCAGTGTTCTGTAAGGTAAAATTACTGTTTTTATCAATTGGGTTACTTTGACAAGAGTGATAAAGTGAGTGTTTCTAGTTAAACAAAAAGGATCTTACTCATAATAATTATTTGTAATAATAATAATAATCTGAGTCTCTCCGTGACAAAAACAAACACTTTAGTGGACGTACTTTGACGGGGAAAAATTGCCAGCAAGGATTGCGTTGCAGTCCTGCCAACTGCAGTGTGCTCGGTCACTACTGGACCAATTTCCCAATTAGTCACAGACACAAAAACATGGGACAATATCCAGTTTCAAAAATACCGAAGTTAACCTTTAACATCTTTATTAGCATTATAAAACACTGCAAAGTAGCCCATCAACTTCATCTATTCTTGTTTAAACAAAACAATCTCCCTTCCTCATGTAATGAATTTTCAAACTCACTTAAAACAACTGCACTTAAAAGATGTCAAATAAGGTGTTCAACCGTTCAACACACTGTTAGGTAGATTAGTCTTCAGCAGCTGAAATGGCACATAAAAGAGCAATAATGTTGCTCTTGGAGGTGATCACAGCTGAGGGAGCTGACAGTAAGGAGGGGTTTCTTCACTTACTTATTGTAGTTTTCAGCGTTGCTGTAGCCATAGCCGCCCTGGCTTTGGTCATCTACACTGTAGCTGGACTGGTAAAAGTCTGTGTTGAAATTGTCAAACCCTGCCATCTCTCACTCTGTTGGAAACACAGGGAAGCAACAGGAACACAACTTGTCGGCTAGGATGATTATTTTGGTCTACATTGAGGTGGCACAGTGGGTGTCAATTTAGAAACTACATATGATGTTATATTGAACAACTATGCTTTGTGATGATAGTTCAATTCGCCATCAACAAGTGAAATCACGTTATAGTACACTAAGAGTCATTACCAAAGACATAATCGTCACATGCTTAGCTACATCTTGTAAACCTATGGGCCGTAGCCAAACTATGAGCTTCATCTTCGTAACGTTAACATCATAAAAGTTGAATCTGTAACACTTACATTAAGTTATATATTTAACTCTTAGGACAGCGGTAGTATTTACTGCACTGCCTGGCTAAGTGACCGTTAACATAGGTAACGTTAAATCCGTATGATATGAATACGTTAACGTTTACACAAAGTAGCTAAGGTTGCTAAATTAGTCAGCTTCACACTTAGATTTTGTTAGAGTACTTCTTAACCGTGTCAATCATCAAATAACTTGACAATCATATCCACCTAATAGGACAAGTTAATTAATCTTGTCAAAATACGGCAAAAGCTACTAATCTTTAGGAGGCTAACGTAACGTTACTGTTAACTCTGCTGCGAATTTAGTTGGTTAGCTAATGCTAGCTATAACGTAACATTTGTGGAGACTTTCGCTTCTTGCGCGTAATGTCAGCAGTGGCTTTAATACTCCATTTAACCTTTCGTATTTAAGTACTGTCCTTACGTTATAAACGAATCGCAAATGCTAACACTTACCTGTGATGTTTGACAAATCTACCCAGAACCCTAACAACTTGGTTGCGGTTGCTACGTGTCAGGAGAAAGGTAAAACCTTCCGGGGATGATACGTAGCCGACGGGAAGCCGTTAAGGACACTGTGAAATTACCGTTTGCAGAAAATGTGGCGCTCTCTACAGGAGACTGATGATATTACACGATTATACTAGCCCACATGAACTCACAAGCTGGGCCACTGTATGAATGAACACGCATGATTTCTATGCGTCGTGGTAAAGTTTCCTATTTGGTATAATTGCCTGTGCTAAAAAGTCCAATGCAGTCCTCTTACTTATTTCGAAATGCTGATTTTTGTACAGAGTATGGGGAGACATTATGGAAGCAAATATTTTCTAATACTAAAGGTCAAAACACTTGAACTTTTGTGTTAAGGATTTTCCTCATAAAAATAACATCAGCATTAAACTATAATACAGCTTACAAGATCATGGATGCTGTGCAAATATCACAGGAATAGGCGAGTGATTTTTATAGTAATGCATACACAATGGAATTAAAGTACCATTAAACTCTGAAAGGTCACACACTACAGAACACAAACATAATGTGTCATTATTAGAAATGATTATATGATAAACAAACAAATAGGGGAGAGCAAGTTAAGTTGTCACATGTGTAAGTTGTCACACTGTTCTTAACCCCTTCACCAAAGGCTCTGTCTCAATAATTAAATAGCCACTTTGTGTCAGTTTGTGTTCTACGGTCAACTTCCCGTTCACATGTGGTCAAGATCACTCTAATCTGAGGTGAGCATATTTATCTGTTTTTTTTTTTTCGCTTAAAAAGTAAATAATTTAAGTAGAGGAGATGATAACATGTCAGTAGTAAATAAAGGGCAGCCAATGTTGTTGGGGGAGTCTTCTTTCTGGGTGCCATACTCATTGCAACAGGATCTATAATTATACGTCGTTTTGGAGTCGTTACTCCTAATTGATTACCTGTGACGTCCATGATTGTGATGCTGCAAAGATGGCGCTGTTGTTCTGCACGAAAATAGCTCTTTCCGATACGGATTTACCCAAAGAATCGTTCAGTCACACTGTTCCACACTCTCTCGGTCAGATGTAAGTCAAAAAACTAGCACGCTATTTATATACAATATGCTAAAGCCACTCCCAAACATCTGCTTATAGAGGATAACACCGGACATCCCATATACACAAACCCCCTGTTTCACACCCGTCTTCACCTTTTGGCGATCGACCCCCACCCCCACTAATAGAGGATGAGGCCGGACACGCCCTAATACACACCCCCATGTCTTTGGTTTTTTTTGTTTTTTGTTTATTAATTTTTTTATTAATTGTTTTTTGAAATTATTTTTTAAATCAATTTTTTGATTAATTAGTTTTTGATTAATATTTTTTTTTATTAATGAAAACTGTATTCACGTGCACGACTGTTACGCGCATCATGCGTGTGCACATTCAAGTGCACGCACTTTGCTGGCCTTTATTTACTACTCATGTCTTTTGATGCCTTAGCTGAAATGCTATGTTGAGCTAACTTTGAGATTTACCCAACTAGATTTAGCCAATCAGCACACATGTTAATTTGGGACAAGTTGAATGAATTGGGGCAAGTTGTCATATGTGACAACTTGCCATATGTGACAACAAATAGACAGCAAGAACTTTCTCAAAACTTTGGGATATTGTGAAATTAGCTTTGACAAAATTATAGCTAGTTTCCAGCAGCAGGCACATTCCTGGACTACACAAGACTGAATTTATGACACTGTATGAAGTCGTTTGTGTATCTGTGTGGGGAGATACTCAGTAGGCATGTAGTGTGTTGGTAGACACACACACGCACTGCTTCAAACAGTCATTAATTTAGTGCAGTGTTGAATTGCATTGTGGCAAAAAGGATAGAAGACAGTGTAATAAGCCTGTTTGTAATTGCAATGAGGAAATGTGTTTTTGATGGAAGGATGGAAAGAAGGAAGGAAGGAAGGAAGATGGCTAGAAATTTTCAATAAAAAAGGGAGAGCATGGCTGCATATCACGTGACATAATGTTAGAGGCAACCATGCAGGTGAAGTTGCAGAACAAATCTATCAGGACAGCGAAGAAGTTTGGCATAACCATACTACCGTATTACCGTACTCTGACCCGGTACTGTAAAAAGAAGACATGGGAAGAAGTCAGACAGCCATGGCGACAACAACGATTCAACTTGTGACATTAATTTTGGTCTGTTGCCAAGTCAGGTCAGAAGATTTGTCTAGCAGTTGGCTATGGCACACCAGCTGAAATTTATGCCTATGTGGGAAACTTGTTTTCCCCGTGTTAACTTCCGCAATCTGTTCCTGATCAAGGGGCCACCTGGAAGCAGAGGGGGAAATCCCTTTTGATGGATAAAACATATGCACTTTGTTGATTTCCTGAAACATTTCATCTCATCTGTCCATTGATGGACTGAATTTTACCAAAGAAATACACATAATTATGCTGTCATTCCCACCTCACTGCTCACATTGGCTACAACTATTAGAAATTACTAGTAATTGTGTTCTTAGTTTTTAACAATCCAGTGTGACAACTTACCTGCCGCTGTGGCATATTGTCACAAGTGCACACTCTCTATTCAACAGTCTACAACTCCTTAATGAGATAAGATATGAAGATGTAATGAAAACACAATATGCACCCAATACTTCCTTCTTTCATTTGGTTTGACATTTATATAATTGTTCTGGATCGTGCCCAGTAAATGTTAGACAGTGTGAAAAGTGTGACAACATAAGCGGATCTCCCAAGACTTGGAAAAAAAACAACATGTTGAATTCTTGGCTTCTTTTGCCTACCCCAAGTAGGTTTGTGACCCTACTGGGTCCCTTAGTTTGAGGAAAGCAGGTTCTAATGGTAACAAATAGAGACAGAGGGTAAAGGATGATTTTACAGGACAAGCCTTAGGCTCCTGGCAAGAACAAAGGTAGTCTCTTTCATTAGGAGGCAGAAGAGCAGATCAATCACTCTGCCTGTGCAAGAGAACTGCACTGCAACCAAATACTGCAGGTGGATCCATCCTCTTTGATGATGACAGATAATGCAGAATAATAGGCTGATGACCTCTGCCAAGGATGTAAGAAATAAGGATGGGAGGGAATGAAAGGCAGAGGGAGCATCACAGATGTGAGTTTGACCTGTAATTAATGCAAGAGAACAAATGAGGAACAGTAAGAAAAAAATCATTGTTTATCCCCTCTACTACTCTTTAATCTTTTTGTTAAAAGCTAATAGCATAAAAGATAAATGCCCAACAGGAAGCGCAACATAGATATGAATTCTGCTGACAACGATGGTAAATATAGAAAGATCAAACTGACGTTTTGTGATACTGGAAGACTACACCAATGTCCTTCTGTCACATCTGTAAAAACTACTATCTTGGCCTCCTCAGGGCTTATTAAACTAGATTATTCCTGCCTCAGTGATGATACTATAATACATTTGGCTTCTGCAACAATGACAATGTTAAAATTTTAGTAATAGATTAACTGTTACAGGGTGAAAAGGAACTAAATTAAATAGACTTGACTCTGCTCCTAGTCTGGAGTCACAGACTTCTTTACAGAATGAGAAGTGTGAAAATTATACAGTGGCAAGAGGCATGAATAACTCTGTCATTAAACATTTTGAGTCTCTTCTGTCTGAAACTGATTGAGTTATAGGTCACAGGGCAAAAATACAAAGAGAAACCTTTCGGTCAGTGCTGCACATAGCAGTAGCCTTAGCAAGGCTGCATGAGTTTGGAGGAACATTTCTTGCCAGGAAACATTTTGACCATCTGTCACATTTTGTATCTTGTTGAAGGCAATACTGGCAGCTAGATTCCAGCCTCTGTCTTAAATCGCTTTCCAAGATAGCTCCAAGAAAGTTCTATTTCAGACGTCTTTTATGCTGAAAGACAGGCAATTGCAACTTTTTATATACAGTCTATGCTCTTGACACACAAAAAGTTGGGGTGGGGTGAGAAAAAGGAAAAAAACAACAACCCCAACAAACCTTTCAGCTGCGCAGGCCTGACATGGACCATTTCTCTGCCTCATGATGAACAGAATCAATTTGATGACCGAAACATGAATTCCTACAGCAAACACCCATGACTAATCATAAGCAGAAATAAAGCCCTCCCCAATTGCCTCTCATCTTCCCATACACTTTTAATCATTTCTTAACTTGAAGAACATGGCTCTCTTCTTAATCCACTTAATGAAAGAAAATTGAAAAGTGCCAGAGAGGGTAATTGAATTTAGGGCAGTGTATTGCCATTTGCTGTCATAATTGCCTTCTTTTATAGTCTCTGTAATCCTGCTGTCACTGCCTGGGTGGATGAGTGGATTAAAACTACTGAATTTCCTCTACTGCAGCAACCCCTCGTCTCCAACCACCTACTGTACCCTCAATTGAGATGTCTCTCTCTGCCTCTCTAGGTTCAAGGAGAGAGGAAAAAATCAATGGATCAGGATATCTTATGACATGTTCTTACAAGAAATGATGCAGATGGATGGGAGATATTCCTCCTCCTTCTGCACCTAACATATTGCACATGCAAATGAACACAAAACACACACATAGCTTTATTTTTAGCAGATGCACACATTTCCTCAAAACATTTACAAGATTAAAAATGAAATTCCTTAGTTCATTTAACTCAATTTCCTGCCACCCCACTGATATGAATGTTGAATAGATCATAAATTAGTAGGCATCTGGTACTCGCAGGGTCCTTTCTCTGAAGCAGCTTTCTTCACTCTGTGAGTAAGCTACACAAGCAATGAAATAGCAATCAACAGCTGAGTTTGTGAAGTTTGTTTGTAAAATCGCAAAAATGAGATTTCCACCAACTAGATATTTAACAGCTTCTGACAGAAAGATAGTCAACACAAAAATACATTTCATTGTGCAAAACAGTGGTGATACTGGTAATAGCAGAGCATCTAGACAGGACACAATCATAATATTCGGGTGCAATTGCTGTTATGTAAAACTATTTTGGATTGAAATTAGATAACAATTGTTCTTTAAAGTGAATATGGCAAATTATTTTAAGGCAATTCTTGCTGGAAAAAAGACATTACTCAACAGAGACAAAAAAATGCCTACAAATGCACAATAAAGTGCGTAGTATAAATTATAAAAATGTGTTTCAGTGAGATGCCCATGCATAATTTCTTAGTCTGTATTTTATCCAAAATGAACACATGCACCATTAAATAAGTGTCAATTCATTTCATCCAATGATTCTGAAATCTAAGCCCTGATACAGGACTGATGCTTTATGACGGCATGTACTGTGGAGTTTTGCCATCCTTGTCTTATCTGCCTCTAGTTGGCTCCATTGACAGCACCAGTCAACCCACGAGTGTTCTACCTGTCAAAACAGATGTAGAGGCTTCTAAAATAAGTCTCACATTATAAACAGTAGCGTGGCCTTGGCTCTCCTTCTGCTTCCACCCAACCGTAACAGCGACTCTGCCAAGTTTCACTTCCCAGTTCCCTCAACTTTTGTTACAGGGTTTGGCTATACTGATTCTTTTCACTGCAACACATGTCATGCGGGACATGAATTAGTTTTGGACCAGTGGGTTAATGCTGAAGTATTTTGTCATTGCAGAACAAATGAAGGAAAGTCAATATGTTTTCCATTTGACAGCATCTTGGGGGTTGGTGTTTAGCCTTACCAGAGTGCAGAATCAACACCTTAAAATTAAAATCCCATATCATTCAAGTTCTTAAGTTATTGATGCAAGGATCATTCAAGATTGATCTTGGCATCAAGGTTGATGCCAAGATCAATTTGTGTGGATAGAGAACTGCTAAAAAGCAATATTTTGTGCTGAAACACACTACTGTATCTTTTAAGCTTCTCACAAGTTTTCAGAGTTCCTCATATATTTTTCTTCTAATGATGTGCAACTCTTCTAGATAGTATACATTGTACACACAGTATACGTATACATCTACAGTGTGGCTATTGCAATCAGGGGTCATAGAAATTTCAATATTACAATATTTTCATGTACACTCAATTATACACATATAATAAGATAATTTTCAATCAATCTGAACAGGCCATTAAAAGGCCAGTATCAACAGTCTAATTGCAAAGCTTGCCATCTGAAATGCTCTTCTCTTCTTCGAGTGTATTTTTCTGTATAACTGAAACTAATGATTGGACATAAGTAAGAGTGGGTCCAAGAGTAAGATGCAGATATTTCTTTTGGGATCCAGTGGAACTGCCAACGTACATTATCTCATCATCTGTTTGCCCACTCACTGCCAGAGTCCTCCTTGGATGCTCTCATGGCTATGATGAACACGTTTCAGAAGTTGCAGAAATGATGACAAAGTGTTGCAATTTCTTTTGTGCTTTTAGTAGGCCTTCACGCTTTCCCCCAAGCTGCCTCTTCTATTTCTACTTCATCCTATATTTCCCAGAATGCCATTTGACAATCCTTTGAGAACAGGTATGATCTTGTTGCCTTCAGCTGTGTTTTCTTCTCTTAACTGGAGCGTAGTTGAGAAAAAATGACTGCCACGTGTCTCTTTCAATGTATGCACAGCGTCTTGAGGCTGCATTGCATTGTTACATTATTAAAGCTATACTGTCAATGGAGAAATAAACATCCTTTAATGTCCTTTAATGATGGATTTCTCCCTGTATAAGATGAGCCTTGAAGAAGCCCTTGCTCTGACTGCGGGACCGACCACAAAACCTGTAGGTAAATATCTCAGTGAGATTTCACACCATCACTGAGGATTAGATAAAACAAAGAAATCTAAATATGCAAAGAGCCTTTGAAATAACTGATTATCACAGTATTTGTGGTGGTCTGTCCTTTAACTGTGGATAAAGAGGATGAAAATTGATGAAACTACACATCAACTCCTGGAAGACACAGTGAGTGAGGGGTATTTCCAACTGCAAATGTAACTGCAAACACAGTCAAGACTTGTAATTCCTGTTGACTCTTGTTCTTTATTTGGGGTGACTCCCCACTGGATGATTTGAAATCGTTGATGGCAGGAGTGAAGAGAGACCCACCATGCATGCAATTATACATCTACTACTCACTATCGCACCTTCACCTTCTCATATGATGAAGACAGAAGGATGCTCTGGAAAGTTGTGCATATCAATTAGATGAATATATGTTTGATGATGAGAAAAAATCAAATCTACATTTTTCCTGTAATTAAGCAACACAATTGCAGCATTAATAATATAGTATATTGAACATCCTTTAAAGCATTTATAGCAAATTGCTGATGGTATTAGTAAGTATAAAATTGGATACCACATCTTTAAAGGGTTTTTTCAGTTCTAAGGACTTTTGGAGATTTGGCCCCATCAAGAGATTTGTCACACATTGAGGACCTCTGGTAACTACCCTTTAATCCCAAGAGCGAGGGAGTAAAGCATGGAAAATACTGGAGGGAGGGAGAGAGAAAGCGAGAGAGGTGTTGTGCTGGGACACACACACACCCTCATCCACACTTGCAGAGACAGAAACACACACTGCAGGAGAGCTGACTGTGGCAGTAAACTAGCACAGCTATCTACCCCTCCACAGTGTTCCCACATGGCCTTTTCACTGGCAGAGGGAGAGATGGGTGCTTAGCAACATCTCATCTGCATGGTTTGCCAAATCAACAAGGTCAAGATCCCTTTAGGCTTGGAAAACTCCACTGTGCTGTGCAGTGCCAAAGGAGTGGCCTCAGAGATTGAGAAAATGGCACGGATATGGGCTGACTGTCTTGTTGGCAAACATCCCATCTTAAGTTGTTTAGTCTCAGTCTTCAGCCTTCATGATTTATTCTTCTTGAAACAGGAAAAAGGCTGCCAATATACTGATCTCCAGTATGCCAGAGTTTTGAAATATGGTGTCAATGACGACATTCTGCTAGCAAACCGGTACTGATGTGTTTTATTCCAACCAGCAGTGACTGTTTTGCCAGAGCTGAAGCAGCAACTCAGTATGGCAGAGTCTTCATGTCATAAGCAGATGTTGACAGTGTTGTGTGTAATTAATCTCACTGTCAGAAGGGGGAGACAAAAGGTTTACATGTAGATTGCAGGTTTAAATGTAAGTACAGATTTGAGGTACTTGAGCCTTTCTTCCAATGCCACTTTATACTTCTACTTCACTACATTACAGAGGGAGATACTGCACTATTTACTCCACTACAATTATTTGTCAGCATTAGACACAAATTAAGATTTTTGTTACGTCTTGTATGATGTGGATCCAGTTGTGGACACAGAGCCCACAAGGCAAGGTGAAGTATACAGGTTTTATTCAAAAAAGGTGCATGCTGATCCAGGTTGGGTGAGAGCAGGGGCAGGCAGGTTTGAGCAGGAGTGGTCCGGGTGCAGGCACCACAATCACTCAAGGCACATGTATCTTGATAAAAGGTAAACACAGAGCAAAGTTAGTCTTGAGACCGGTGAAAAACAACACTGGAGAATAATACGAGAGAGTAGACAGAAAATCCCTAGTGTCACAGCATTGGCTGTGACAATTTCTGCATAAAAAACATATTAAGAGCCTTTAAAAACAAGAGTGAGTTTGAATGAGACACAAGCAAAACAAACATAACACAATTAAATAACAAAGGATCACTTTAAATGTAAGTAACAGAGCAAGACGTTCAACATTAATGTTTTTTCATAATGTTAAATGAATCCTGAAGTATTACATTAAAATCAAGAGCATGTCTACTGTTTTTTATTTCAGTTGGGTTATGTGAAATGTTACTGAACTGTAAACCAGAAGATGCTGAGATGTAATTTTGTCTTTTGGTAATAGTTTTCCATATGATTTGATATAGAGCTAACTACTTCGTCCATGCTCATCACGGCTCATCTGCGTCTGATGCAATCCAGATAGAAAGATGAGTCAGTATACACGGATTGTTTTTTTAAACAAATGAGATTTTTTTTCTTCGCTGTGGAGCTGTCAGATCCTTCGCCCCCTCCCATCCTTTCACTACACCCACAACTTGATCCTGGCCAACTTCTTTCTGAGTCCCACATGGTGCAAACTGAATCAAACGCCAGCTACTGTAAGATACTCACAAAACCTCCTGGTTATAACACTGCGTACTAGTTTGATTATATCTCTGTGAGTGCAAATGTACTAATTCCCTTGTAACAAAGTGGAAAAGAACATTAGGAGAAAAGCCTGGCTGTTATTGCTACTTTTAAGCAAGATTACTGTTCGTCTTCACGTGGAAATAAAGGCTTATTTTGCAGGTTAATCAGTTCTAAACCTCACAAATATTTTTTTTACTGAAAACACTTGCTGTAGAATCTGTCAGACATGGTAGCCCTAAATATCCAAACAACTGATTCATCTACTATACATTACCTGGTATGGCTGATTGCTGACATTTTAAACCATTGGAAGCCAACCCTTAGGGCCTCAAAGGAAAAATCATTGAGTCAATAAATGTTACATTACAATCCATCTCCCATGGGCACTGAAATAATTTCACATTCCTGTTATGTATACCCAGTCATTAATAGATGGGGTTTTTTCAACTGCAGCTGAAAGGACTATGGAACTATGAATGCAAAAACATATATGCTGGTTGTCATGAAATTATCTGAAAGAAGTAGAAGAGAATGATTTTACTTCTTCATCATGACTCAGATACTGTGTGCCCACGCACAAAACTGATATCACAATGGTGTGCCTGAAAAATAAGAAATGTGTAGTAAAGGGACTTGGAATGGTAATTATCCTCTGCTTTCTCAGTTGTGGCTTATAGCTACCCGATAAAAGTTTTAGAAAAATTATGAATTTTGTCATTGTTTACAAACAAGCAAGTCAAATGTTGAGCCGTGTTGTCATTATAACAGTGTACTCTGTATATATTTTCTGATGTACACTTTGGCTATGGTTTTGATGACAATGATTGAAAATGCACAAGGCTGCACATTTTTTGAATGGCATATATCACTTTCACCAGTACGAAGTTATACATTGCAGGAGAGAGGACAGGAATCACAGCTATGCTTTTACTATTTGTATGGTAATTTGTTGACAGAGCATGCCATTGTGATACAGAAAAGAAAAAGAAAGGACAGTTACAGCACTGCATAGCACAACAGTAAAAATGACAAAATTAGAAATGTAAGCATGGGATACACCCCTTTGTCTAACATTCCTGTCTGTTGTATCACAGATTCTCTTCCACATCAACAGATGTCCTCAATTAAGGACACATTTACAAAAAAAGTCTAATAGACATGTATAGAATGTCTATACATTTATATATATATATGGAAGCCCTAAGCAAATATTTATTTTACTCCGTTTTCCCATAATAACGGGATAATTTTCTTGTGATTTCGAGATAACAAAACAGTAGTTTAACATAATGGTAATTTCAAGATGGTTTGTAGCATTATTGTTTAGCTCACTTAGTAGAGCACAGGACTTAGGGTTGTGTGTTCAATCCCCATTGAAGACAATTTTTTCTCTTTTTTATATTTTGACTGTCTCACATGCTCACAATAAAGCACGTGCTGGACTCTGTGTGTCCCGGCGTTTGGTCCACATCCATCAACCTATGGACTTTTCATTTCCCCATCATTCCCAGGCAAAGGGAATTCCTTCTCATTCAGGGGAGTCCATTTAACGTTACACATTTCCTGACAGCTTTCGGAACCTTTGAAATAGCTGTTAGGAAATGTGTGATTGGATTCCCCTCAATCTCTTCATAACAATTTTGCTGAAGAGGATTATAAATAACACACAAAAGAAGAAAAAGAAAGTCAACAAAGTCAAGAAAACATTTGTGAAACATGAATCTAAACATTTGTTTAGACTCAAAACGTCCGAATCACCACCCTAAGGTAGGAGATTTTCATGTGACCTCAGTGGGATTCAAACCAACAACCTTAGTTTTGGTTGCCTAGTGCTCAAACAACAAACAGAGCCACAAAGGACCACTGCATTGACGACAGTGTGTACAATACTGTAAAACACACCACATGATTAGCACCATAAATACATTGCTAATTTCTTGTTGAGGTAAACTCAATTGGTAACCACATGCAGTAAAATTGGATGTGAACACAAGATATTTTCAACATGAAACAGTATAGATAGCAAGGCCGTAGAATAAATCAGTGAACTTGTGGACAGGCGCAGAGAGGACAGATTGAGAGTTACTTTGATTAGTCAAACCTATCTGCTGCAATAAAAGCTTTTGCATCAATGATTAGAGAGAATGTCTTCATTAATGACAACTTGGTAATATATAGGACAGATATTATGGAAATAAGAGATTCTATAAATGTTGGGGAACAAAAGTGTATTGCCTAATATGAAAACTGTACTGCACTTGTAAGGCGGTTTGAAACATGCATCTTGCTTTGTTTGTTGTTGGATTCACTGGTAGTTACTATAAAACGACTAAACTAAAAAGATATCCTTATGTTGTGTTTTGGTGATTAAACCATATCTTCTCATGACTTTTCACGAGAAACTTTTATTTGGAATTAATGGCTTGTGTGGTGAGAGATGTTTACAGTCCAAATTAATGCACAATGGCAAGTTTTGAACGTAAGACTGGCTGTGTTACAAGTGCAATGAGTTTGAAATTTTGTACTAGGAGTTGTGAAATTGTACAACATACTTGTGATAAAAGTACAAAAGTGATCAACCAAAACTGTAAACAAAAATAACCAAGGAGATGAATGCAAATGAATATAGTCAAATACTGAACATAATAATTAATTTCAACTATCCTTAAAGTAAATGTTTGAAAATGCATGTACAAAATAGAGAATCTGAAGGACAAAATTATAAAAATAGATTTAGATGCAGAAAGCAGCTAGCTAGCTAGACAGATAGAAAGACAGACAGACAGACAGACAGACAGACAGATTGGGTCTAAACCCACAAACAAACAAAAAACCTTATAGAAATTAGAATTAACGTATAAACACAGTAACTCTTGGCTCAGCTGGCTGCATCCAAAATAGGATCCATATTTCCCTGCTCTGTTTAGACTTGACTCCAAGGACACACCCTCTTTCATGATGCCTTCACCAGTACACAGTGCAACACACACGCAGAGACACCTGCCGAGTTGGTGTTAGTGAGTGGGATGACAGCTCTGCTGCTGTGTTGCTGGCCAGGAGACAAGCTGAGACGTTCAACTTCCCGGCTCTCTGTGGTGCCTTGCAGGCTTGTACTTATCCTGGCTCCAGGAGTCGCTTGCCTGTCCCTCACCATCCTGCTCTGCTCTGGCTGCCAAAGCCCTTAATGTTTAGTGGGCTTCCTGTTAAATAGCCTTGTCTCCAGGGAGAGCAGTGGACCTAGTTTAGCAGGGAAAGCTGCCTTGGCCTGTGCAGAGAGTGGATGAGGAAGGGATTGAGGGACAGAACAGCAAAGCGACACAAAGCAAGATGGAACTCATTTTTTGACCTGCTGAAATAGGGAGAAATACATAGATTTTGTAATTTGCTCAGTACTCAAGAGAATATCGCACTGTAACATTCACAAGAAATATGTCCCCAATTTGTCTGCTGGCATTTAGTCTGTGTTTTGAGCCACAGAGATTACTTAGTAGAAACTGTTTGTAGATCATAATATTGATTGCCATCATTCGATATATGAAGTCAGTCAAGCAACTAAATCTACTTCCTCAGTTCAGCTGACTCCTGTAGCAGATCTGAGTGAGAGCGGTAAGAGGCTCTACATTAGTGGTAATCAGCTAAAAATATTTAGTTTTCATACTAAATCCTGGGCATTGGGACTTAATGTTGCAGATAGTCATGCGGTTTATGTTTGAAGATCAACATTGCAGAGACAAGAAGCCTCTTAATGATTATGAGTTCATGAGCGGACTTCTATAATAAGCTGAAAACCTTGGCGGTCGGTCTTCAGAAACTCGTTTGAGATGGATGACTCATTGTATTAGTAGCTGGAGGTGTTGGAGTGTACCTGCTCAGTGGGACAGTAAGACCTTGGTCTGGTCACCAGCAAGAGGCTCTCATGGGGACTGAGCATCAGTAGGCTATTTTTGTTCTCATGCAGAACCTGCATAAATAAATAAATGTTTTCAAGATATGCGAGGTTCATTCATAAAAAGAATAACCTCATAAAAGATTCCCTGACAGTAACTACTTTTCTCTCACCCAGATATATCCTGCCAGTCTCTGGATCAAACCAGCAAACTCACAGTCAGCTCCTGCTCCTCTAACCATTAGGCCACTGCTGACAGTTTTTCATATTTGCCTTTTTTACTTGACTGTGTTATGTTTAGCTCACACTCTACACATGGAGAAAAAAGTGTGTCTCTGTGTGCTGTAGTGCTATATACTGTAAGTGTGTGCTGTTGTTTGCAAGTGTGTGTGTTTTCAGCATATTAACATTTTGGTTTATATATAGGAGAAATAATAAAGTGTAAGTGGCTGAGTTAAATTTACCACAACGACAGCATAACTGATGACTGCTATGCATGACGTGTTGGTCCTCATTATAAGTTCGTACTCTCTCTCTCTCTCTGTTCTTCTCTCAAAGCTTTTATGCAAGCCAAACACACACACACACACACACACACACACACACACACACACACACACACACACACACACACACACACACACACACACACACACACACACACACGCACACGCACACAACCCTTCCAGCTTGCATTCAGACCATCTAATCACACAGTGACTCACTTTATTTGATGGCTCCCCATTGGCAGAGCTGATGAGTTAAAAATAAAGAGGCATTATGCCATCAGCAACATCTTTTTATGCGACATATATGATCACTTTCCCCAAATGTCACATTGCCACCTGACAAAAACCTTATTCTACTTTAGTCTCCTCAGCCTCTCATTGTTTTCATGTCAGGTATTTTGGTTTCTCGAATTTTCTGCAGATTTTCCCCCTGTGCTTTTCTTACAAAATTCGAAGCTTAAATTTAAAGTTGCTGCCCAATGACAGAACAACAATCAAATCTGAAGTTTAAAGTTTGAACGTGAAATATAACGTTCAAGTTTGAGGGATGGCTGAGTCCTACATGGAAAATAATTTTGGTAAATACTCATACTCTCTGAGTCAACTGAATTTACGTATTGAATGTCTGCCCGCTGTATTTGCAGATTTCCCATCTAAGGCCTGGCATCATTCAACGTGGCTGTAATGAGAGATGGAAGTGGAAGTAGCATGCGGTTTATTTCAACCATCTGTGACTGGCCTGAAAATTCCCTTTAATATTTTTCTCTGCACTGTACAGGAATAAAATGGCTTTCCTGCGATTTGATCTGTGTCAAGGAAGTGAAATGCTCATGATTTTACTAGGAGTGTAAGAAGAGGATTTATTTTGCAAGAGACAAATTTTAAATCTCTCTGATATCGTGTCTCTCTTGGAAAAACAATAAATTATGAATGTTGCTGGTGTGCTTGTGGGGGTAAATATTTCATCATGTATTTTGTATTGACTAACATGAAACTGAAATGAGTTTTCAAATATATAAAACAGCAGAGAAACCAAAAAACTAGAATAGATGTTGCAACCTGTTTTCCAAATAGTTTTTTCTAGAATCCTATTATTAAATAACCATTAACTAAGATGTATTTCAGTCTATGTTGATATATTCTGAAATGCATGCACAGAACAGAAAGACCATGGAGGAATGGTTCTTTTGCTTTGGTGATGGTTCTGCTGTTTATTTTGCAGGCTTTTATGCCATTAAACCAAGTGCTCTATGGGGAAAGAGAAAGCTGAATTGAAATGAATTGTGTCAGCCCAAACAGGTTTAACTCCTTACAGGTGGTCAATCATCTGGTCTTTAAATAGCAGTGCAGCTGGGAGCGGTGTCGTGGCTACATGTATTTATGATGAAGCTACAAGCGTGGCCTACTTCTGGGTGACTGCTCAGGTCCCAACCAGGCACACCTTCTCGGTCTCTCTCTCTCTTCCTCTCAGTGTATCTTTTATACACTTTGTTTTTAATCACTCAGTTTCTTGCCCCATTTCTCTTCTGTACACTGTCTGACTGGATATTAGGACTTATTGTGAGTAGTTAGGGATTGATCTTGGAGATTTTAGCTTAAATGTCTCATATTGTACTGAGATTGTATTTCAGGAATCTACTGTCAATATGAATATACTGGCTCACACAGACTACGTCCCACCTTCATATTACTAATTCTCTAACATATATGCTGTGTTTTATTATTAATAGTGTACTACATTGTCAGTTAGTGTGGAAGAAAATGTTGCACTATTCCGTTTTGGCAAGATATGATGCAATATGTGTGTTGGTGGGTGTCATACTGAGCTGCAACTTTAACCACAAGTTTCAAATTTTAAAAAGTCACAAATTGCGACAGAAAAATGTTGCCTTTTAATATTTCTTCAAAGAACCGCATGACACCCCGATGCAGATAACATCATTAATAGGTCCACCCTTTCTGATAAGAATTTGGGATCAGTGTCCATCAACATCAAAGTAAAATCAGGGGATTCTGGGGATTCTTTGTATTTTATGACCATAGACATATTTAAAACATGTTTAGAATTAGTATTACAATGAGTACAACATTGGGACAGAGGGAAAGAGTTGTTTATAATTTATGCTACACACAGGCAAGCCTGTTTGAGATGCTACATCACAGATGAGGTCTTGCTTGTTGATTTCCAAGTTCAAGTGAATTCCTGCTGAACAAATAAATAAATCTAATGCATTGTATAGTGTATCTGATAAGTCAAGATAATCTGGTCACTTTTGTCTCATGAACTCAATGAAGTGTGGATGTGAAGAATGGAAAAGATCAATCTAATTTCCCTGGAAACATTAAGCTAAACATGCATATAATGTTTTTAATAGCTGTTGTTCCATCTGAAATGTAAATAAAAACACACACACAGTAATACTTGCATCCACACACACGTACATGCATTCATATATTGACTGTATGAGAAGTAAATCAAGTAAACAAAACAGCCATGAGCACTAATTCTATAGTTTTTCTGTGTAAGGACCTGTCCATAGTGCTGAAAGAAGAAGTCTGGTCGCAAAACAAACAGAGAGAGGCGCTGTTGCTCATTTTACAAAGCCCAAGACTACTGTTCCACCTCAATGGCTGTTAAACCCGACTATCTGGGTCTTGGAGACAGTATTTTCGTTAAGAGATTTTAATTTGTAAAAATGGTTCCAGAATGAAAACTACAAACATTTTGCGGTCCAAACGTAAAACTGGGAATAAAACACAGGGTTTGTACCATGGAAACCAAAAATGTGTCCTGTATTTATGTATTCAAACTAAATACCATGCAAATTGATTCACGCTGGGGGTCAAATTGCAGCAATAAGAGCGTTTAGCTTATAATAATAATGGCGTAAAGACGGATGCAGCAAAAAATCTAAAATGTAATTTATGCAGTACTTTAACCTTTGACAGCACCAAATTTCCACATTTGCAAGTATTGGGGGTTGAAGTGGGGGTATAGGGCTTTTTTTTTGATAATGGGACTGATTTCTGTCCAGCGGTTCTTGAGACTTTTTTCCCACCCAGCAGCAGCGCCTCCAGCCTGGGATCGCCCGAGAAGTATTTAGTAGCCTGTGTGTATGCGTGCGTGTGTGTGTGTATGTGTGTTTGAGAGGGGGAAGCAGCCATGAAGACACCACCCAGCTCTGGAGGGGGAGGGAGGCGGTGCGAGTGTGTGGGAAAGGGAGGGTGAGGAGGGGGGGTAGATGCTCGTTTCAGCACCGCGGACAGCTCCCGGTAAAAGCAGCCAGCAGCAGCGGGTCGGTCCTCTCCGCTGCTCTGAAAAAAAGAGACATATCTAAACTGAGATTATTATTTTTTTACACCTCTCTAAGGCTGCAAATAAGAGAATATGAGCTTTTCGAGGACGGGGATTTAGTTTAGTTTCGGATCAAGCGACATATTTGTAGTGACAGGCAACAGACAAAACCACTACAGCACTCCCGAGGTTTGCTTGTGCAATCTCTGCGAAGTTTCTCGCCACTGAAAGGGATTCTGCCTCCTCCTCCTCCCGCTGGTCTGCACACCCCGCAAAAATATCTACTGATGTTCAAGGGAAGCTGAAGAGAAAACAGAAGTGACAACAACAGATCAGCGCCTTCTTCTGTTTGGACCACATCCTAAAATAAGTTGTTGGACTTCTTTCCTCCTTTACCCAGTTCTACTGCGTTGTTTTCTGGCTGCGTGTGTGTGCAGAAGGATTTATATTTGTTGGATAGAACTCCTTGTAGCAAAAGGGCAAGCAAGACAAGTTTCTTTTTCATTCGGTGCTATAGGCTTCTTTCAGTCGTCACCGGTTCCCCCACTGATGAAAGCCTTTGATGCGCCCAGATCCATCTCTCCTCTCTCGCAGCACTGATTCGTTCCTCCTCCAAGTCACCCATCTCATCTGTAACTTAACAGTCACTGAGGGACGCCCCGGACTGCCATCCCCCCACCCCCACCCCCACCCCACCCCCCGTTTTCGACAACTGCTCAAGACTGGTAGGTGATAATGGCCATGTATCGATGAATAAAATGCATATTCAGATTATAGTGAGGTGAGGAGACCCTGTCGAATAACAGAGGACACAGCTAACCAACTTTTGACACAGATCCATCGTTTTTTATATCTATTTTATTTTATTTTTTAGACTTGCTGTAAAAATAGTTGTGTAGCCTGTTTGTAGCTGTTCATGACTGAAACGATGGCGCTGAGTGGGAACTGTAGGACTAACCCCAAAGAACAAGCATCAGTTCAGAACAGTTTCCCAGATGTTGTTGAATTAAACGTAGGGGGGCAGGTTTATTACACGCGTCACTCAACTTTGGTGGGCACCCCGAATTCACTACTCGGTAAGATATTCTCTTCCAAAAAAGACGCATCTAATGACTTGGCAAGAGACCCCAAGGGCCGTTATTTCATCGACAGAGACGGGTTTTTATTCCGGTATGTGTTGGACTACCTCCGAGACAAGCAAGTCGTCCTCCCGGACCACTTCCCGGAGAAAGGGAGGCTCAGGAAAGAGGCAGAATACTTCCAGCTGCCTGATTTAGTGAAGCTCCTGACCCCTGAGGACATCAAGCACAGTCCGGACGACTACTTCCACAGCGACTACGAGGATGGCTCCCAGGGCAGCGACCACCGGCAGTGCCCGCCGCCCTCTCTCGTCCCCGCGGACAGAAAAAGCGGCTTCATCACGGTGGGGTACCGGGGATCGTGCACCATGGGCCGAGAGAGTCAGTCCGACGCCAAGTTCAGGAGGGTACCCCGGATACTGATATGCGGGCGGGTGGCCCTCGCCAAAGAAGTTTTCGGGGAGACCCTGAACGAGAGCCGAGACCCAGACAGGACCCCGGATCGGTACACCTCCCGGTTTTACCTCAAGTTCAAGCACCTGGAGAGGGCTTTTGACATGCTGTCGGAGTGTGGTTTCCAAATGGTGGCCTGCAACTCGTCAGTCACCGCCTCGTTTGTCAACCAGCACACAGAGGACAAGATCTGGTCCAGCTACACAGAATATGTCTTCTACCGTAAGTGCCACCTTTGCTTTTGTTACAGCAGGTCAACGTGGGCGCGCGCGCACACACAAACACACGGCACACATACACACCCACACACTCCCACACACACAATTGGCGTTACCGCTAGAAGGCGCACTTGTTTTAGTTGTCTTGTGTGTGTGAGAGACATCTGGATCTTGGAAGGGATGGGCCTTTCCAGCAAATTACTAATGATGTGGCTGTGCTAACACTTTTTGCCAGTTTTTTTGGTCATGAATTGTGCATTTCCATAGCAAGTTTATGAAACTGCCTTGTCCATGACCTATGGGTAGCCTGCCTCAGCTTCATTAGAATGCTAACACAAAGCCAAACTCACAGCTGTTAATGTCTGAAGTTTTGTCTGTGTTGTTATCTCTCCCTGGAAGCGATGAAAGCTTATAGCAGCAAACACATAACTGACAGGCTAGTTCACGTTTTGATATCAGTGTGTTCAAACCTATTACAGCATGTTGCAGCAGTCAGTTCACTCTTGCAGGTTAGTTTATATTACATAAGATTTAACCAGATTTTTACAATTTCACTTCCCATCTCAGCCACGGCAATCGTCAGTGCAATGATATTTTGTCAATGCTAGCCATTTCTCATCTGGGTGCAATTTTCCACTCCACCTCCTCTCTGCTTTCATCAATCTCATCCTTTCAACTTCATGCATTTCCTTCTGGCTTTCCTATTGCTTTCTCCACTGCTCACTGGCTGGTAGGAATCTGGCAAGACTGGAAGTGAAGACGAGATCCTCACAACTTTTATACTGGCTTTCTTAAGATTTTATGAGGCAACAAAATAATCCATATTCTCTGATCTGACAGTGTATGATTTATCCCAAACTCTTTGAAGCTGCCATAAAAGAGACAGAGTTTAAGTGACTCTGCGAATGTGCTCAAGTTCTTGGCACCTGTATAAATGAAAACTGTATAGCCTTTCCTGGAATAACCCCTGAACCAGTAGCAATGGCCATTTTTGAGATGCCATGAAAGATTCTGAAAAAAAGGCCTCAAAAATGAAACACAACTTCCAAGCAAGAGTAACTAAAACACAGTTACAATGAGGGAATTTGTTTTTTGCATATAACTCTATAACCTATACGACTGACTCATGTTAATGGTGTCTGACCACATATAGGACAACGAATATGTGCCAGGCATATAATTCTTGATTGTGAATCAAACAAAGCATAAAAACTCTCCAAGATAGTTGCAGCTGTCTGCAACTATGTATTTTTTTTCCACACAAGCCCTTTGTAATAATTTTGTTGTGCAGCATGGCTGCATCCGCCATAGCTTTAGGAATATTTGCAAATATTTATGTTTTGTTCCAATAGTTCCCACAGCTAACTGCATTGAAATCATTGTAACACATATGTCGACATCTGTCAGTGGTTTTCTGTGTTAAAGTTCCCAAACATATTAAATCAAGTCATGCTACATAAGTGAGATATAGTGCAGCAATGCACAATGTGCTGACTATTGCTGCAAATAAAACTGGAGAAGCTGCCAACAGTAAAGATCATGTGTCGAGGCCGCTATCACTATATTTACTAATAACACAGAAATCAGAAATACTTGATCCCCCAAGGGGAAATTGTTGTGTTACAGTTGCTCATGTTGCTAATCAAGACATTATAGTAATAGAAAGAATAATAATAAAAGAAAAATAAAAGTCTAAAGTCTAAATCTATAATTATAAATATGAGTGTGGAAATATGTACAGTATTCTACATTATGTGACAGAACAGGTTCTACTCCCATAGGCACAGTGGCTTAGAAAAAACTATCCATTTTCCCTTAAAAGGGTTCCAATTCAAAAAAGACTTTTCACCAGTGACTAATCTCTCTGCTAACACATTACTGAAATCTTTCAGTTTTTGTCAAGTGTTGAGTACTCACTAGGTGTGAGTTTCATTGATATTTGAACACTGTATGTAGGCCTATACTTTATATTCAAACCTCACACAGCTTGTGTCAACACAGCAGCAGTCATGTTAGTTCTAAATTCCTTTTCTATCCTCACATCTAAGACATTTGTAATTTATGGAACTGATGATTTTTGTACTTCTGGCAATTGTAAGGATGCGGTGGACACTGTATCATATTCAAAGGAAACATTTGTCAGTTCAAGAAGGAGGACATCTAACCCAGTTCTTTTTACTGCTTGCTGTCTCATCTCAGTGTCCAAGTGTCCAGATGTTTGGCAAGTAAAAACAGTGCTGCAAACATCTTTAAAAGGTTAATTGCAAAGAAGGCTCTAGATTCAAAGAAGGTTCAAGTTGTGTTTGATGACATTCTAGCATTATCTGTAAAATTCACATCCCAAAAAATATCTCTTATTCATCTCGCAGAGACGTGTGTTTGTCACCACCTTAGGGAAAACCACTGCCAGCCTCAAAATTCACATAAGTCAAATGATCACATGGTCACAAAGCAAACAGTAGTAAAAAACAACAACACATAAGAGCGATTTGCTGGTCTGGGTCTGGGCTAAAGGAAATGTGCATTAATGGCATGCATGGAACAACTACAATGACTGGATGGCTCTTACCGCCCCCAGAAGTAGCATTAACAAGCCAAATCAAGTAGTGGTGGGGTTTTCTGACATGCACACTACAGCCGCTCCTTGCTTACTGATGAACAACAACTGCTTCCTTGCTTTGTTGACAAATGTTCAGCTTGTTAGAGGGCACACACTCAAAGTGAGAGCACATACAGTGGCAGATGTGTTGGGCCTATATATCTCAACACACACGGTCACGCAAAATCCTACATGCAACTGCGCAAATAAACACACGCTCATGCAGAGGCAGCACATTCACACATACACACACACACACACACACACACACACACACACAGGTTTGCATGCGTACACACACAGAAACAAGTAGGGAGCAGTCACCCAGTGGATTAAGTGTACTCACTGACAGTGTCTTGTTTATCTGCCTGTCACATTTTTGGCACGCTCATCTTTGCCCCCTCCCTATGATCCTTCTTCCTCACCTTCCTTGTCTTTCCTCTCTCTCTTCTCCTTTCATGTCTTCTCATTTTGCTCTAGTCAATCACACCTGACTTTTCTCCCTTGCCTCGGTTCCCGCCCTCCTTCTTTCCAGGTTCATTTTGGTCTGTGCACCGCAGGGGCAAGAAGCAGAGCAGCGGCACCAGTTGCCTTTACATGCCTCACTGCACCGTCACGCCCCTGTCTCGCTTCCTATTCATATCTCTGTCTGTCTGCCTGTTCATCTCCATGATTGTTTATTTACTTTAATCTTCGGCTGTCTAATTCTACATTTTAGGTGTTTTGTCTGCCTCTGTCTGTTTGTCCCTCTCCTTATTACATACATATGCCAGTGAGCATAGCTGCGTTTCGACCAAAGGAACTATACCCCAGAACTAGGAACCTATGCCTTTCTCATTTGTTGGCCCTCTATTGGCCATAATGTAGGTCCTAAGGTCTTGGGCAACAGTAGCATCTGATTGTGGCTCTCACATTGTGTATGGATCTTGTCAAATTCTTGTCAAGTTAAATGCAGTATATGACCAAAGTATGTACGCATACATTTGCACTGAGCGCTGACCTTAACTTCATGGAACATCTTTAGGATTAATTGGAATGTCAGCTGCGGGTCAGGTCTTATCCCAGCATCAGTGACCAACCTTGCTAATGCTCTTGTGGCTGAATGAGAGTAAATCCCTGCTGCCAGATTCAAAAGTGATGTAGAAAGAAGAGTGGAGGCTGTTTTGGCATCATATTAATAATGTCCATTGAGTTGTAACGAGATGCACACATGTGAGTATAATGTTCATCTATCCACATCTGCCTTTTTGGCACATTTGATTACTTTATAATTGTAAACATTATTGCAAGAAGCTAACATAAGCATAGGGTTTGTGACTCATCTATTATCAACTCCACCAACCACCATTGGTTGCTTTGCTAAAGCTTCACAAAAGTAGCCTGCTGGACAGTTAGCAAACTAATGTGACAAAATCCTAGTTGTTTGTTTAGGCCAGGAGCCTGAACCTCCTTCACCTCTGTCAATCCTCTTTTTGCTTGTTATCTATTGCACCGGATTCTACACTCATCTGATTGTACCTATCAATCTCTTTTCTCATTGTGGCTATTCAAATTCTAGATAGCCTCTGAAACTCCAGAAGGCCAAATATATTTACCAATTTGTTGCATGGCTGGAGTGACTGATAATTAATCATCACTGTTGACATTTTGTTCTGTGGTATTCACGGCACGGCCTGACTGAGCCTTTCGCAACAGAACCACCAAACAACAGAGCATCCTCTGTGAGGCAAAAAGAGGAAACATTTCTAAAGTTTGCTAAGAGTTTTCATTTTTTTGGCTCAGGATGTATTTCCCCTGGCTTTTCTTTTCTTTTTATCACAGCTGTACATGCCAGAGTGAAGTGTGTGTCATTACAAAGGGCCATTCTCATTTGACCGTGTGTTCTGATGTGTGACACACTGTGCCATTAGCTTGTTACACACAGATGAGTAACTCCTTGTGCAGCAAATGTGTTTTGGCAGGTGGGAAGAAAGGGGTTATGGTAATGGTTATAGTGTTTGTGTGTGTTTGTGTGTGCGTGTGTGTGTGTGTGTGTCTGTTATTGTGTGACCCATGTTGCACTACCTGAGGCATTTGCACACCCGTTGAGCCACTGGCTAAAACACACCTGCACTACCCCCCCCCCCCCCCCCCCTCCCCACACACACACACACACACACACACACACACACTCATCACCATGTGAAACATCACGCTCATCCCGGCCCAATCGGTGACAACATTAGCAGTGGCGGTCCCATGCTGCAGGCCTGTAGGAAGTGATTAGCTGAGGAGCAGACAGGCCTGACAGCTCTGAGGAGAGTCTTGATAGGGACAGCTGCTACCCTAGCCTCAGCTCCACAGGGGAGTCCACCACCACACACCTCAACTCTGCATTATTCAGACTGAGACAAAAAAGAAAATGAGAGGAAGCGGGTGGAGAACACTGTTTGATGTATGAAGGAGGAGAAAAACACTGCTATTCTTCTTACTCATGCTTTTGTTACTATGACTACTGGTGATGCTACCGCTTTAACTACTGCAAGTTCTACTAGGAGTGTCACTATTATCGCTATACAGCTGGATGCAACTACAACCAGGAGCACTTTGTTAATCCAAGTACTGTTACAGTATGTTTAACACTACTACAACCACTAGATTGCTACAAGTACTGCTACTCGTACAATAGAATTAATATTACTACTTCTACTACAAACACTGGTACCACTTATTTGTATTTATGTTCAAAATCAATGGCAAATATATAAAAGCAAGAACCATAAAAGCAGCACCATTAAGATTTCATTTCAAGTCACTGAAATTGTAGGAAGGCTTCACAAAAATGAGAATTTGAAAGATGACACGTATTTAGCCTTACCTGTATGCTGACCCTAGATGCAGACCTTCCAGCTGCGGTTAAATAGTCTGTAGCAAAATAAAATATGAAAATCTACATACAGTATATTGTATTTACAAATATATATTTATTACAGTATCTCACAAAAGTGAGTACACCCCTCACATTTTTGTAAATATTTGATTATATCTGAGTGTACAGCTTGTATAACAGTGTAAATGTGCTGTCCCCTCAAATCACACAGCCTTACAGGTAGGATTAGCCTCCCTTGTGTTGCTGCGACGTAGCAAAGGGGGGCATTTCATACGGACGCTGAAAGGTACCTTTAACGTAAAATCCTTATGCTTTGTCAGCTGTCTGAAAGCGTCAGTTATGACGCATCGAGATGAGAATATGTTGGTTTGAGTTGTTTGATAGGCTGCGTCATTAACAAGCAAGCGGCTCACCTGCTTCCGTGATAACGGATCACGGGTGGAAAAATAGGGAAAAGAGATGACAGCGTCCGCTGCTTGTTTGGGTGGGTGATTTGCAGGCTGATCAACACCCCACCTCCTGAGACCCATGGCTTGACTGTATGTGTATTCAGAGCCGGTGAGCAACGGACTTTCAAAATAATAATAATTTTTTAAAAACTGCGTTAACGTGCGATAAAGTAATTGTCGGCCTTAATTAATTAATGCGTGCCCAGCCCTAATATATATATAATTTTTTTGCTTCTTTGCTTCTTGTTGCCTTACACATATGTGGCTCTGGAGAGTCAATATAGCTAGATAAAGGTGCCACGACCTTGCTATTTTTTCCAGTAAGAATCTGAACCGCTGCATTTTGTACAAGCTGTAGGTGAGGAAGAGACTTTAGACTGAGTCAAGAATACAGAGTTGTAAAGAAATAAAACCATAGATAAACCTTTCCCTACCTCACTGGAACGCTGCAAAACTTCTTTACACTGGAAATATTCTTCAGTTAGAGAAAACAACATTTCATTAAGTAACTGTTAAATCCTGTTTGTCAGAAAAAGGGACGGTTCATTTAAAGCAGCAATAGAGAGTGGAAAGGGAGCAAATTAAAAGACACATGCTCTGTGGGTGACAGAGCAATGGAAGGAGTGAGTGATGGAAAGTGAAACCCCAAACGTAGTTAATGTGGGTAAAGAGAAAATTAACTTTATTTTCACTTTTGAAATTGAGTTTACTCACCTTTTCAAGATGATAAGACTAGGTATACATTTACAGTATATGTCAAAGCAAGTGATGATGAGTCTTTTCAAGGAAATAAATATAGAGTAAACCTATCAGGAAACAATATATTTGACTGCATTTATATTGCTATTTATTTACGTAAGAGCCCACACTGGGAGGTGCAGGTGGGGGTGTATGGAAGTAAGTGGAGAACAGTTCGGAAGAAAGAATGGATAAAGGGAAAGCAGGTCATATGGAAAGGAGATAGATTTTCTTGTTTGTAGCCTCCCCTTGACCTTCTCCCCTGAAAGCTTAGTGTAGGGACGTAGCATATATTCCCATAATCCCCGGGTTCTGGAGGATATGGAGAACTACAGAGCTGTGGGAGAGAGAGAGAGAGAGAGAGAGAGAGAGAGAGAGAGAGAGAAAAGAGGGTGAATACTAGAACGTCAACAGCAAGCTCCCCAAAGTCCTCAGTGTTTCCCCTCTCTCCTCGCCATCTATCAGCCCATTTTCTCCTCCTCCATGACTCTTGACACTCTATTCTCTCTGTGGTGGTAGGCACAGTTGCTATAATGCTGATGCTCTTCCCCTGTTGTGTTGGAGTAAGTGCTCTGCGGTGCGACGAGGTGTGGAGCGTTGCCATAATGACAGAAACTGCAGCTGGAGAGCCTCTTCACTCGCTCAACTCACCGGCTGGCTGCTGCAATGCATCAATGCTTTAATAGCCCTGCTGTGTGTGAGTCCAGATTGGCTGAAAACACAGTGTAAAGGATGCACAGAATACCTATCACATCAGTAATTGTATTGCCTAATCATACCAACGGCTGTTTCCGCTGTGGGAGTGCATGTCACAGTTCAGTTCAATGCCTGCTACCAAGTGTTGAAGTTTCTCAAACAGAGGAGCTGATGCTAAAGATGATCCTCTCTTTGAGAAATTAAAGGAGAACTCCAAGCAATTTTTAAGTTAATCTTGAGCGTTATACCTTTGTGAGTACTGTCTATAGAAAAAAAACTGAACCGGATTGGTGCTTGCAACACAGAGTTGCTACAGCTAATGCCCAGAGCTCCCAAAATGGCAGTTATGGGGGCATATACATAAAGAGTGTCTTTTTGCCTCTTAACAGACACAAAATGCAATTAAAATGTCTGTCCAACATGAACAGGGCCCTTACATGACAACAAGATGCGTTTAGCAACTTAGCCATTGTTTAAATTCACCTAAATAGTGTTTTAGACAGCTAGCTGTAGTCTCACGCTGAAGTCCCGTGGGAACTCAGTTGTTGCCAGAAAAAGGTAAATAGCAGTGTGCAGGTGGGACGAGTGTAGTGTGTGAAGAGTGAAGATCGGAGTTGCTCACAAGTGAAGAAGAAATGGTTCGCTTTTGTGCCGTTCCGCATTGTGGCAACAGAATGCGAAAATACAAGAACTTAAATTTTCTCCTTTAAGAGGTCCTTCTGATTGCAGTGCTGTTCTGAATTTTTTTGTGCTGTCTTGGGAATGATTCAAACAAAGTTTGATTTACCTCATTTCTAGACGAGGTGTGTTCTTCTAAAGAAGAAGTCAAATCCAGTCCAAATTGAAACTTCTTCTAATTTTTCAGTTAAATTTAGCCTGAGTACTACTAACAGTACCCAGCTGCTGATTGCATCCCTTTTATATGGGTCAAAGAGCAGGTCCACATGCACAATGAACAAATGGTGTTTGCAGGGCACATTTTTACCAGCATGTTAGCTTAAACCCAGGTTTCCTGGTTGTGCCGTTGTGTCTGTTCTACACCAACCCGCTGCTAAATTGTGACTGTTAGTCTCTTGACAGCAGATACAACAGACTTTGTAAAACTATCATGATAGGCCAACAAAGGCACAAAATGCATATCCACACAGGTGTTCTGGGAGTGATTGTTTGTGTGGATGCTTTAGGCAAGTCTGCTTCACTGGTGTGTGTGTTTTTCTTGCTCTTTCCTCAGTCAGCTCTGCTCCCTATCATTCGTCTTCTTCAGCCTGAAGATAGTGTGACTGACGAAACAGTGGGTCAGCATTCAGACCATTAGTACCTAAACTTCATGATGAAACATCACAGTTTGATCGTGTTTTGGATCATTCCTTGTTTCTCGGTGGCTCATTACAATCACACATTGTCACTCACGCAATAGTGGTCCACAACTTGATTGAGCATATGGTCATACCGCTTTAATTTCACTCCACAGTGCTTTATAGCTTCCTAGGGCAGAATGTCAGTGGCATTTCATTTGTAAGTGGCAATGAAGTCTTTATGTCCATTAAGAAAGCTAGAGGCACTAATGTAGCAACTCCAGAGGAAATTAACTCTGAAGGAAATGACTGAAACTACCAATAGTAACTTCTGATAAAGCCTGATGTGTCCTGATGTTTCATAAAAATATAATCTCACGGTTCATTTTTCTCATTTGTTGCAAAGGAGAGAGGACAAGTTTGCTTCAAATGTATTTATTTTCAGTATTGACACAGGGAAGGATAGAAATAAACATCATAAAAAGACATCAAAATCTGGCAGGACCTTTTTAAATTATTTTTTAAAACATTTCTGCATGTATGTAATAGATACAGAGGAAAGAGAATAGAAACATAGGAGGCACAGTTGGGAAGGATTTGTCAAATAATTTATCTCAGGCTGTTGCAGTTATATTGCATGAATCTTAACCAACTGAGACCTGAGATTGATTATTCATCATTGCAGATTTACTTCCAGAGAACAGTGTCTAGGCACTTTAAAATAAATGCTGATAATCACAAAAGACCATATACGGTATTACAGTTTTTGCCCATTGTTTGAACACATTTTGCAAAACTTCGCTCATTGTGCCAAAACTCTACACACAAGTAAACATGACACAACACTGGGAAATATACCATACACATCTGTGTCAAATTGAAACTCTACTATCAAAACCTAAACTCTGCTATCAAAACCTAACATTCCTTTGTCAAAACGTAACTCTGATGACAATACTTGCATCCTATGCATACACTTTCAGATCAGGGGGATCACACTAGTGTACTTATATAAAACACTGCAGTCATTGATTTTCACTGTTTATTCAGAAGGCATATTTTCAGGAGGCACATTTTCAAACAACCAAAAAAGCAAATAGGCCTACTCAATATTGTACATTGCAGCACTGTACATTGCAGTAAAATGAATTCAGATAAAGCAAAAATATATATATATATATATAATACAAAAAACACTATACTGTAAACACAGAAAATCATGGCAATTGTGCATACGTGGGCTCATGGATCCTGCCGTCTGTTGGGGTCTGGCCACAGGACCTCATCGACATCGCAAGCAATGTCTTCTCCCACTAGGCACCGGCGAAAATATCTCCTTGCATGTCGAAACCATCCATGGATTGCTGTCACCTGAATGTCGCCGCAGGCCTGTTCCATTGCCTGCAGAAGAGGCATGCGGGCATGTGGTTGGCGGTCATATACACACCATCTCCAAGCCAAAAATAATTCCTCTATAGGGTTTAAAAATGGTGAGTAAGTAGGCAAGTATACCACTTCAAATTGATTGTGGTTGGTGAACCAGGCCTGGACCAGAGCAGCCCGATGGAAACTGACATTATCCCATACCACCACAAACCTGGGCTGATCTGGTCTGTTCTGTACAACTATATTATGGAGAGCGTCTAGAAATGTGAGTATATGTTGGCTATTGTATGGACCTAGTTTTGCATGATGATGCAGAAGCCCTTGAAGGCTTATGGCTGCACACAATGTGATATTTCCCCCGCGCTGCCCCGGGACGTGCACAATTGCCCTTTGGCCAATTACATTACGACCACGTCGTCTTGTTTTGCTCAGGTCGAATCCAGCTTCATTAATGAAAATGAATTCATGAGGCTGTGCAGCTCCATCCATGACCAAGATTCTCTGTAACAAAAAACCCCCCATATTACTGCACTAAAGTGCTACACACACAGAACCCTCACCCCATCACACAGGTACCTGTGTAGCTCTCCAAATGGATTCATGTGGTACTGATATGGTACATATTCAGCTGCTACTGGATTTCACCAATACTGTATTGTAAATGTAAAGGACAGTTACACTTACCCGTACATATTCAGCTCGAAATCCTTTGACCCTGACACTGTTCCTCTCAAATGGGACCCTGTAGAGCTGCTTCATGGTGATGTTGTGTTTTCCCAAGATGCGTCTGATGGTGGTGATGCTCACATGGTTTATGTTGTTGAATACTTGCCTGTCTGCAAGTATTTTCTGTTGTAGTTGGTGGAGACGGATGGCATTGTCTGCCCTCACTAGGTCCACAACGGCAAGTTCCTGCTGTTGTGTGAACAGGCGTTGGCGTCCTCCCCAAGAAGGTCTTCAAGTCATTCTAGAGAAATACAATCACAAATTGTTATCGGTTTCTTACATTACTTTACTGTATATACTGTATCATCCACTGTACTGAAACATCTCAATATATTGTAAGTAATCATGCATGGTATGTTTCACAAAAACTACCACTTTGGCTGCAAAAGGAGCATTAGCACCCTGCAATACCCTGTACACATGATGTGGTAATGTGATATACTGTAGTACAGTTCTGTAAATACCATCTGAGTAGAGTAGAAGGTAGAGAGGTGAAGACATACCTGTTTTCTATTCGGAATGTTCTTATTACAGATGCCACTGTGAAGCGGCTTAGATGTGGGTGGACTCTCTTCCCAGCTTCCCTCATAGTCAGGCCATGGTTGATGACATGGTCCACCAAAGTTGCTCTTATATCATCAGAAATAGGTGTCCGTGCATGGCCTCTTCGACCTTGACCTTGACCTTGTCCTTGTCCTTGTCCTTGTCCTTGTCCTCCTCCTCCTCCTCCTCCTCCTCCTCCTCCTTCGCCTCTTCCTCCTCCTCCTCCTCCTCCTCTTCCTCTTCCTCTACCTCTGCCTCTTGCTTTCCCTCCATCCATGCTTGCAAAGTTCTTGAAATGGCTAAACTGAGGGCTTTTTGTAGCTGGCTGATTGGTGTTGAGTTTTGCAAGTAAGTGCCTTCAGGTGTGTATTTGAGTGGTTGCAATTACCTGATGTGTTTTGTATTTTGGATACATGTGTTTTCCAAATGGCACCCTGAGATTTCATTTTTGAACGAAGTGTCTTATGTATGAAATAGAGTGTTGTATGCAGGACCAAGTGTGTTGCATAAAGGACCAAGTGTGTTGCAGAACTGCAACTAGAATGCAAAGCAGCGCTTTTGTTTAAGGTATGGGTACATGTGTTTGAGGTATGGTAATAAAAGTTTCAAGTTGTGTTACTTTAGTCTAAGCATGGGTCTATAGTGTTCAAGCAATGGGTAAAAACTGTAAAATAGTTAGTCAATAAAACAGTACCTGAAGTTATGCCACTGCAGAGGACTATTCCAAACTCCAATACTGTGTCTCATTAGTAAACCCTCTGTGTCATTTCAGAATCCTCAGCTGCTTGCTAGAGCATACTGTCATCACCATTTCATTCCTAAGTGGCTGTGAAGCTTGCTGCCCATTAAAACACACACATATACTGTAGGAATAAGCATATCATGCATGCACACACACAAGTCCCCCCTCTCAAACACACTTGGAGGTGAATTTATACAAACAGCTAACCGATGAAATATTATTCTCATTAGAGGCAAGATTATATATTGGAACGCTCACTTAAACACACTAACTGTGTCTATAGATATCTCTCACTGTTGTGTTGAATCCATTCTACCTTGAAATGTAAAGCAGGGAGAGAAGGGACAGTGAGAGCTTTAATTCTTACAACCTATTTTATTTTGATGGATAAGATGGATTTTGGGTAAATCTTCTGGCTTATTGGAAAAGTGATATACATCAAGCTGCACCTCGAACCACCTCACAGCCTAAAATTTCTACTTTAATCAGTTTCCTTTGCTTTCATCTAGCTCCCTTTTAAGACTGAAAGGGAGATCAGAGTTCTCACCTGAGCCCATGAGTTCAGCCCTCCCCTTTACTACATTACAGTACTGTTGAATTCTATAACATTGTGCATCAGTCATGGGTACAAGAAGCAGCCACACTCAACCTCAGGAGTACTCAATTTAGCATTGCACTTCTACAGCACTGCTGAACTCATGATGGACAATTTTAAAAGAAAGGATACAGCAGATTCAGACTATTCCATGCATTTTTCTTCCTTGTCAAAACTTGGTGATACGTTTCATTGCTCAAATGCAACTGGAGATTCAGGTTACGCACGTTGCCCCATGTGTGCAGGAACCCATTTTGGTCAGATTTATTTTATTTTATTTTATTTGGTGGATGCCTTTATGCAAATTGGGAATGTCCTGTATCTGATGATGCTAAATAGCGGAATAGCTACAGTCAGTACTAAGGCTTTCCAAAAAAAAACAAGTTAGAACAAATGATGACCAACATGTAATTTTTAAAATCTGATTTTACCATCCCCACATTACTTCCCGGATGGTTTGCTAACAAGACTTCCATTTAGCATGGCTTACCAGTTTTCTTCATTCACAACAATAGCCTAGTTTACCTATGGCCGTGTAGTGATTCAGATGAACAGCATGTTGGGAATTCCCCCTGCTTGAGTACAAGGCATGGTCTGTGGTGCTTACACACTTAGAATTAGAACAGATAATTATTAATTGAATATTTATTCATTTTCGTCACATTTGAACAGCAGTTTGAATTTCACATCTTGCAAATGTGAACTTAGAAGATATACTTTGCAATGATATGCAAGCTGAGCCAGCACTCTTGAATAGATTTGGAAATTAATTAAATTGAGACGTTGGATAACAGCACTTCCCACCATAGCAATATAAAATAAAAGGATTTCAGCGTTATCATTTCCACTGTAAATACTATTCCGTTAACAGACCCTTGGAAAAGAAAGCATTACATAGGTAAGAGTGAAAAACAGAAGGACGACTCCCTGGTTACGACATAAATTGGGATTGTAACGAATAAAAAAGGAAACATCAGCATCAGATTGGTTGGTGTTATCTGGCTTCATCAAACATGCAGTGAATTTGAAGGGTTTGTGGTTAATGATGTTTCCTGTCTCATAGCAATGATGATTTATAGAAAAAGAGAGCGTCCGCTATCATCCCATCCAGCCCTCACTCCTGTTTACTATTCAAGGTGTAATGAATTTTTAAGTGCTGTTCATGGAGGACTGCACAGTCTGTGACAGCCAAAGAGGGGCCGGCTGTTTGTTTGCAAAAGTAATGGGTTGCTACCTGGGGTCCTATGTGCACATACTACCTGTATAATAGTCTCCTAACCAGACAAGCCTGTATTAGATGTGTAGATGATGATTTGCTCGCTGTGAACCTGTGTGATTATGGTCTGCAGATAGGAGGTCTGTTGGTAAATTGGTTTTGCAGGGCAACAGCAAACACATAAGGGCATAAGCACTCAACGGTACATATACAAACACACACACTTATACACACATTATGCAGATAAGATCAGACAGCATAATCTAGCCAAGAGACACATTGTTTACTACAAGATTAACTTGGCTAAAGCGTTAGAGGGATTAGTAAGCAGGGTGAGTCTCACTACAGAACCAATGTACTAACACAAACCCACAGTTTTCCAATATCTGGACCTACGTTTGTGTCTGCATGCACGCTCCAGCCATACTATACACTGAAAGCCTAGATCAGATCAGACCGGAGTGTGGTAGGCCTCATTTGTACATGTCCATGCTCGTGTGTTGGAATGAGAAAGAAGCAAATGGACCAAGACAATTATGAACATCCATCACCTCAGAAACTCATTTATCTAATTAAAGCTGTTACAAGCTGACATTTAGGTGCAACGATCCCCTTTATGCATTGAGGTTCTCTGTTTCATGCACATTCATACAAGCGCACACACACACACACACACACACACACACACACACACACACACTACACTTAAAGCTGTTAAAACGGTGGCATCAGAGCAATAATGCAGTTGTCTCATAATATAATGACATGTCCTTGTTGAAGAGCAAATCTCATTCATCTTGATTAGGACTTTGGTGTGCTGCATGTGTGAGGTGGAATAGAGGACATGGGTCTTTTCAGATCTCACTCTCCTGTTTTCATGTAACACCCAATAGCAAATGCCACTTTGCCTTTCACCTCTCAGACACCACCTTTGGAGAAGCCCTTCTCTTCTCTTTTTCCCTACTTCACCCAGCTTCACTTCTCTTTCACGCATGCCCTTCCAGTTTAAATTCACCTCATGAATACACAAGTAGCTCTGCTTTGTTTTGTTTCTGAGCAAAAGACTGAATGGACGGAGAGATGTGCCAGGTTGTGCAGGCAAACAAATCAAAAATCAGCTCAAAAACAGACAAAGTCAAAGAAAAATATGCATATTGAGTTAACCAATGTCAAAGTGAGCCAAAACCGAAGATTCAGAATAAATAATCAGGGCATGTTTGTTGAAGAGAGTTTGCTTTGGACCTCAAAGTATTTTCAAAGTTTTTTTGCCATGTGTTAATACCTTAACTCCTCAAGGGCATTAGTGGGCTTTGCTCTTTTTATGGATCAGGTGGTTTGTGTTCTCGCTGTAACTCTTAGAGCGTCACAATCCTGTGCTGTTAGAAACACCACACAGGCCTTCAGGTATTCTTTAATAAAGAGGCCAGCACACTGCATGTAATATATTACATGCAAATGACACATTATGTACTATGAGAGTGGAAATATTTAAAAGAACAGAAAGGAGAACAGGTAAGGATGGTGGAAGAAAGAAAAGAGAGGTTGAGAGCAAGAAGAGCAGATGGGAAAAGAACAACTCTCTCTCACACACACACACACACACACACACACACACGCAGATATCTAGCATGGGGCACAGCTTAATCTCTGGTGATGCTATCATTGTATCTCTGTGCCTGTTGGTGTTGCAAAGTTATCAGTTCTTGCCAGTTTAAGAGCTATAGGCAGTGGAGACAGCTGAGTGTTAACAAATCCATCATGGAAAATGAGCGTTTGCAAAAATACAAATAGATGCCAGGCTCACTGGCAACATAGAAATATGTTGTGGATTGAAATCTACAAGTGGGCGTCAAGTATGTGTGCCACAAACATGTTTTTCCTTATTTTTTGTTTTTCTTCTTGGGTCTCACCTTCCTGTTCTGTAGCTGATGCTGCTTTGAGCATTTGATTCTCTGCCAGTTGTTCAGATCAGATATTTTTCGGTTTTCTCTGGAGCATTTAAAGCATCAAGGTGTTGTGCCGAGAGCTCAGCCCTCTGTCTTCCTTAAACAATCTCTGACGGGTGTTTTGCTGATTTCCAGCAACTCTCCTAAAGTGATATAGCTGCCAGTATTTTTTATTGCTGTTGCTTTTGCTGCTCTTAATGCTCTGAACTTCTGTTTCACTATAGCCATTCTCTTATTAACCCTCATCTATCCCTTACTTTCTTTCCCTGTATGTCCCCCTCTGACTGAGTGTTTGGTTAGTGCTTTTTTCACTGCTCCAGGGCTTTGTCTCTTTCTGCCTGTCCTTCTTTTTGTATCTGCTTTTTATTTTTTCTTCCTGCAAGAGGTTTTCTGTGATTTTGCTCTCATTTTCTGTAATGGTTGTTACCATTGCTTGCAATGTTCTGTCTTTATCTTCTCGTTTCTCTTTATTTGGTTGGTGTCTATCTCTTTTCACTCCAAGCGCCTGAGGTGTAAAATCAACAGCAGCCAAAAAAAGGGTGCTACTGGTCTTTTTCATTCTGTTGCATTTTATTTTCTGCTCCTCTCTCACTTTACACAGTTGGCTCCATCAAATCCTCGTATCTTCTCCATCGGTTGCTACTACCAAGGAGAAATAAGGAGAGATTTACAGCAAGCAAGAGCAATGGAAATAGAGTCACTCAGCACAGGAGACGCACTTCTTGGCCGTTTTCTACTCTGATATTAAACTTATATAAAATAAATACTTGGCCTAACCGACTACACATTTCTGTTGTCCAGAAGACCGTAAAATAAACCTCTAAATGTCAGCACAAAAAGGATGAGTGGCACTGGGAGTCATTTATGTGTGTGGTTTGGTGCCTTGTTACGTGTATTCTGTACTCAATTAGGAGGCACCACTGCCCAAGTGTAGAAAGAGTGAATAAAAGGTCACATTTTGAACAATTCATCAGGTCCCTCTGGCAACCGTTACAGTGTATCTTATTTTATTTAAGTTGATTTGCATCCTAGGGCACCTTCCACCTTCCACCTTCCACTGCAAAAGGACTTTTGCAGCTTTGGTATCTATTATGTGGTGGGTGGTGGTGATGGAACAATGTGTGACTGTGACCCATCCACCATTGTGTCCCTGAGCAAGACACTTAACCCCTCGTTGCTCCTGAGGCGTGCGACCTCTGACATGTGTAGCAATTGTAAGTCGCTTTGGATAAAAGTGTCAGCTAAATGAATTAATGTAAATGTAATGTATTAAATGAATCTATTGTTTTGGTAGAGAAAAATCTGACCTTACAATCCAGTGACAGCCAGTGTGATCTCTGAGTATCCATCACCCAATAGCTGGTGTACACCCTGGCTAACACAGTGAAAAAGACCCAAAATCAATTAAAAAAGCAAGAAGTTGTGAATCTCTACAACATCATCTCCCAGTGTAGAGTTCCTGCTACAGAAAGCAATTCTTTGCAGGCCATCTGACACTGTAGGAAAGTGAACCCTGCCTGCCTTTTGACCCTTCAACTTTGACATGACAGAGGTAATGATAAAGGAATGCTGAGTCCCTGGTGCCTTCAATGTTTACGGTGTTTCTCTTCACACGCACACATTTATACTCTGTTTTGTTTATACACTTATACACTGTCTCTGTTTTGTTTGTTTTCATACACACATACCTTGCACAACTGAGACAGGACAAGAAGACCTAGGGTGCATTTCAATACTGTAGATCCATCCATCCAGTGCAGCTGAAGCAAACTATGCATGTAGCCAATATGCATTTTTACCCACCCGCGTCCTCTGGCCCTTCCTAGGGGATCATGGGGTGTTTCCAGGCCAGATGGGCTATGTAATCACTCCAGCATGATCTGGGTCTGCCCTGGGGTCTCCTATCAGGTGAACGTGCCCAGAATATCTCCTTAGTGTATCTCCTTTCAATGTATAGGAGGAGCAGCGGTTCTACTCCGAGCTCCTTTTGTATCTGAGCTTCTGTTCTGAAGTGTAATCCTCGACACGTTGTGAAGTAAAATTAATTATACTTGTGTGTCACGGTGTACTGCGGTCCTACCATACACCTACGGTGTGGGAATTGATTTATAGTTGAGAGCTTGATGTCATCCATTTATAGCACTGCAACATTCTAAGGATGCGTTGTACATCGCCAAGCCATAGCTTTTGGAGTTTTGATACCAGCAAATAACTATGTTTTCATTCTTAGAGAGCAAAACGGAGGACTTTAGAAACGATGACGCAGACGCTCGCGCTCGGCTCTCTGATTGGGTCTTATAAGTCATGCAAAGCAGAAACACGATGCTACTGACAGAGTTTTTGAGTTGGTATTTTTATTAAAATATTCTGTACCGTGAAAATTAGGCCTACACTTGTAGGCATTTACTTTGCAACGACTCCCAGTCTTGTTTTACGCCGCCACAGTCCCATGTTACATTCAGTAACAGCCCCAGCTCGTTATTTGTGCATGCAAAAATAAATCCGGTCAGATTCTTCGTCTGCATTTTGCCAAATCTTCTGTAACTACGGAATAGATCTGCTTCATGTTTACACCGGCACATACACGCCCAGTGTACCTGAACGACCAATAGATGTGCGTTTTCAGTCGTTTTAATGTAGACGGAGATCAACTCTCTCGCAGCTAAAACACGTAACTGGTGTGGACGGAGATCGTATTTGTTTTAATTCTCCATTTGTAAACTAAAACGGAGTAGTGTGGATGGGGTCTCTGTTGACACATAGCTCCAAATTGTAGGTAAATGTTGAGGAGGTACATAGCTCTATAGTCATGGTCATAGCTGTATATCCCATCCAAATGTGTTGGAGAGTACTAGTACAAATATAAAAAAAAGACTTATAAAGACGTATAAAGCCCTTTGTGACTTTGGGATCTATGGGAGTCTGACAAATTGCCTCAAGTGACTGGGACAAAGTTGGTTGGGGCTGTAGTTTGAAAATCAAAAAAATATGAGGTTGTTGAGTTAGAAAGAAGACCAGACCCCAGTAGCCCACTACTCATCTCTACCTGAAGCTAGTGGCTTGAGGCAATATTAGCTGCTACAAGGATAACACACTGAATCTCTGACCGGACTGTTCTGCCGCTGACATGCATTTTGGATAATGTAGGTGGAAGGTTTTTACAAGGAAAAAGAATGCTTGGATCAAAGAGATGATGTCTATCGCTCATTCTTTTGTTCACTACTCAAAGCCCATGATAATTGATGAGGGCTTGAACGGAAACTGATTGTTTGATCAAGATCTTTGTGTCATTCTGACTGCTTTACGCGACCACAGCCATGGTGGACCCCGTTACCTATTGAGAATGCACTCTGCAACAATGCAGACAAAGCTCAACTCTGATCATATATATTATATATATGCTTGTTTCACCTATTCTGTCTTTGTGGCAGTGATTTATTCCTGTCTTCCCACTAATGCAGATGCCTCCTACTGTACCCTTCCATCTCAGGATGAAAATGTCAGCCTGTGTATTAGCGTCTGTAGCATACACTAAATAACTGACTGGAAATTGCATCAAGTCATGTTTCAGGCCTGTCAGTTTGTATTTATGACATCTTTAGTTTATGTTTGTTTGTGTGTTCATGTGAGTCAGGTACTGAATGAGGAGCCATAGTGAAATCCAGATATTGAAATCAAAACACTTTACACTGCCATGCAAACATCCAGGAAATGAGGGAGGACATTTGGGAACACATTGCTTTACCCCCCCCCAACACACACACACACACACACACACACACACACTAATGCTTACGGTAAGACAGGAATCCATTATCAATATAGAGTAGCCCAGAGAGAGTGTGAGTGATGTGGTATGAGTGGGTGGAGAGCTAATGTGAATGGATGCCTCTCATAATGCATGCAGCTACCAGCCAACTGAAGTGATGACTTTGTGCATTCACGCTGAGTGGAGGACTTCCTGTGATCAACTTGGTTACGGTGTGATGAATGCAAGTCAGTACAACTTCATTTTGGGGAGGCGATGCGCAGCCAGCCTCTGCGGCAGGATATGATGACTTTGTTTTTGAATTTAGTCAAAAACAACTTTGAAACCGACAGGCTGGCTGCAAGTTCTTGCCTTGTTTCACCTGTATGGATACATACTTTATTATGTCATGTCTGGAATATTATAGAGACACGGTATCTAATATCTTTAATTAGTAGAGTGATTTGGGTAAACGCTCAGATTCTGATTGTCAGCACTGGTGTCATTTTATGTCAGACTGCTGCATGTCTCCGGTGCCTGTTCATTTCAGGGGGGTGATGGAGCAATGGATAAGGTGTATGCCTTTGATGTGCTCCAGAGGCGTGCGGCCTCTGAAATATATAGCAATTGTAAGTCGCTTTGGATAAAAGCGTCATCTAAAATGAATAAATGTCTGTTGTAAATGTAAAATGTAATGTTCTCTGAGTCATTTTTGTCTGATTATTTCTTTGTGTGTGACATTATTTCAAATTACTTTTATCAGAGCAAACATACAGGAATTCAATCATTCACTCACTTACTCACCCACAAATCAGTTAAGGCCTAGACACATCAGGGTTTAAACTGGTGGAATTTAGCTGCAAAAATCAGTTTATTTCAGTGGAATTGCTGAAATCAGAGGATCTGTTTAAGGAGATGAAATTATCCTCGCAAATGTTCTGTGACATGCCAATTTTGTGCCATTGACCAACAGCAAGCTGCCTTTAAGACATTTGAGGGAACAGACAATCCAAAAAAGAGCTAAAAGGTTGCTTATTAGCTACTAGCTTTAGTAGCTTGCTTTCTTGCACCATTCACTTTTATTTAACATGCTCTGTTGGAGTAAAAACTGACCGCCAACAAACAAACAACAAAAAGAGGAATGCAGACAGTTATTAGACAAGAGTTGAGGTTGACACGGGGGATGTAAACAGTGTAAATTGTAAAGAGTGGAATGAAGCTCTGGGAGAGCTGTAACGGAGTAGTGCTAGCCCATCCAGACTAGTGGTCAAAAAATATGCTTAATGCAGCAAACAAGTAGCCTAAGAATTTGGTTGACAAAATGCTAAGTTTTTTGAGAAATCAGGTAGATATAGTCAAAATAATTGTGCAAATTAAATTCCAGGTCATATCACACTCATATTCCAGGTCATATGACATTTTTGACACTTCCAAAACATAAAATATCCATTTTGTAATTGCTTAGCTTTGTACTCCATTTGACCTGTTGTCCAGCTTGACCTCATTCTGTGTATCAAGTGACCTCTTGGACAATGACTTTTAGTCAGTTCAGAAAAACATCTGTCCAAGCCAACCCACCTCTCTCACCTGGAAGTTTGCCCCATGCATTGCAAACATTATATAAACCATAAATTGCAAGGTCATGTGTTATGAAAGAGGGGATCTGATCTGGTATTATCTAGTGATATTTCCACTCCATGGACTGGCTTTCACTGCTGATTCACGTGCTCATGGATCATCAGATAAGGCAGCACTCTGACAAGGAAGCTATCGGCTGGCGGTGCCTCTGGAGACTTTGCCTCTCCACAGCTCACACTGGCAGCAGAAATGGCACACACACATATATGCACACACACGCACAAAGATACACAGATACATGAGCAGTCAATACAGAGAAGCAGAAAGAACTGCAGAAACACATACACAGAAAGACAGACATTATTGTTATGTAACAATCAAATTCCAACACTTGAAATTATCTATATAATGTACATATAAGCGGGGTGGCAGTGGCTCAGGAGATAGAGTGGGTTGTACATTAATCACATGGTTTGTGGATTGATCCCCGGCTCCTTTCCACATGTCAAAGTGTCCTTGAGCAAGACACTGAACTGCTTCCAATGGTTTGGTCAGGACCTTGCACTGTAGTTCTCTGCCATCAGTGTGTGAATTTGTGAATATTTATTTGGATGCACACAAAATTCCGCTCTTTTTGCTCGTTACACTCATTTTTTATTTATTGATATGGTTTACTTACTGAACCATACCTTTAAAACTCGACAGTCAAAACAAGATCTCATGTTTATATAATAAAATACAGGTGTTAAGACCAGCAATGAATGTAACTCAGAGAGATGTTCGCAAATGGCAACTGTCAGGAAACCAGAGACGTGACCTTTACTCCTCTGACAGCTCTTCTGAAACTTTTAGATTCACAGTGGAGCGTCACTAAATTTAAAAATTACAGCTTCATCAATGCACTGCCCTCAAAGTCTGCTTTGAGATTCTTCTCCACTTCTTATTGTCAGGGAGACCACCACATGATCAGGGATCCAGTAGGACATTGTGAAAAGAAGATGAAGAGCAAATGATGACTCTTGTTTTCACCAGTGTTCATTTTAAGGCTGTCTGAATTCATCCAAAAGAAACTCTTCAATGTAGAACCTCTCAGAGATACATGACCTTGAGGTTTGCCTGAAAATTATTTTTCACAGTCGCTTTCAGGATGGGGGTCCTTTGAAGTCATGATTGTTCTGGCTGAAATGTACTGGGTGTCTTTTCTACATTATGATACCAGTGCTGATGGCTCCAGGAAATATCTGGTCCCAAATGGAATTTTCTTTTGAATTCAGTTTATGTGTGTCTTAGCGTGCTCTGGGGACCTTTAGCTCTATAGCATACAGTGAAGGAGATATATATTACGGATGTTTCATCCTGATTTTGCAGCACCCAGCTCAGGGCCCAAAATGAAAAAGAAAAAGAAAGGATCGTGTGTTGTAACCATATTCAGAATTCAGAATATTTTGTAATATTCTGAATCCCCCGAAAGTTAACTGTGAGAAGTTTTACATGAATGCACCATGATTAAATCTTTATATCAGCTTTGCGTTCATTCTGGCAGTAATAAATGCATCTCATCTCAATCTTTGATACCAACGGAGCCTCATAATGTTTAGCTTGATATTGAAAACTAAATTAAAATAAACAACAACTGATAATGTCATAAAAGGATGTGGGAAATGAGCTTCAGTCACACATGTTTTCAAAATTAACATATTTCTGAGCCCAAAGTGAACATCTGCTGCAGGAGGTTAACAGCAGGGACTTGCTGATAGCTGCAGATACCTCTGAAACCCTGAAAATGCGTTTATTGTAAGAATTTAATATGTTTGCCAAGAAAGAGACCGAAATTGAATATTGGAGAATGAATATTTGATTGGACAGTCCTTTCTGAAATAGTGCAATACTTCAACCTAAAACATAAAGCTGTAATCCGCAAATTGTTACGGTAAAATGGAAAGCTAATTTGCAGTATACCATTAAATTCACTTTTTGAATGAAACAGTTGGTACCGCAGTGGACCTAATGTACGGTATGTTGTTAGCCTATAGCCTCTATGCCATAAAGAAAAATGCAAGCTGTAATTACTACGTGTGTCCTCACCTCTGTATCTGGTGATTTTGTGATGTGTGCTGAACTAAGAGGTTGTTCCAACTTGTGAAATTTATGTGAACTTCATTTCCATAAAAGCACATAATTACACAAGCCACTTCCACATTGGACAAAATAATTTGCATGTAAGTACATGATTGGCTAAGCACTGACTGTCTGCTTGATGTTAATGTGTGACAGGATGGCCACATTTGGAATGTTAGCCGGCAGCACAGTGTATTGCTTGGCTACAGAGCCAAGAAATGACACAATTGAGACATTTTGTGCCATTACCTGACAATGTTGTCCAGAGTGCTCTCTTAGGAGAGAGTCTACATTTTACACTTGATGAAAGGCAGTTTGACAGTTTGATTAGAAAATGGAGCCTGGTGCGTTTATAGCTAAGCATCAGCTTTACAACATCACAAATGCAATTCCAGTGTTATTAAGATCATTAAGTGGTGATGTGTGAATGAAGAGCAGATTTAGTGAACTATGAGATATATAAGTAAAGATGTTCCAGCAAAATTCTTCTTACACAGTGTTTAGTATTACTTTTTTAAATTAACAATGTGTGTTAACAACTGCTTTTTATCAACAGCAGGCAGCTGTTTTCAGTAAAAAGAAAGATAGATGTGAGCTACCTGCTCAGCACCAAACAGCAGACAGAGTTAGCCACTAGCTGGTGACCACAGTGGAACAATTAGGAGCTAACTGGATATTTCCTCAGGAGTTGGGAGAGATTGAAATGGAGCTAAATATCCCTCCATGTCTGCTGAAATAGGCAACATGTCACCATTTTAACTTCATAAAGTGATAAAGAGCTGTTGTCCTGCTTGTTGCACTGACCACTGACCTTACATCCAAAAATCAGTTATTGGATGTTTAATGGTACCTTCACTACATATACTCTTGCACACATTCCCCTACACAACACACACACACACACACACACACACACACACACACACACACACACACACACACACACACACACACACACACACTTACTTAACATAATACAAAATGAATGCTCTGCAGATGAATTATAATGCACAAAAGCAAGTAGTTAATGTATTAACTATATAGCTAATGCTCAATCATTTAGCTGACAATAGCACAGGAAATATTGTTGCAAAGACTTGGCATTACACACAATAGAGACATTTGGGTGGAAGCAATTTTACCGTTGCGTGCTATTAATTAATTAGAGACTGCTCTCAACAAGAAGTAGAGACAGACACACAAAGAAACACACACACACACACACACACACACACACAGATTTATTTTAAGCAAAATGCCACTGATAGCCTTTGTGACTGGAGCCTGAATTCGCTTTTGAGAGCAGTGAAGAGTGAGCAAAGCTGTTGTCCATTTGTAATCAGCAACCTTCATTTCTCCAGGAAATTCATTGTAATTTTCTTCCCCAATCATGCTCTTTACAGCAACACACTTTATATTCATATCATCACCTCAGGGAGTTTTCTAGAACCACAACTTGTTTCTGAGCATCTTCACTGGAGCAAATGGAGGCTATGTGCCTTGCTCCAGGGCACCATGGGTGGGGCTACACCTCCAGATAAAACAAACTGGGCCAGTGTTATGATGATCAAGGAAAATGTTAAATGGAACATGTAACAAAAGAACCACAGCGTAAATCTGAAATTTCATATAAAATGAAAAGAGCAGGAGTCCATGTGTTCCTTATGCTTTTCAATGACATGTTAACCCCACATAACTAAGATTATGTCCTGCAGTCCAAGACCAATCACCTCCACTTTTATACAGACTACTGTAAAGCCTTTTTGTTTCTACTCCTGTTTTTAAAACTTAAAATTCTGAAACTTCAAAGACTTGGACTTGAAAGACAGTTTTAGGCTTTGAGGCTTAATTTAATATACAGCATGTCTTGGAATTTGTTTGCCTCACTCACACAGAGGGAATTTTTGAAATATAATGTTTGCTATATTAGAATATAGATGAATGATCTTATGTCAACAGACCTGTGGTGACAAGACATTGCCAAAGACCCATATCCTGAAAGACTGCATATATAAAACAATCAGACAGTAGGAGTGATGTCCTACGAGCAACATTACCACAGTTGTCATCAGAAGTGCTGTGAAACAATAAAGTAACATTAAAATAAAGCAAAATGTATTAAAGTAAATTGATTACCATGAAAAAAGTAGAATTTGGTTTAAAATTGGTTACAATGCCAGGTGTTGCTGCTTTTATCTCTTTTAAAATCTGAACCTGCAAGTAACTAAGGACTTCAAAAAAATGTACTGGAATAAAAAGTACAAAATTAGCCTTCTTAAATGTAGTAATGTAGCCGTAGAACACAAAATGTAAACTACCAGTACTTTTGTACTTAGGGACTGTACTTTACAAAATTAATGTAGTTTCTTTCCACCTCTGGTTTGAAATAGATGCAAATTTACGCTGCTGCTGTTAAAAAGTATTTAAATTCACCATGTTTGAGACATTTTCTTTCGTTTTTAATTGCTTCCTGCTGCTCCACGCTAGAACTACAAGTCTATTTAGGATTTTCTGTCATCCTCGTTATGTAATGTTTATGGATCGTGGGTCACTGTGATGAATGGATTTCAGCCATTTTTAGGCCAAAGTTACGGTGGTCCATAGGTCTTAGGCCAAATACAAAAGCCAAAACACGATTACAAAAGCCACAACATGATTACAAAAGCCACAACACGATTACAAACGCCACAACACAAATACAAACGCCACAACACAAATACAAACGCAACAACACAAATACAAAAGCCACAACACGAATACAAACGCCACAACACGAATACAAACGCCACAACACAAATACATAAAGCCACAACGGAAGTGAACCACAATGGATGTTGACAACAAAAGAGACATTTAGTAACAGTTCTAACAGTAACTGTTCTCTGAAGAACACAACTACACAATAGTACAGTGGAAATGTGGCCGTCCTGCATTTCGGAGGTCTGGGTTTGAATCATGGAAAGAGCCTACTTCTTAATCTGACTTTTTTCCGCATTATAGTGTCTGCCAAATTAATAAATGTAGGACTACATGGAAGAAGAACTTCTTACCCGTTTGATATATAAGTAATACGTTGTTCAGGTCAAATAATATACAGCGGGATATTTGTGTGAATTAAACAGCTGTGCAGATTAGCTTCAAAAATAGACTCAAAATGTGCTAAACAAAAAGCAAGGAGTCTCTGGTTACCACGGAGTTGACATATATACCTATACAAGGGGGTGCGGAGGGTGCTGCAGCACCCCCTATTGACAGGGAGGAACACAGTGTGCAAATTACATGTGCAGACTACATAATGGGCACTATTGTTACAATATGACAACATAAAATACACCAGGTTAGTGCTGAGTGCAGAAGATGCTCTTTATGTTACAGCCTAATAATTTGACATCAGCAACTGTTTGCACTGTTTTGTCACGATTACACGAGATACATTGGTGTGATGCGAGAATTGGCTCTGACAATATCTGAATAATCATGTACGCACAAATCATCCACCCGCACTCAACCCAACTAATTATTTTCTCGGATTTATCCCACCTCTACCGGTCCTTTTAACTTTCCAGGTGATTTCTTTATTGTGTTGATGTATGAGTGTTTTTGTTTAACGGTTTACTTAAACCGTTAAACAAAAGGCCTACATTTACTAATTTGGCAGACACTATAATGCGGAAAAAAGTCAGATTAAGAAGAACATTGTTTCTAAGATTCAAACCCAGACCTCCTGAATGCAGGACGGCCACAATGCCGCTGTACTATTGTGTAGTTGTGTTCCATGGAGAGTAATCCACTGTTACTAAACATCTCCTTCGTTGTCAACTTCCGTTGTGGTTCACTTCCGTTGTGGCTTTTTGTATTTGCGTTGTGGCTTTTGTAATCGTGTTGTGGCATTTGTATTTGTGTTGTGGCATTTGTGTTTGGCCTGAGACCTACCGTACAAAGTTCTGGGATAAGTTGGCCTGGTGAGTTGCCAAGGTGAGTTACCAGGGTGGGTTGCAAAGGCCCAGAGTCCAATTTTGATTGACAGGGATGCAGATTATGCAAAGCATTCTTCAGTGACAGTTCAGTGCTCTCTGGGATGCTGCCTCCGAGCAGATATCCTGTAAAGCAAAAGGTACAGGATGATGACATAGGAAACACTGACTCAAACAGGAGGGGAGTGCACTCACTCCCCACAGGGACAAGCACCTTAACTTGTTCTCTGTGCAGGACGACAGCATAATGAACTTAGACATATGGGCCCTGGCAAAATATGAAACTGAAAGTTACCACTGGCTCATAAGTACTTCAGAGGGATAGATCTGAAGACTGTATTAATTCACTGGAAAGAAAATATTTAACCATCAGCCAAATATTTAACCATCAGCCAAGTGTAGAGGATGTACAGAGAGAGAGTGATCCTTACTGTCTTCTTTGTTTAGTTATTTCATAGTCATAGAAAACAATAAGGCACAAGCTTATTACCAGAATAAATGAATGAATTAACCTATTGTTTTGGTAGGCTTGACATTTAGATATGGCCATTGTTAATAATAACCCACGTAAAGACGGTTCTAATGCTGCATTTTAGTCAATGACATTTCCTGACACGGACTACACTGGATGTAAGAACACAAGTTTACATGAAAATGCTTTTTTGGAGGTTCTGACGTGTAATGCAGGGTACCCACGAGGTCTTAAAATTATTTTAAAAGTCTTAAATTTCATATTCCAAAAATAAGGCCTTAAAAGTAATAAATTAAATTAAAATAAATTTTACAAAGTATTAAATTTCGTTCACCAAGGTCTTCATTTTTTTTTTTCCTTTAATAGAATTAAATTAATGCCGTAACGTCATAAATAAATACTTTGTGTGTGTCAGAGACTTCATAATATACTCCATTTGGTGTGACTCGGATGTTAAACGGCAGTACAGTTAACGTTCATGTTTACGTCAGTGTTTAACTTTTACGCTCTGGACTGTGGCATGTTTTTGGTCCAAGAGCTCTGGCATCCAGCTCTGGCACATATCAGTCAGTTGTTAGGAAAGAAAACAAAACTTCTCTGACGTGCTACTAACAAGCTAACACTAGCTCGTCGGCTGAGAATGGGCAAGTGTCTGAAATTCAGAAAGCTAGAGATATGGACAAGTTGTAGCTGTGATTAACCATAACATTTAGTTATTTTAAAGAAAATATTGGGTTTTTTGACGTAAACAAACTGTTACAATACATTCAGGAATTTCACGTATTTTCACAAATATTATTTTTATTATTTAAAAGAAAAAACTGTTAAAAATAAGTTTAATACTGTAAAAACATTTCTTAAACTTGGTACAATTAGTAACAGTTAACCGTAACAAAAAACATTTGTTCTGTAACTTGACATAGATTTTCTTGTTAATTGACAAATATCTCCTTTAATTATGGATATTTGGAAAATAAACACATTGAATAAATGTTATTTTATTCAGTATATAGTGTCTACAAGTATTGTTAAACTGTCGAAACACAGTTTTGATCATTGAAAACAGCCATAATTACTGTAATTTCTGTAATTTTTTGACTTTTATTATAATTCTTAGATTACAAGTTAGATTAACATAGTATATAATTGCCCCAAAGTGGTAAAATTACAGAAAGGTAATATTTAATTTATTGTTAAATGACAGGTGTTCACGCCTTTTAATGGGGTTAAAAAAGAAAACTTCCTGTAAAATTACGGGTTTGTGATGAAAAATGAATTTTAATGCCATTTTACAGATACTTGATTGAAGAGTCTTAGCTATAGGTGTATTATCAAAACCTAAAGTAAACATATTTAAATCCTGTTTTTTCATAATTAAATATTACCACATGATCATATTATTTTACATATACCCATTTATCCTATAATAGAGACCAGAAACCCATTTTGAGTAATCTTGTATTAGGGTTATTTATGACAGTTTCAGACTTCCTTAAAGTTACTGAATTTGAGCAAACCAAAGTCCGTTTATATCTACATTTATTCATTTAGCTGAGGCTTTTATCCAAAGCAACTTACAATTGAGGTTGCACGCCTCTGGAGCAACTAGTGGGGGGCTTGCTCACAGGGCTTGCTCAGTGAGGGGATTGAACCCGGGTCTCTCACACCAAAGGCACATGTCTTATCCATTGCGCCATCACCACTCCACAGACCTTTTAAAGTACCACCACAATACAAATTCCCACATCTTATACTATTTATAGACCATTTATTCAGTTCCATGCTCACAACAAATAAGCCACACAAGTCAAACATTTCAGTGGAAAGAATTGTTCTCCTGAAACAAAAGTTTAGTTTTTATTTACCTTATTGACGACATTTTCAGATCTATTCATTAGAAATCTAACTGCAACTAACATAGAGAATATTTTGGATACTGTTAGACACAGCTCCAAGATTAAAGTGCAATCTGAATGTAAAGTACTTGGAAAGTATTTCTTAAAATGCTGCCATTTTGCTTTGATAGGACTATATAGAGACATGAAAGGCAAAGGAGAGGGGGAAATGGTGGTTTTACATACAGTGAACTTAATGCACAATCCAAAGACTTCTTCCCTGGTTTCAATATGATATTTTATGACTTTCTAAAGCCAGTTTTTGTATCTGGTAAATGTTGTTACGGCTGTATGTGTTTCTCTGTGCTGTGCATCCTTGTTCCTTTTCTGTCCTCTAGTTCTGCCCCAGGAGTGCTACAGCTGATAACTGAATTAGGTCCAACTGGCCTTGCACGGCAGTGCACAACTGTGTGCACGGGAGTTCAAGGTCTGCAAGACATTTAGTAAGTTTCCCTTAATAATTGATATGGTGACCAAATTCTGGAAATGTGTTAGTCCATAGCCCTCTCCATAGAATTGGGGAAGAATTCAAGTCTGGTGGCTACATGGCTGCAAGAATGAGCAGATAACCACTCCTCCTCCACCACCAGCTCTTCCATTAAGTGTGAGCAATAAGCAAAAGGCACTAAACTACACTAGATTAGCTTGCCGTTCCTTACATTCAAAAAGCTTGACAGGGTTTGATTTACTTGATAAATAGGACTGTGTGATCTGACGGTATACACTATATTGCCAAAGGTATTGGGACACCCCTTCAGAATCATTGAATTCAGATGTTCTAATCACTTCCATGACCACAGGTGTAGAAAATCAAGCACCTAGGCATGTGGACTGCTTCTAAAAACATTTGTGAAAGAATGGGTCTCTCTCAGGAGCTCAGTGAATTCAAGCTTTTTACCTGTGCAATAAGTCCATTTGTGAAATTTCCTTACTACTAAATATTCCAAGGTCAACTGTTAGTGGTATTATAACTAAGTGGAAGCGATTTGGAACAATAGAAACTCAGCCTTGAAGTGGTAGGCCACATAAAATCACAGAGCGGATTCGGCGCATCTGCAGAAGCGAACTTTCTGCAGAGTCGAGAGCTACAGACCTCCAAACGTTGTGTGGCCTTCAGATTAGCTCTAGAACAGTGCGTAGAGAATGGAATGGGTTTCCATGGCTGAGCAGCTGCATCCAAGCCTTACATCATCAAGTGCAATGCAAAGCGTCAGATACATAGTGAAAAGCACGCTGCCACTAAACACTAGTGCAGTGGAGACGTGTTCTCTGGAATGACGAATCACGCTTCTCTGTTTGGCAATCTGATGGATAAGTCTGGGTTTGGCGGTTGCCAAGAGAATGGTACTGGCCTCACTGCATTGTGCCAAGTGTGTTAAGTTTGGTGTGGGGGTGTTTTTCAGGGGTTGGGCTTGGCCCCTTAGTTTCAGTGAAAGGAACTGTTAATGCTTCAGCATACCAAGAGATTTTGGACAATTTCATGCTCCCAGCTTTGTGGAAACAGTTTGGGAATGGTCCCTTCCTGTTCCAACATGACGCACCAGTGCACAAAGCAAGGTCCATAAAGACAGATGAGTGAGTTTGGTGTGGAGAACTTGACTGATCTGCACAGTCCTGACCCCAACACGATAGAACACCTTGGGATGAATTAGAGCGGAGACTGCGAGCCAGGCCTTCTCATCCAACATCTGTCCCTGACCTCACAAATGCGCTTCTAGAAGAATGGTCCAAAAGTCCAATGAACACACACACAGTATTTTGACGTTTTTATTAAAGGAAAATCTAGTATTTGCGGGTGTTGTATCATTTTTTAACAATATATATTGATTACATTAACAAGATTTTTATGTGAAATTATATAATAAAACTCAATTAAAAGCAGCACTCTACTATAAATTTTAAGCCTGATTATTTGTATTATAGCAGTGTTCAGTAATTTAATTGTTTTTACAGGTGTATGTGTTCTTAATTAAACAATAAAAGCCCCAAAATACTGCACAAGATTTTATGTAAAATTAAAGTTACAGACTTGTCATTATGGAATATTACCGTATTTTTACGAGTGGGTTATTTACTGTTATTTTACGGTATTTTTCTTGCGGCCCAGCTGCCACAATATTTCCGTTTAAAACAGTGTGCATTATATTCATCCATCCAACCTCTTATCCTACGTACAGGGCTGGAGCCAATCCCAGCTGCATTATATTCTTTCTAACATATTCTTTGAATTGTCACCTGAATCAATTTATATAAATAAAGACAATTCTACCATAAATTGGTGCAGAAAATGTCTCCAGAAAGCAGGAAATTAAGTGTTTAGTGCTCAAGATTTTCTAGGGCAGGACCCCCAGACCACTCATTTTTATATTTCAGCAGTGAATATTTCATCAAATAGTGTTAAAATGTCTTCTTGTCTTGTTCTCGTGAACCCAATATTGTAAATCGTGCATGTGAGCCAAGTGTATTGTCACACCCCTAAAATGAACCCTCATGTCCCCAACACTTTTCAATACAAAGTGACGTCCTTGATTCATTTTATCTTATCGAAGTACAGACACACCCCAAAAAGCTATAGTGTGTTAAATATGAATGTATTATAATATATTTTATTAAATTCACAAAACTTTGTAAATAATTTTCTCAGGCTTAAAATTCATACAAATTTTCCATTATCCAGCCATGAAGTTGGTATTAAATTTCATCCTTGGTGGTATTAAAAAGGTCTTAAATTTAACTGTGAGAATCCTGGGGGTACCCTGTAATGGCTATTAGCTTAGTTATCTTATTAGTGAGCTTGATATTATTGTACCACGTAATTATCTTTCCATCTTTTAGTTTCCTTCAAGACACTTTTCTAGGGTGCTTCTCTTTTCATAGTTATAGCACCACATAAACACAAGGAGGACATTTGTTAATTGTTGTTGTTGTCTTGTCGTGACACAGAGTAATGGGATGAAAGTAATGCTAAAAATCACTTGTTTTTTAAATTCTACAACATTGTAATTCTATGGGCTGGAAACAATTGAAAATAAAGAAGTTACCTCTTTTTGTACTTCTTTAATTAAACATAATCAGTTGTGGTATAATGTGATTTTCAGATCTTTTTAGACTTTATAAAGGATTAGATTATCTGCTGGGAAGTGGGTTATGTCATCAATGACGTCACTGACATCTCATCATCATTGTTTATCTGAGTGAATGCACTACACCCTCCAAACCCCATTTGAAATTACTTTGTAGTTTGGAATTGGGGCACATCTCCTTTATCTCTCCCTCTGTCTCTCTCCACGGTGCTGAAATATTCAAACAGTCTCTCTCTCTGAGGTGCTGAAACATTCAAATGATGTCTGTCTTTGTGGTGTCTAAACATTCAAACTTTCTTTCTGTGTCTTGGTGTGTCAGAATTTGTCTGAGGAGAGGCATGAGCATGCATAAACACACATACTGTACATTTACTGTTACATTTTAACATTCTGAACCGCACGCATGATGTTGAATAAAAATATGTTTCAAACAAGCAATACAATTGTATCATGGCCTTCACCCACATTTATTTTACAGAATGAAAATCATTTCACTTTTATAGCCAGGATCTGTGCTTTCCACTCACCCACACACCATTAGGCAAGTTTGCCTTATCTCTTCAAACGTTTCTTCCCCTGTTTGGGGCCTTTGGAAGGAGCTGAAGTTTTTTCCTCCGAGTCTCACACACATCAAAGTAGTCAGGTTACACACGGATAAAAGAACAGAGAGAAAGACGGAGCTCAAAGAACGAGAAAAGGAGAGGAAGAGAGAGAATGTGCTGCAGATCTCATCAGTTGGATGTATTTCTGTTTCCACATTCACGCACATGCTGAGGAACGACACACCGCCTCTTCATTTCCACACCATCCACTCCTCCACTGTTATACACAGACACACACACACATACAATATACACCAAAATTTAGCTGCATAGTAGCATAAAAGAATGTAACTAGTAGTGTGGAAAGAAAGTAGAGTATAGCTCAGAGAACAGTCTTCATTTAGGATTGATCCAGCATACAAGAATCAAGAAAGCGGAAACTCACTTGTGGTTATTTGTCATTTGTTTTCCGGCATCTGTTATGTTTTCTCTTTTTACTTCCCATCTATCCATCTCCCTATCCTCCTTCCATTGCCACTCCTGTCCCTCATCCATTTTTCTCTTTGTGTCTGTTTGTTTTCTGTCCTTATCTAACCCCAGTTGTGTTTCCAGTTTCCAGCTTACCCCATCATCCTCTCTGTCTATCTTTCTTTCCCGTCTTTCCCACTGTGTCCGTCTCCCCATTATCCTTTCTCTTTCACCATCACCCATGATGCTCAAATTCAGCCCACTGCACCAATTTGCCCTGACAGTGAATTGTGCCGAAAATAATTCCCATTGCTGAGTGGCCTTTCCTGTGCTGGGGATCAGACAGATAGGACATGATGGGAAGAGCCATCGGCCTAGAAATTGTGCGGTCAGGGAAAACCCAGAACCAGTACAGGACAAAGCAAAGTAATTACACCAAGTGCTACTGGTTATTGTATTTTAAATACCACCGTGTAATGTTTGAAAACAAGAAGTCAGCTTGCTTTATTTATCGACTGTAGCAAGCTTTAAAGCAACATATCTTCTTATTAAATGTAACTACAACATGCATAATAGACACAATGTCTGCTTCATTGCTATTGCTTACATTGAGTCTGTTACAAACGTACTGTACTGGACTCCCTTTTGTAATATTAATAACACTGAGCAATGAATAAATTGAATTCCATATTACTGTTGCTATTTCTTCCACATTTAAGAACAATGTACGCCACAGCCAGCATCTTATCTCTTTTTCAACACAAGCATTACAAATACGCTAAACTAATTTATATAATCCACTAATCTCGCCAGCGGCGTTCTCATCTCACAACACACAAACACACACAAATACAAAAACACAGAGGCTCACAGGCATCCACGCGCACACACAAACACACACACACAGACACAGACACACACACCTTGTTGTCTGGCTGACACAGATCCAACTTTACTTGGGTGTTGGATGCTGAGTATGTCTGGTCGTGCTGTATCCAAGACGGCTTCAGGGCCAAAGTCTAATTCCTGCACATTCAATAGCAATCTGATTAGAGCTCTAAATGGCTTTTCCGCTCAACCTCTTAGCGCTTTCCCATTTTCTCTCTCCCCAAACACCCTATCTCAGTTCCTTTCCCCGTGTCACTTTTTCTCTCTCTACCCCACCCGCCTTCTATCTTCATAATTACTGTTCGCCTTTCTATCTCCCTCTTTCTTTCCTTATCCCTCTCACTCTCTTACTATTCTGTCTCTAATACTGCTGCACATCTCACTTACTTTTTACTTTTGAATTTTTCAATTTCTTGCCCTTGTCACTTCATCTCGCTCACATTGTCTTTCTCTTTCACTCCATTTCTTTCCTTCTCCAATTTTCTCCCCCTCACTTTCATTTTCTCTGGGTTTTTCTGGGTTCCTCTTTATCTGCATCAGTCAGAGTAGAGGCTGTTCTTGATTCCTTTTCACACTCACCCCATTAGCCCATTAGAAGCTGCAGCAAGATGTACATTACACTGGTCTCAGGGGACAGCCTATCACTTTCACTATAGCCAGAGAGCCATGGAGAATGGCGTGTACTCAAGGCTAGGGGCCTGGCATGCCTTGTTAGGTGTGTCTCAAGCTTGAATGATTTGCAATTACACTGTCTGGATAAACGTCTTGGGACTTGATGGAGTCAGCACTCTTGTCCAATCAGATATCAGAATGAAGCTGTTTCCCCCTCAACGTGACTAAGCATTTGGTGGTGGGTGTTACTGTGTAGGCCTCCATCAAAGATTGGATAATGCAGGTTGTTTTCTGTTTTTAACAAGATGAAATGCATTGTTGTTTGAATAAAGAAAATGTAGAACTTGGCCTTGCCACCCGTAATTTAATTCTCAAATGTACTGCTGTAAAACCACAGTGTGCAAAGGTAAGGTAAGGACCATTATCAATGTTTTTCTGTGCCTGTCTGAAAACAAAAAAGGTGTCTCTATTATATTCCTTTATTCCTCCTGTATGAGCTGTACAACACCGCTATCTTTAATTTGTCACTAACACACATACCATAATTATAATTTGTAAAGCATTTCTGCTTTATCTAGCAATACATAGAGAGTAATAAGAGATGTAAATTGAAGGAGTCACATTCCTTTAACAATGATGATGTGATACCTTGATGATCACTGTTGGGAAGTTCTCTTTTCGCCAGTCGCCCTCCAGCAAGGTCAGAACTACAGTAAGGTATTCGACAGTATACAAGTTGTAGAGCAGCAGCTTGAAGTGTTGATCCATGTGTAGAAACTTTCTTTGTCTACGGATCATATTCTCTCCACTGCTTGTGTGGCTCTACACAAGGTGACAGATAGCTAAACAGATGTCTTAGACACTGAAAGGGATAAATGATGAGTGAGACGTGGAAGTAAAGTTGAAGGCTGTTTACTTGTTTGTCTTCATCAACTTGCTTTCTTACAGTGTTTTTCAACAACTCTGTGAAACTAAGAGCAAACACACAAAAAAGCTATTAATGTAACTAAAAACAGTGTATAAATGTACATGCTAGAATTACACAGATGGCTACACTACACATGGCAAAAAGGTAATGTAATGATCTATAAATCTCACCAAATATGAATTATACAACAACATATGCATCAATACCTATCTATAAAGTCAAAAAACATAATATAACTCACAATCAAAGCTTCTCCAGGGTTCGATACAAGTGGATGCCGAAGATAAATCAAAGATGAATCACCTAAATTTTCCAAACTTATCCAAAATGGCTGGTCTGAACTATGACCCTACCCATGTGATCACAATTAACCAATACAGCAATGACATTCAGCTGACAGCAGTCTTAAAGGAGCCACGAGGAGGTGCTAGTTACCCTTAACATGTATGTTACATAACACGTCACAACTGCCAGAATTGTAAGAGTTTTGTGCCATCCTCACACATGATCATTGGAAGAATCACTTTGCTCTGGCTTGAGCCATTGTTTTCTATGGCAGTTGAGATGCTATAGAAAAGCCTCTAGAAGCCTCTTGGCAGCGTTATATAGTGTGTCATAAAATATTTTTGGTCCATGAGACAGACCCTAGCTGTACAATGCATCATTAAAAAGACCCTGAGCTGAGACATTGAGCATTATGTGTAAATGCAATGTCTGTTCTATCATGTGCAACACTCTTTGATCTCTGACAGGCATGAATGTATTTTCTATGCAAATACGAGAATGTATTTGAATAGTGTTACAGAGCATTTGTTTGGTAATGTTCTTCTTCTCCACAAATTGTGGATCACAGAGAACTCATAGGCAGAAGAGGGTGGCCTGACTGTGATAATCTCCATCCCTCTTCATGCCTGACTTTAAACGTCCTCCTCCTGCTGCCTTCTCCGGCCAGCTCAGCCTTGATTGGCATCATCCCACCCAACATCACCACACAAACTCAAGCACACACCCAACTTTCTTTCATCCCTGTCCATCCTCCCTTTGCCTCCGTAACCTAAAGCTCTTCTGCACCCCTGTAACCCCTCAGCTCTCTGGCCTGTGACCCGGACAGCAAAGTGACGGATTTGTTTTCATCAGACCTTGTGACCTCCCTTCTGGCCATGCACTGGCTACGCTGCCCAGACTGTGAATGATATTTAGCCCTCAGCCCCCCACCCCAACCCCCACCCCGACTCTGCAAGGACTGTAGATGACCTTTAAACTCTCAATCACCACTGGCATATTTACTCTGCTGATACAACACAGCAGTGAGGGAGGGAAGAAATGAAGAGAAGGGAGGGTAGTAACTTTATAGGAAAGGGTTAATTATAATAAAATAATTAAGGGCTAGTTCATGCCATACCCATTGATCATTGTCAGCAGTTGGCTGAGATGACAGAATCGGACAGCTAAGCATTTACTGAAATAAAAAAAGGGACATCAGCATAAATTCTGCATTCATGGGGTCTTTATTATTGGTGTTATATTTGTTATAGCGTGTTGTCAGATACATATCTTAATAGCTTTATTGTGTCTTCATGAGTCTGGTTTCCAAGGCAATCATACATTTATTCAATTTGGACTGACACCTTTACAGGACTGTGGTCATGCAACACAAGCCACCCAATCCTAGTGTACTCCCAGCATTTGTTTTCCAGCTGTAATGAATGGTCTTGGGGAGGCACACAAGTGTTGTTTGAGCATTTTATTTCTAATCAGTTTTCTGTAGATGCAGATACAGCAGCACACATGTGTATGCTAATGGATAGGCCACACAGAAACATTTCTGCAGCAATGAAACAAGGGGACTATGGCTAAAATTGGCTACAATTTGGTCTAAGGCAGAACTTCAATGATTTTACAAATCAAAATTTGTTACTCATGGTTAGTGCTATGTTTTATATTTTTTTTGTGGCTTTGCAGGGAGATTTATCAAGTCTGACAAAATATCACCAAGGTTGTCTGGGCTTGTGGTTGCAGTGTGCAAATTAATAACACAATGTTTAGTTTGAAAGATGTTGCCAACATATATCTTTACAAAAACATGCTTTATGGAGTTGCATTATGGGAAGTGTGGGAAAGGGTGTTTTTGATCCACAGAGACTCAGACTCATGAGAAGCGGGTGCTTTTATGTAGTGAGTGTAACTAGATTGTCTCTTTGTGCAAAATCTTAACAGGACTTCAAAATTGTATTGACCTAAGAACACATTCCAAAAAGGATAGAGACACAATGCTGTGAAACTGTGGTGGTCACACAGCAGACATTAAAAGACAGGACCACTTACTTTTACATAAAAATGTTGTTCCACTGTTGGCATGTTGTAGAAACAGTACTTCTTCATGTAGTGCCTACCAATAGCAGGCATGCAAATTTTACAGTCCTGGTACTGCCCCCTGCAGCTACACAAGATGTATGCTTCATCATGACAAGCATCTTAGACCCGTGCAATTGTTCTGCCATCACTTGAGCTGTCTCTTTGTCTTTGTCTTATTCCGTCTCTCACTCTTTCCTCTCTGTCTCGCACTGTTTCTCTGTCTCGCTTACTTGCTCTTTGTTTCTGAACCACAAGTCCCCCCCCCCCCCTCCTGTGTGCTTTTTTGGTCCAGGCAGGTCACTGCAAAGATTCTCCAAACAAATGTTAAAGAGGAAGGTGTGGGGGAATGGACGAGGAATAGAGGCTTCTTCTATTCTATTCCCTCTAGGTCTCCTCATGTAGCAAAATACCAGCACTACAAATGTCAGACACACTCAGTGCTCTCTCTGTCTCTCTTTCTCTCTTCCTTTGTGTGTTTGTCTGGCTCTCTCTGCAGAGGCACGTTTCCCACTCCCTTTTTCCAGCTCCCGATCTCCCGCTATCCACGGTTTTGACATGCATCAAGCTTGTTTAGGCCATTGATAAGGAGGCTTGTCATTGATGTGTGGTCAAAGTGTTTCTCCGTGGAAGTTAGAGGTGGCTGTTTTGACAGCAGATAAGGTGGAAGGTGGGTGTCGGAATGCTAATGCATGCCAAAGGTGTCAGCAGCTCCTTTCATCTTTGGAGAGCAGGGATGAAGCACAGGAGCTGAGCTGAGGTGTATGGTACAACACACGGCAATAACTTCAGGTGGTGTTTATTCTTACACCTCCTTCAACTGCATTTTGACCCATTTATGTCTGCTTGTACACTGTAAGAAATATATTATGAGCTTTTCAAGCACTTCATTATATGCTTGTATGCGAGCAAGTACTGTGTTTGTTTTTGTGCGCACATAAACACACATCTGAATGCATCTCTTGTGCCACTGTGCATTATGCACAAAGATAATTACTATGAAAATTCCTATTACCTTCTCTTTGTATTTTAGTCAGTTTTCCCATTTCCCTGTAATATTCTGAGAAAGGCAAACCAATTACAAAGAAGCACTGTTCCAATTACATAAACACTGATATCTAGCTTTGCGGTGGCAGCTGGTTGAATGGAGTTCTTGTTATGCTTAGCTGTTGTTCCATTTCTCTACTCACTAATTGCATCCCCACAAAACAGGAAATTAAGAAGGTCAAGTGCCTCCTAAAATAACCCCAAACGTTCTGCCTCTCTTATTGATAAGGAGCAATAAGCGTCAAGGCCATGAAAGAAAAGGAAGGATCAAAGGCATAGTGAAAGAAACATATGTAGGAATATGAGAAAAGGGAGCTGGCAAGGAAATACAGGTATACAGTAAGCTAAACCGGGCAAAAAGTGAGAAAGATAGAAAGACAGAGGGAGACACAAATAGAAAAAAAGACCTGCATAGCTCATCAATTCTCCCCCAGCAAACCTGCAGATGTGAAATCTAAACACTTACCATTATCACTGCAACCCAGGTCTACTGATAGCTTCTTGAGGGCAGCATATTGGGGTCAAGGAGGATGTTGTACCAACAGTGGATACTGTGTCTGTGGCTGTATCCCAGGTGTCCCGGACCAGAGATGAGCTTAGGGCCAGGCTCTCGGCAGGGGCGTGGGTGGGGAGGTAAGCAAGACGGATCAGGGGAGTGGAGCCCTCTACTGGACTAAGGGTAATAGTTCTCTCCAATCACATGCACATATTTGTGTCTTATAGAACAATAGAGTATTTATATTTTAACCTTCGTTTTTACGCATTCCACTACATCTCTGTGTGAGAAACTCTAAAATGTTGAGTGCACTGAAAGAACAGGGTCATGTTCTATAAATCAGTGCAGTATATTTCCAGTGAAATCCAGTGGCACAGTAAAAAAGCATCGTAGAAGTTGATAAAGACTGATTGTCAAAATGATTAATTCCTGCTAGAATGCTACACAGAGCATATTGCGGACAAGTAATAGCAACTGCAGTTCAGTCAGAAAATACGATGCTGAAAATGTATTGTTTTGCTGCAATGATGTAAGACAAAGTAGTTGAAATACTGTTTAACTAGATTGGTTAGTGATTCACAGAAAACACACGGTGCACATTACCCAGAAAGTTCACTAGATAGTAACTCAGAGGTAGAGAGCTGTGTGATGAGAAAATTAGAATGGTAATTCCCTTAATACTTGAACATGCATTAAAAGCTTCATTCCCATAGTTAGTACTGGTGCATCCAGTTTTCAGAATTTAAAGACCTACCTGTGGAGGAAAATAACAGCAGTGTTGGTGAAAATGTCATATATACTTAGCCAAAGCTTTCACTGTGCTTTCTATTCATCAGTTATATATATACCATATGCACGTGCATGCATCCATGAAATACAACTCTGTGAGTAAATTGAACTTGATTATGACAAAAATAAAATAAAATAACTGTCTCAGATAACGTTATGCTTGCATAGAGTTATGTTATAATTTTATTCAAAAATCCTCCCACCAATACTGATAATTTGCCAAAATTTCTGTTGGTTGTTTGTTAAACGTAACCCTTCCCACAGGTGACCTTTAATTTTATGCCTACTTCAACTTGAGTTTTGCATATACACCTGTTTCCACACTCTTCTCAAAAAGTTGACATTTAAGTGGTGTTCAATTGCTGTGGACAATCACTGGGACTGTGAGACAATCAAGGTTTTCAGTCACTTGTATTAACCTCATACATTGGTGACCTTATCAGGGTCTAACCTGCTGTATCTCCAACCCTGGAGTCTAGCTCCATGCAACCCAAAAGGGGGAATGGATGGATTAATGTAAATTAATGCAACATGCCTAGAGTGCCAAGAGCTATCATTAAATAATAGACTAGTTGAGAATGACAGTCTTCTTTGAAATGACACCTACAGTATATGCAATATATGACAAGGATTTATAGGCAATTAATTACGGCAGAGGGATTTTTTTTATACAGTATGCAGAAATGCAACTACACCATTACCTACAAAATGAAAAATAGAGTTCTGCAATTCTAATCTGTGGCTTGCAATTGCAGCGCTATTGTGTTACGGTCAGTTAGATCTGGTTGAGTGGCTGATTAGCTGATGTTTGTGGGATGACCACAAATATCAGCTAATGCTTCTCTGGGAGAAGAAGACATTGTGGATTGAATTGCCATTTGCAGCAAAGCTAATAAACACCATAATCGCCATACAAGGGTGTGTGTGCATGCCAGCAAGAAAGAGTGGGTGAAAAGGAGTGAGTCCCTGTGCTGTATCGGCTCTTGTAGTGAAAATACTGCACCACAGAGTAGAACTGTGGCTCGAATCACAGAACTGACAACTGGGCGAAGCACATAAATACACGGTGCATCTAAATAGAAAGAAAATAAAACCTTGAGGAATTTAAACTAGTGCCACTGTGTCTGGGCATACATCATATCTGTGCTCTGCCTCCAACCCACTTCCTTAGTAAATGAACAATTTCAATGGTGTGTTAATGTCTGTTTGGGGAGCTCTGCCCCACTTTTTTAAAATTTTTCCCCATTTCCCCTTTTTTCTTCTTATCCCTCTTATTTGCTGGTTCCCTTTTCTGTTTCTTCCCTTTTCTGTTTCTTCATTTTCTCTTGTCCACCCATTTCTCCTTCTGTCTCTGCCTCACACATTCTGTTTTGAATGAATATGAAAACCTTTCTTCGTCTCCTTCCCTCTTGCTCTCAGACCTCTGTGTAGCTGTTGAAGTGAACCTTACATTATTCGCATTCTTAATGAGTGCTCTTTGGAAGGCATTCTGCTGTAACAGCACAGGCTGGTGCAATACAAAAAACCCCCCATTATAAACAAAACATACATGGTCTGCTCTTTTAAGAAAAATCCTCTCTAATGAGCCAATGGGGGAGGGGCAGTGCCAAGATGCTCTTTTATAAACATAAACATTTTTTTTTAAATATTAGGGCATCTTGATGGCTAATTTGCCAGGATTTCAACCTCAAAACTCCTCATTTACATCAAAATACTCTGTGACAAACAGAGCTGCAGATGTCTGAAGAATGATATAACTAGCTTACAGTATGCAAGATGTTAAATGTTCACATTGTCTTGGGGGGAACTCGGTTTTCAAGTCTAGCAAAGAAAACTGTGTGAGTCATACGCAAAAGTAGACAGCATACACCACGCTGTGTAGTAAACCACATTCTAAGATTTCAGTTTAGTAATGCCAACTCCTTACTAAATTTATTTTACAGGATTATTCCAGACATGGTGAATGTTAAGCACTGTCTCCTTCATAAAATTCCTTAATATCTTATGGTAAATATTGTTTTCAAAAAAAATGAAATGGACAGGATAGCAGTTAAAGGCAAGCTTAACATACAAAATCCTATTATAACAAGATCCATCAGATATTTGCATCTACTGTACACACCAAAGCATAAAACCTGCTTACTTACAGTAGCGCCATATTCTAACACATTTTACTGGAACTTAACTACATGACAGAGTGGTGTATTATTAGTCTGACCTTAAAGGCTCTTTTCTTTCCCTGTAAAGGCACTCGAGACATAATTACTGGTACAAGAAAAATGGTTTACATGGTGGTAAGTCTCTCATTTGTAAATGCTAAGTACTAACTCGTCAATAATCAACAAGTTCAATATTTTGAAAGTTTGCTGTAGTGCATCAACCTTTTTTTTAATGTCCAGCCTCATCCAGGCTGTGATTGGATGGTTTATGAAAAGTAATACTGACAAGCAACTTTATGCATCTGCCTAAACAAAAGGCTTCAGAGCTTCTCCCTACTCTGTCTGCTCTGACACAGATTAGCAGGCTGGTGAGAAAGGTAACAGGTGAGCGTCACATAGTGCCCACTGGTTAATGCAGCTTATTTAGGGCCTTATGAACCACCCAGAGAACCCAATAAGGAGAGGGCAGAAAAGAGTACCGGCAGCATGTGAGAAGTACCATGCGCAGGAAAAAGTAAAATGTAGAAGCGCTGGTACTGCTGACCGGTGAGCACTGACCCACTTCAAGCACTACCCTTGTCCAACAGCAAGGGGGCCAGCTCAGCATCTGTCTTGCATCATTTCAGCTCTTGTCAACGAATTAAAGCCAGTCAGATATTTACTCTTGTACATTCTCTTGCTCGGCCATTTTATCTTTTTCTGTTCCTTGCAACCTTTTCTACGGTCTCTTTGCAGCCTCAACTATTATATCCATACTGAGAAACCTGAACTAGCTTCTATCAAAGAACTTACATTGTACATTATCATTTTTGCTTCTTCTTATAGCTTGATTGCTGAAAAGTTGCTGAAAAGTTGCTGAAAAGCCAGAGCGGCAATGACTCCATTCACCCTATTACAAGTCAGTGTCCCAACAAAATGATTTTGAAGATGATACTATATAATGTTGCATTAACTGCCAGGTTTGAGACATGGCAGGACATGTCTTTTCATAATCTAATAGTGTTCTGATAGCACATCTTTTCTTATTTACCTTGTGCTGAGGGCTTTCTGAATACTAGATATTCAGCTTGAATGTAATGTTATTTAGAAAATGAATGAGCAAATTGCACATTGAAGTATAATGCCACTAGCAGAGGCGGTTCACTAGAAAAAACACAACCACCAAACGTGGAAATAGTACTGGTAAAATGTCAAACAGTCCTATATTTTAGCATATCATTTGGACAAATGTAATCACTTCTCTGCACAAATTCATTTTTCACTCCATTTCCCAGAGCCCATTCAGCCAGGAAGAAAGCCTTGACCTCCTCTACCTGTAATAAATCAAGAGTAGGTACTGCAGAGTGCATCCACTCAAACATTTTGTGTATTCTAATGAGGTTTTAAAATGGCCCAAAATGTGAAATAAAAATATTTTATTTTATTATTGTTTTGATAAAAAAGGCTGTTCCTTTTCATTGTTTTCCAACTTTGTAAAGCAGCAATATGCCAGTGAGGGAAGGGAATTGTCCTGCTGCAATTTGTCTATTTCTATCACCATGCATAATTTAAAACACGGGGCTATTTCAGGGGCATTGTGCAGGCTGGCAAGAGTATGAGCCAAGAGAATGAATACAAGACTAATGATGGTAATGGCTGCAATTATATATATGGCCGTGTTCTCATTTGGCTCACAAAGTCACTCCCTTTTCCATCTCTCTTCCTGCCTATCTCCTTTTATCTTTAACTCACTTTGAAAGACAACCGCCAGATCTGCTTCTACCCTTCTTTCCCATTTCTCACTTTCTCTACATCGCTTTTTCACCCTCGTAGTCTGTTTTACCATCTGTGTTTTTGCAGACTGGTGAAGAGAGAGGGCCCTAAGTCACCTCAAAATTCCCAGACTGTGAGACACTGATCAGATGGAGCTGCACTGGCTCACTCTTTGACATCTTTAGTGCGCTTGTTCCAAAGTTTAAAAGAGCACTCTCCAGAGACATAAACATTTTCAAATGATTGTAGCCTTTTTGAAAAAAATAATAATAAAGTTTTATAGCATTTTATAGGGGTTGGCCTGAAAAAACACTAAGTGAAATGCCAACATTCACCTTGAATTAAGTTGTTTGGTATCGAAATCTCCACTCAAATTAATGGTGTGAATTAAAAAAATGGTCACCTTAATAGCAGTGAGCAAATAGTTTGTTTGATTTAATCACAGAGTCATGGTGCTAAACATGAGCATGTCACTTCTGGTAACTGAAGTCCTGTAATTAAAAAGATACTTTACCATTGTTCAGTATTGCCTAGTGCAACTAGGTTTTTTTAGCTTTTTTTTTTTTGTAATTCTTCTTTATTATTTTAACCTTCTTATTCTCCCACCTTTTCAAGCTTCCTTTTCATTTTAGTAATTCATATACAGTTTAAATTGAAAACTGTTATGTACATTCCCCTCCAAAAGTATTGGAACGGTAAGGCAAATTTCTTTGCTTTTGTTGTTCACTGAAGACATTTGGGTTTAAGATCAAAAGATGAAGAAGAGTTCAGAATTTCAGCTTTCATTTCCTGGTATTCACATCTAGATGTGTTAAACAACTCCAAATATTAAATGTTATTTACTTTAAGATGATTTGTATCTTTACTTTTGCTCACCTAGAATGCTTCGGTCTAATACAAACGGTGATATGTCCTGGGTTGTCGTCTAACACATCTAGATGTGAATACTAGGAAATGAGAACTGAAATTCTGAACTGTTTTCTCATACTCATCTTTTGATCTTAAACCCAAATGTCTTCAGTGAACAACAAAAACAAAGGAATTTGCCTTACCGTTGCAATACTTTTGGAGGGGACTATATATTCCAGTAAGCTGCTATATACAGTAGTTCTGTAATGTAATGCTCTTCAAGTCATCCTGTGCTGTGCAAGTTGTGAAACGTTCATGTTTGGCATTCTTACGCTTTTAAACATTCAGGTTCTTCCCAAGAGAAAAATGTAAGATCAACACTGTCACAATGTTCTAGAGGGAGCAAATTCTCTCTGTACACACACACACACACACACACACACACACACACACACTCATATTTATCTCTCTCTCCTTCAGTAAGCATCACATGCTGGTCAGGTTGACATGATTTATAGACTTCTCTTTGAATAAATAATCCATTGCGGTGCTGGGGAATCAGTAATAGGTGATGCATAGGCTTACTAGAGTGATGGAGGAGAGGGAATGAGACAGCATAGAAGAAGGGGTGAAGAAAGAGTCGAGGGAGGGATGAAGGTTAAGATAATGAGAGAACAGGGAGGCTCAGGGAGGTTGTTTGTTCACTTTTTTAAAAGCAGTTTGTCTGTCTGTCTGTTATTTATGCATTTATCAAATGGATCAACAGTACAATCATACATGTAATTGGATTGCTTTCAATGGAATGCGGATTGGTTTTTCCTTTGCAACCCAAAACACATTAAGTTTAAACTAACAATTGTTGTGAAACAGCTTTAGTAGCTGTTCAGATTCTCAATGTCACATAAGGGTAACAATGTACAGAGATACGGTGGAAAGCAATATGAGAAGCAGACAGGAAAATGTGTGATAAATAGAGTGAGATCAGGTGCCAACTCAAGAGATGTCTATTTTTAGAAAATGTTGTTTATCATATGTCTGGATCAAAATAAATGTTACTCTATGAAGCTGAAAGTTACACATAACTAATACACAGCCTTAAAATGTGTGCAGTAGTGAAAAAAACATAGGATGAGGGAAGTTAGTACACAGCACAAGAAATAATGTGTAGAACAAGATATTTTTAGTTTCACATACTGTACATAGAACTGTTACTGGTATTTGCATGTACTGTACTTCTAGTCAATTCCAATGGGAAGCTGCAGTTGTTTGGGCTCTGTGCATCAATTATGCATGTTAGGAGGGTGTTTGCAAAGCATTTATGCAAATGAGACTAGTGTGAGCATCTGGCTAGTTCAAACGTAGCTAAGGTGAAGGTGAGAGCAGTAGAAGCTACAGCAGTGAATAAAGGATAATATGAGTCAGAGAGATGAAGGCCACTTTCTTTCTTTTTCTAGTGATTATGAGAGAAAAAAAATGGAGAGTTGCCACATACACTTTATTCTTTCCCTGAAGTGAACACTTTGGACATGTCTTTGATGTCAAATTGAGCCCTTGAACTAGACAGTAATTTGCATTGCAAACAGACCTAACACAATGCTGGATATGGTGCATGCAACATCATGACACAACACAGCATAGAAAAGTATGCAGAGGTTGCAATACAGGTTCATGTCATGTCAGCCTTCAGTCAATAGTATTGTGGACAAGAGCAGTGAACAGACGTATTTATTGAAGGCACACTTTATTTTGGTGCCAATTCCCTTAAAGTCTGAGTGGTGTTAAATAGTAATGATCTGAGTCTCTTTTTCATAGATGAAATGTCCATCCATCCATCCATCTTCATCCGCTTATCTGGGATCGGGTCGCGGGGTAGATGAAATGTTCGACCCCAAATTCCAAATAGATATATTTGGAGTTACTCAAGTAATTTAATGGAGATTAATTATTCATTGATCAGTTTAAAAGTGATGCTACTGCCTTACTTACTGTACACTTGTGTGTGAATGATCAAGGAAACTCAATAGCTCTGATCTGTGGGAAGGTAACTAATAATGCAAAATTTTATTTCATTCAAAACGTATATAGTGGACATGGCAGGGCTAAAGGCAGTATTTTTTGATAGGTAACTCATAATGTATAAATATTGTATCAATGCTACTGTTCCAAGCTTTTTCTTTCAGGAAGACCACAAACTTTCTGAAAATTGGGGCACATAACCTCCTATAAAATTGCTAAATTTACACTTAATTTAAATTTACGCTTCACTTTTGGATTACACCAACAAGATACACCATGTTTTTTGGCTTTTGGCTAGAACCAGAATAGCTGTTTCCCCTGTCTTTTTCGAGGTAATCAGCTGCTGACTTTAACTTCATTTTTACCGTACAGACGTGAAAGTGGTATCAGTCTTCTTATCCACAATAACTCTCTCCACCAGAAAGCAAATAAGCACATTTTCAAAAAATCTAACTATTTCTTTAGCCTGACCCCAGTCATACCCTAATCCCAACTAATTGATGCCTAATGTAAAGCTTAAGGCCAAACATGATGCCATGACATTTAACGTTGGCAGAAACTATTCTGGGTTAGGTTAGGTTGTAGGCGGGATATTTATGGCAATCTACAAAATAGAGATCACAAAAATACAGAGAAGGGAAGCTGAGTAACTTAAATAATCTTATTTTATCCACCACTTGCTTGTCAAGCTGCGTAAACAATATGACATACATCTTTATTCAGTGTGCTGAAGAAGGTGTATAGCTAAATCACTTGACAGATCTTGTGATAGGATGAAGTTCATCAATTTGTAATTGTTATACTCTAGCTAAATTTGCCTAATTATCATCAGCAATCCGGCTATGTCTATATATGGTCAACCCAGGATAACATTTGTGGTTAGAGGCAGGATCTGTATCCCTGTGGATACAGCTGTTTGATGTGTGAACCCAGTCCCTTGCCTCATCAGCAACTGTGTGCACAATTCTGATAGAATGTGCAGAAATTATGTAAGGACTTGTCGTTTAATGTTGCGGATCCTCCATTTCCAAATTTGCTGCGACCTTAAAACGCTCTGTTATTTTCACTATAGGAGAAATTATCTAACATTTGCTGGTAGTTCTTAAGGGAGACCAATCAGAGTGTTATGGCTGTCTTATAGTCTCTCATTACAGTGATGGAAGACTGGATCAATCTCTCTGTCCCTGAGATCATTATCCAGTCATTCTGATTCTGGTGCTGCTTCCAGACAGACTCTTGCTAACAGACACTTGTAACTCATCTCACCTCTGAAACTTTGGTTGCATCATAATGCTTCGCAAAGTAATTTGATCAGTGCATTTCAAATGAGTCTGGTCATTTAGATCTAAGCCTATAACAAAAGTTTTGTGTAAGATCCAAATTAATATGCAGCTCTGTTAACAGGACTGCTGTTGTAGAGATGTGGGAGGTGGATTTGACTTTTTTAAATTTATTTTTATTCAGAAATTATTCTGAAGGGTACATCAGTCATTCATGTATTCATGAAATCTCCTAAAAACTAACAGACACAGCACATTGCAGCTCACAATCATTGCCAATAACAGATGTGATTTCAATTCCCAAATGGTGTACCTGACTTGTGTTCCACATTCAAGCTGTTATTGGAGTGGGGCAGTTATGTATCACTGGGAACCAATGATATGTCAACAGAGAGCACTAGTAGCATGTTAACGTCAAACCGAAACCACCCACACTGACCATCCCTCGGCAAAGAAGAACAGTAAGTCATGGAAACAAACTGTGGTCCAGCAGGGATATAATGTGTTCTTGTTGTTCTTTTATCTCCCCTCCAGGAGAATCCGGTGTTCTCTTTGATATTCGTGCCACATGTTCTTCAGATGAGCATAAGAGTGGAGTGGAGTGTGTTTGAGAGCCCTCGGTGATTGTCTGTTCTGCTTTGTCTGACCCACAATCCCCCAATGTGTACACATGGACACGCACACCCTCTCTCTCTCTCTGTCTCTCTCTATCTCTCTCTCTCGATTGATTGCTGTAATCAAACAGTGGGCAGTAGCCAGGTTGTGAGAGAGTGCCATGCTATTTTCCACTTCTCCAACCCATGCTGGGTGGAATACTCCAATTTTCTGCACAACCAGGTCACAGAGTGAATGAGGTCACAGGTAAAAGGGGAAACAAAGGCGAACACATAAGCATCAGCATTTACCATTGCCTGTTGTAAAAGAGTAGGACCGATATGTTGTGATCAAGTTTATGTGGGTGGGGCACAGAGAGGAAAGGAAAGGTAAACTGTAAACAGTTTTAGGCCTTTCTGTGTGTTAATTTTATGCCATGATATAATACAGTGTGTTTTCTTCTTTGATAGAGAAAAATAATATTCATTCCTGGCATGAGGAGAGACAAGTAAGCACACGCAGGTTAATCGGCTGGCAGAGAGAGCAGCTGGCAAGACCAGACAGGCAACAGAAAAGAAGTCAGAGCAGACAAGGTGCTTCACAGCAGAGACAGACAAAGGCTGCATTCAGCCTGCAGACCTTCAGGCTCAGGTGTGACTCCAACTCATGACTGAAGATTTTGGAAGACTGTTTGTGCCGAGTTTATGATGTAACTCATATCTAATAAGAAGAGGCAAGTAAACAAGACATGATTCAAAATAACAAAACTTCAAACGTAAGTTGTACTCTTCTCACTAAATGGTGTGTGCCAGGAGTGAGAAGAGTTTCCTATGCACCTGTTTTATGCACTTTTTCAATTTGTCCATAAAACTCAAAGATGGGAAAAACACCTACATGGAAAAAACATCTAGAAGCGATGTCATGATCAACTGTATATACAGTTACAAAAGGATTATATGTACAGGGGTTTGTTTGGTTGTTTGTTTTGAAATCTGTGGCGGCTTCTTCTTAATGCTGAAACTAAGACATAATGACTTGCATTTTCTTTAAGTAACTATTTTCTAAAGTATTTTTTTAAGGCTGAAATTCACCATAACCTCTTTTTCTGAATTTGCAAACAAGCTGAAAACTGACATATTAGATATACTTTATAAAGGTGTTATGGCAAACTTGTTAGCAAACATTTGCGTACTGACACATCCAGGAGGTGCGGAATTACATAAAAATTAATTTGCAGTCATGTTTCTAGGCATCTGATGAGTGAGTCCAACAGTCTCTTCCCTTTAGCTCTGTTTTGTTTTTCTCCAACTCCTGAGAGAAATATTCAGCTCTTTAACCAGTCAGTTGTCTGTATGTCCTTTGGTGGGAGTGTACAGTGAGTATCAGTTTTTTTTGTGTGAAAACAGCTGCCTGTTTCAGCAGGAAACAAGGTTGATGAAGGCAAAACACAGAATGAAAACAATGAGCTAAAGGAGGCCCGGAAGGTTTTGAGTAAAGTGATAATTCTCTGTGGCTTTGACACTTCAAGCAACACCTTTCAGATTAGATGTCACCATTTGACCCAGTTGGTAATTATTAACAAATTATCAAAGATTGAAGTCAGCTTTAATGTCTTGCAGAACTGACAAATTCTTATTTGAGAGTTGGAATACAACTTGTATAAATGTCTAATACATTATCTCTGTATGATATTATATACAACATACTGCATTTGAAATGATACAACTATTATAATAATAAATATATACATAAATATTCATTGGAGCATGATCAGCTGGACTGTGAATGTAGCCAAACAGACTTCAGAGGCAAATAGATGACAGACAGCCATGGATGAAAGACTGACAGGTGAGACACAACTCTTTTAAGTACAGGCAGACGGCTGCATTGATGTAAGTCATATGGTATTGAATTTTCTAATGCAAGAAGAAATATGCAAATTCTGTACATGTATGTCTGTGTGAACATTTTTTTATTTTTTATTTGCTAGCTAACGTCTTTCCCCTGTGTCCTTCACACAAAGTAATGGTTGTTTGATCTTGTGAAATGATTATAGGGATCTGTGTGTTTGTCAGCACGTTGGTGTGTGCAGAGCAGCAGCAGAGTTGAAGGGAGAGGCAGCGGAAGAGGGTGTGATCGAGGGGCAGAACATTCAGAGGGGATGGAGGAGAGAGAGGGAGAAATGTGTGTGCAAGCGCGTGTGTGTGTGTGTGGTGTTAGACTGAGTGGAGGCAAGATTAGGGAGGCAATATCAGACTGTCCATCAATGTCACAGCGCTTGTGTCCTCTGTAAGCTATTTCATCCATCCGCCTGGAAGGCTGAGCTGTGTGTAGACGGCAGTCCCCGCCTATTTACCTATTCTACATTGTGACACTCAAATCCCTTTCTCTAATACCTGGTCTAGATTAGGGCTTTCTGGAATCATGCGACTGCTGTTATTGCTGATAAAGAACTGAAAACACTCCCCGAATCCAAAATTAGAAAATTTCGGAATATGGGAAACTAAATGTGTAGAATGTTGTAGGATAACAGTAGCTTGGAGATGTTTATTGTCAAACAGTCTATCCATCCACCTATTACCTCTGTGTAGCATCTTAAGATATGAAGTAGGTTCAGATAGCGTTGGGACAATGGTCCCAAACCTGGCAACCTCACTTTGATGACAAGACAAGTCACTGCGCCTGGCTGTTGTCCGCCAAGAAGTAACTCCATGATATCACTCCACCTAAAGCCACATATTGTCATTTTGACATTTATTTTTCTGTATGAGTTAAACAAAAAAGATACAACATTAATTTGCGGGTTTTAGAAGTGTAGCTGGTCATGTTTTTGGCTGGACCACAGCAAAGCAGGGCCAGCCCTATTAATGCAAAAGTCTGTCACTGACGTACTGAGTGATAAAGTTACACCATTGTTTGGTTATGTGTTGGAGTCTCCCCATTGGCCATTTTTCAAAATGAATAAGTGCAGACAATCCTAATTATGTCCTCAGTGACACTCACTATTTGTGTAACCATTTGGCCAAAGTTTTACACCACAGTCCAGCCATATACTAGGTTTTGACCTAGTCTTGTTTCAACTTTGACAGAGCCAGGCTAGTTCCCTACTTAAGATTAGTCGTGTTTCCATCAACGTAGCTTAATGCGCATTTTGAAGTATTGCATTAGAAAAGGTTGATGGAAATGGCAAAATTAAGAAAAACTCAATTTCACAAAAAAAGTTTTTATACTTGCTTAAGGTGGTTTTTGCCTTTTTCCAAAAAGAGTTAATTCTCTAAATGGGAGATGGAAACACCTTGGCGGAATAAGTTCTGACATTGCAAACATTTAACTCACATGACAGATCAGTTTCTTTGTCATCTTCTCAGGACAGCAAGAAACATGGCCAATACTAGCTGACATAAAAGAACAATTACAACTTGCGCAGTTGAAATACATTCTAGAAGAACTCGCTTCATTTTTCTCAGTCTTATGGTCCTCAGGTTAATTCTACAGGTTTTGTTTCCGGTTTCCAAATCTACTTTTTCAACTTCTGATGAAACTACGCTTTGCATAGCCTGGTTTATGTACTCCAAGCCAGTTGATGGAAATGCACCTAATTTTCTTTTTTGTGATTTTCAGAAGTTTGCTTAAAATTCGCTTGAGATTTGGATGGAAACATGGCTAATGAGATCGATCTCAACTCACTCAAAAACATAAAAGTATTAGAAAGTCTTTATTCCTCCATTGCATGTTATACACCCTCAGATCTATCATTTCGTTTTTGTGGCTATCCTACAAAGTACAATGAAGATCATAGAATATATAATTTAGCCAATAAAATATAAAATCTTAAGTGGATAATGTACCAAATGCAATGTTGAAAGCAGAATGTGCTGTGTATATATGTCAACTTACCACCCAGCTCGACATTTATCCTCTGTTAAGTTTTGACAAGGTGATTAGAGCTCAATTAACATAAGCTTCAATGACTGAACATCACATTCTGTCAGCATGTTCTTAACACTGACGCTAATAAAAAATCTGAAGTGCTTCTGCAGCAAAACTCCCCTGTGTACTGCTGTCTAAAAGTGACATTGCCTTGAATGTGGAGTGAGGGCTTTTGTAGGTTACAAGTGCTACAGAGTGAGTCTGGGCTGATCCAGCTGTTGTGATTAACCTCACCCTCCTTACAGCTTAATACAGACGTACTAGCTCAGTATCAGGAAAATGATATGTTTCTGTGCTCAATATGTAAATATCTTCTGTTCTGCCAGACAAGTTTTGACTGAGAGCCTGTCGAGTACAAGCCGAGACTACCTAAGGGGCCTTTTGAGGCCATTTTGTATGCTTTATTTTAATTGGTCTGGAGAACAGTAAGAGCTTTTCAGGAATGTTCACAGATTACCAGGCTGAAACTCAGAAAATGCCCTAATTAAAGGACAGCATGCAAGCAGGAGTTTCAGCCGTCTGTTCCAAATAAAGGAGCTACTATTCTTAGCTTGCTGAAATATTACGCAAGGTTTAAATGTGATTCTGGTGGTAAGAAAAAGGCAATACTTATAATAAACTATAGATAAACCTGCTTATTTTACAGTCCTTATACCATTCTATCACAATCTCTCTGCTTATCTTGCTGTTTTGAAAGCAGGGAGCCATGTAAATTTTTTCACCTCTGGCTGTTTGTTTTCTTAGCATACTGAGTACAATCTGCTATGATGGATAGGTGCTATTTCATGCCAGGACATTGATTGACAAAATCTGATGTTAAGTAAATAGGGAGCAAAATAACTAAATTGTTTCTTATTCCAGGGTGCAGTAGCTCCAGTTTGTCGAACTCTATTTACTTTCATGTTATATCTGACATATAACTGATAAATTTTAGGTAAGCGAAAGAGTATATTATATTATATGTATTGTTTTCTCTGAAAAGTTACAGACCACTGTCACAAAATATCAAATCCGTTGACAGATACGGACCATAGGATCAAGGACCAAGTATTTTTATAAACCATGAATTTCTCCTTCACTCTCATCCTTCATCTTTTTTTTGTTGTTGTTTACTGGTATTTGGTCGACCATGACAGAGCTTTATGAAGTTCTGCCCTGTGCTAGAAATCACTGATTGTCACTATTTTCTGGCTCCGCTTAGGAGAATAATCTAGTGGGACTGCAGGCTTCAAATAAGATTTTCAGCCCTACATAATTCTCCTCGGGGAATTTATTCATTTTCTGCTCTGTATGCACGCACGTATTCGAGAAGCTCAGACGTGACAATGGTCCAAGAAGTGCAGTCTATTCGCACAGCTTGGAACGAAGGTGCCTTTATTCAAATTGTGTGTGTAAAGTGCAGCATTGCAAAGAAAGACAGACAAATGTTTTTCCACAGCGAGTTGCTACTCTGAGTGTTTCTATTTGCCTCTAAATGAATGCCGCAAAATTGTCTGATGATGACGATGATGATATTCATTTGCTTATTATCCACTGAAAAGAAGGATGAGGAGAAAGTGGAAATGATGAGCAACTCAGTAGGGACATTTTTTTAATTCCCTCTCTCTCTCTTTGTCAGTTTCTCTCTCTCTCCATCTCTGGTGGCTAAAAAATTAATAGAACCATCCTCATTTTGCTAAATAGGCATGTGCCATCTGAACTCTCTCTCTCTCTTTTTCAGTCGCCTGTTCTCCGGCATGATGTTCCCTCCATTTACATCTGTCATCAAAGTCTATTAAAGAACTGTTCATCAAACAGGCCACATTTGTCATGCAGTGACACACAGTGAATAATGCATCATTTGAGACCGGTGGGGGCCAGTGGGGGTAAATTAGCGGCATTGATTGAGAACCAGGTTTCAATTGATTATGACTAAGCTGATGGAGCATGGAGAGACATTTTGCAAACCTAACTCGCATACTCATATGGAGTGTGTATGAAACATAAAAAGAAGATAGAACAACAGGGCAGTAATAAAAACAAATTAAAGGACTGTTCATTTCACCGCCGTGTTGAGATTGAATGGCTGTTGCCTTGGATACCGTGAATTTAAACAGATTGGGTGATAGAGAGAGCAAAATGGGCAAATACTGAGAAGTAGGCAGAGAGAAATAGAGAAAGAGAGAGAAACAGCCGGACACCTCGTTTAGCATTGTGCCTCTTATCGATTCCACCCTGTCATTGCTCAGGTAATGGCCAAGACTACCTACCAATTAGAAGATTAGGGATGTGGTACATCTTACACGGACAGCTGAATGGCCAGAGAGGGAAAGGGGAAAGGGAGAGTTGTGCTTGGAATTGAGGCTAGTAAGAGTCCTCAAAATCCAACCCAACACGAAAAGCAACATATGGTTAACAGAGCATAACAGTAAAAGAGAAAGACGGGAGTGATTCAGAGAGATTTTCATTCCCTGTGTTGCCCTGCTGAGTCACAAGTATTGCTAAAGGGAGCTGACATCTGGCACATGAAATCCTTCAAGCGCACATGCAAATGAAATCACCAACACCTGCCTCCTGCAATCAACATTCATGCTGCAATTGTTCTTATTAGCCTTGGCAAGCTTCACATTTATATTTATATATATATATATATATTTATACATACATACATACACATAGAGAAAGCTTACAGACATAATACAATTTTTTGTGCAAGCATTAGGTTTTTTTGTTTGACTCTTGTCTTCCTTGATATTTTATCTGCAACTGTGTATTCATACTCAAAATTAGCACTCTTAAAGTAACGTGCCATGTGCCTATGGCCATACAGAGCCACCTATTTAATATGTACATTTTTTATGGAAGTGGAGGTGCATAATTTGGTCTCCACTTTCTGCTGTCACATCTCTAGGCTAGCTCTCTCAGCCAAATGAGGGATTGGTACCACGGTGCACAGCTTTAACGTCAGTAGCTGTATGCAGCTGACATTAGCTAGGACTGATGTAACTTAACTTACGCATTAGGTAGGGTCAATACGTTCTCTTTTTCATGGACATGTACTGTTTTGGAAGTTAAAAAATGCATCCGGCCGGGATTTCTAAATTGGCCAAAAGGTCAGAAAGGATATGACTTTTGATTTCTTCAGTTAGTATTGTGCATTTTTGCATTGCTTTGACCAGTACTGGCACTATTACATTTTACTCTTTGGTGTAATGGGGCTCAAAAGCTGCCGGTACTCTTGTGTGCCCGCTCCAGCGGCGGAGATTGAGTAGGGAGAAGATCGGGTGCTTTTGTTATCCAAACGTATGCATAAAGTTGCTTATCAATGCCACTCTTCATGAACTGACCAATCACAGCCTAGATGGGGCGGCATGTTAAAAAAGGTTGTTGTATTGCTAAAGCAAACTTTCAATATGTTTAACTCGCTCTGTATGGATGGTTAGGATTATTGATTATTAAGTTAGCACGTAGTATTAATAAATTAGAGATTCGGGTCGCCCCCCCGCCATGATAACCGTCTCCTCCCAGCGAAACAAAGCTTTTGTGCTAGAGGTGTAAAAACACTCCCCCAGTGCTTTAAGCTCCCAGTCCGGCCAGAGTCAGCTAATAGGATCTCTAGGTGTATGGCCAACTGAACTAGCAAACTGCAGCTACAGTTAGCAGCAGTTAGCTGTTACTTTAGCAACAAGTAAGGAAACTCTGTAAGTCACAAAAAGTTCAGGCAGAGCTGCTGGAGGGCATCAGAGGGAACACTCCATAAAAAATGATTCAGTTTTACAAAAATCAGTGAGTGAGTTAGTGTGTTTTTGCACAGTAATCAGAAACGCCCGGCCAGCAGAAACACTCCTGGCTCTGGCGGCTCTATCGTTTTTCCAACCTAATTCCTACAGTATCAGTTTTTTAGGTAGTATATCTGAAAGTGAAGACTGACAGGGATAATACTGTATGTGAGGGAGAGCAGATGATTATGTGGGTTGGATTTAATCTTTGACATCGTGAGCAAATGGCCCTGTACACTCATGCTTCAGCTTGATGAGCCAACATAACTCCATGTTATATATTAGAAATATAACTTTTTTTCCTCAGTATAAAGGAAAGCAAGTATTTGCTTACTTACTTGATTCACCAGCTGTGACAGTCTAGGATATACATGTGGTCGTTTGTCTCTTTTGAGTCACCAACACCTCCAAAAATAGCTATTTTGGGGGGAAATTTTGTATTTTTTACTGCATCATTAATAAGTTGTGTGTCCTCTCTCTCTCTCTTTCCTCTCTCTCAGTGTATGGGTGCCCACCTATTAAAAAGGCATAAATCACACATTGTGATGGGTGTATGAGGTAGAAACTGAGAGACACCATATGGAGCTTTGTCAGTGAGCTGTACAAGAGCTAAATGTAGGGTGTCGGAAAGCAGCCTCTTCCCAGTATATGCACATACACACACGTGCACATTGAGATGTACACACTCAGGCTCACCAGCTGCGTGAAAAGACGAGTGGCTTAATGACACTTAGCGTGAGAACTCTGAGATGCTCTAAAAGTCACAATGAGCCAAAGCTGTTGTAGCTAATGACCCAACACAAACACACACACACACACACACACACACACATATACACTAGGACTAATGCCCATGAACACACACAAAAAAACATGAAAATAATTACTTAACTGATAAAATAACAACACTGCAACAAACAAACACTGGTATTTAAACTAGCTCCTTTGGCTATTACATTAAAGAAATTTCAAGTGACAATATCAAATTGTTTTCTTTTCATCTGTCTGAACTTATTTCTGCCATTTGCATGATGCTTGGTGTACACAGTGGTCCTGACACATCACTTTAGTGCCAATTGCTTTTGCACTCTGTCATGCTAAAAGGCTCTCTCACACCCTGCTATGGTTCTGCATATGTGAATGCATGTGGGCAAGACAGAAAGAAACAGCATATGTGTGAGAACATGTCTGATTTTGTGTCTGTGTGTTTGGTAGCTATGCCCCACTTCCTCCATCTACCCATCATGCACAGTCCCTAATGAGGCCCCTGGGAAGCTGTTCGTTACTTGTGGTTCTCCAAAACCGATCCTGTTCCAACTCTATTTCAAAGCTGTTGTCTTCAAGGCTACACAGCCTTTGAACTGACATGGTAACCAGCAGTCCAGTCTTGTCATTGCCCTCACTGACATTAACACCATCAGATTTGGCCTGTATCCCCTGATGATGTTTGTAATAATAATTTACGCCCATTTGTTCGCAATTTGCACCAAGTGAGACCACGTGCATGATGCTGCTTCTTTGTCATTTTCCCTTCATTTCTCTCCCATTTGTCTGACATCGTGAGGAGAATCAGTGGTGAGAAAACACGGTGGGAAAAATAACGTCTCTAGTTTTAACAAAACGCCTACAAATGGGCAATACAATGGAGAACTGGCAGGGAAGCAGGAAAAATAAAACACATAAATAAGAACATTAGAAGAGGCTGCAAAATGTGCTAGAGAGAGAGAGAGAAAGAGAGAGCATCAACATATAGAGAATTACAGTAGGTTAGGTTAAAGAATGTCAATTCCCTTTGGGGAATATCCTTTTCCTTTCGGTTCACCAACCATGCTTTTTCATGCACAGCCTGTCCTGTGCTGTTTTCTTTAAATCCTCCCTGCAGGGACCACTGCACGTAAAATGGGACAACTGTGATGAGCCATTTACAGATGATGCTCTAGACTGAGGCACTTAACAAGAAGTAGCTGCTTGGAGTGGAGTGTAAAGAGGGAAAAGCAGTTCTCAGGTTCACGTAGTGTTTTGTTTTCGCAGAGTTCATGGGGATGAGATGTTAAACTCTCATAAGCACGCACTCTCACAGCCACCTGCACGGAGAGAAAGCATTAAGAGATTCACAATACCAAAAGATGGTGTAATGGTAAAACCCTGCCTAAATGCCTAAATTGGAAATTATCCTTGCTGGCCTCAGACCAAATCTCTCCAGAGCTCATCGCATCTGTTTCCTCTCTCAGCTTTTCCTCTCAATAAAGAAAAACAATTCTGGACGATGTGGCTCCCCACTTTAAAAGAGTATAACAGATCAAGTAAAAAAGAGAGAGTGATGGAATCCGACATAGAGAGGCCAAGTACAGACAGTCCTGCCAGGATGTAAGAGGATTTAACACCATGATAAGGTTGTATTGATTTGACGCCTTTCAGTCTGTATACCTTTCAGAGCCAACAACAGCCTTTCTTAATCTTTTGATTCCTCTACTTTACAGTCAATCCTTTCATCACTCCAACCATTCATCCTGGACATCCGCATTGATTCTGTCTGAATCAAGAATTGCCCATGCTTGTTTTAAACTATTATTTGGTCTTTGAATTTTGTGATTCAGAGGTGTGGTACAAGCCTCTTTGCAGTTTGTTTTCTGAACTGATTCTTTTCTGATTCTGTGATATTTCAGATGCCAGTCTAGATTGTTTCTGACGGTCCACCGCTCCTCGCAGTTGCCTCAGTCATGCACACGCAGGCATCCAGGTCACAAAATGGACAACACAATTGCTGCCCAAGGACTTGAGATTCCTCTCCTCATGGGAAATCAGTGGCAGCCCCATGAATTGTTAAATTCAAGTGGTCACACACTGTGGTTGGCTGTCCATGAACTCCTGTAGAGCTGTCTCCAAAATAGGCAGCATAACAATAGTACATTTGTCATATTCCTATACAATGTAGCTTTCCCTGTATTAATGCGACAAATATGCCAGGTTTAAGAAAGATATTTAATATTTTATAATTTTTCTTACAGGTGAAAACAAGTTTATCCTTTATCATTATCCATTATTTCAATAAGTAAATACACGCTTTTCGGGTATTTAACTGATCACATCGAGTTATAAGTTGTAGTGAAAATACATTTCTGCATGAGTATGTATATAATACACCAAGTGACCACTTTGTTACACCTCCTTGTACTTACAAACAGCTCAGCCAAGCAGTGTTTAGAGTTTCAGTTGCATTACAACAGACAAGATGTGTGACTTAATTAACTGGGCATGGTATTATCATTACCGCTCAGAAACAGCCAGCAACCTGGGACTTTTCTGCACCACAGTGTCTTTAGTCTCCTGAGAATGACAATAAACAAAAACATCAGCAGTCAGTGGCAGTCTTTTTGATGAAAATGTCTGAATGTGAGAAGTGGAAGCAGTGACTCTCATTGAACATGCACACTGTTGAATTCAAATCCTTTAGTGCTTGCAGGCAAAAAAAGGTCTTATCTGCTACTAAGTGGGTGTAACTGATACATGGCCATACAAAGCACAGGAGGAGGCATAAATGTTTTATAAACTGAAGTATAATAATAATAATAATCTTTATTTATAGAGCACTTTTCAAAAACAAGTTACAAAGTGCTTCAACAAGTGCACAGACAACAATACAATACCCAAAAGACAACAATACAAGCAAGAAAACATTGAAAAGACCAAAATATACGTTTAAGATACATATAAAATAAGTAAAATAGAATAAAATAAAAGGGATAAAATAAAGTCAAATAAGATCCTATAAAAGTATGTTTTAAGAAGGGACTTAAAAGAGTTCACTGACTCAGCCGACCTGATTTCCTAGTTTTTAGTCGAGACTCTGGAACAGACAACAGACCTCTGCCCGAGGATCACAAGGTACGTGCTGGTGCGTATGGGACTAAAAGGTCAGAAATATAACAAGGCGAGAGGCCATGAAGAGCTTTAAAAGTGATCAATAAAAATTAAACCATACTGGGAGCCAGTGTAATGAAGCTAACACAGGAGTAATGTGGTCATATTTCTTTGTTCTGGTTAAAAGCCTGGCAGCTGAGTTCTGGACAGTCTGGAGTCGATCAATAGATTTTTGGGTTAAACAAGTGAAAAGGCTGTTGCAATAATCCAGGCGTGATGAGATGAAGGCGTGTAAAATGGTCTCGGTGTCCTTAAAAGTTAACATAGATCGAATTTTTGCTATATTTCTAAGTTGATAAAAACATGATTGAACAAGCTTTGTGGTGTGCTACTTGAAATTTAAATTCCCTTCAACCAAACACCAAGGTTCTTTGCAACAGGCTTAATGTGATTTACTAGGGAACCAGCAGATGGCAGTATTTGTTTTGCCATCTGCTGAGACCCCATGACCAGGATTTCTGTTTTGTCTGAGTTCAGCTTGAGGAAATTATTTGACATCCATTTTTTAACTTCACAAAGGCAGTTGTTAAGTGAACTCAGTATTCCAGGGTCTGTGGATCTGACGGGCAAGTACATTTGTGTGTCATCAGGATAAATATGAAAAGAAATACCATGTTTATGGATAATATGTCCAAGGGGAAGCAGATACAAGGAAAACAAAATGGGACAGAACGAAGAGACATAGTTGTTTACAGACACGCAAAACTTCCTAATTGACAGGTAGGATGAAAACCATTCTAGGGCAGTACCAGAGATCCCCACCCAGTGCCTCAGTCTGTCTAACATGATGTTGTGATCAGTGGTGTCAAAAGCAGCGCTAAGGTCCATGAGTACCAGGACTGAGCACATGGACTTGGAGACTTTTTTCCATCTGCGCTCTTCTTTCCTGCATCCCTTTTTAGGCTGCGAATGCTGTCATTTATCCAGGGTTGCTTACTAGCTTTAGACGTAGGCCTAACCTTTAGAGGAGCAGTAATATTTAGTGACGACAAGCAGATATGATTGAAGTGATCGACCAGATTGTTGGTGTTGGAATCAGACAGGTGTTGGCTTTGGCTCTGAAAGAATGTGCAAAACTTTGAAACACTTTGTTCATTAAAGATGCAAGAACACACGGAGCTTGGTGAGGCGGCATGAGTAACAGGCCAATCGCAGCTAAAAACAATACATCTGTGGTCAGATATGATCATGTCCACTAATTCCATCGAGGAAATGCTGACACCCAGGGTAAAAACCAAGTCCAGTGTATGACCACGGTTATGTGTTTGCCCTTTGACATGTTGTTTGAAGTTAAAAGAAGTGGCCATATTTAATGCTGTATGTGAGCAGCTAACATTTCTGAGCTCCATTTGTTTGGGTGAAGTCCGTCTGTCTTAAAAAGAGACATTCTTTGCCAAAAAATATTAAAGTTATCGACATAACACACACCATGAGCCCTGCAGGCAGACTGGAGCCAGTCGTGGAGGCCAATGAGTCTACTGAAGCGGCCAGCACCGCAACCAACTGTGGGAATGGGACCAGAGATAAAAATGCACACTGCTTTAAAAAGTTAAAAAGACGGTTAAAATCTGATTTTGTCAGCTCAGACTGCTGAAGAGCTGTGTCATTTGTTCCCACATGGACTATCACTCTTGTGATGGAGGACAGGAGCGATGGCATTAGGTCCTGGAGTTTTTTTAAAATGTCAGCCGTGGTGGCACCGGGGAAGCAGTGAGTGGTAGCGTTAAAGAAACTAATGTTTCTGGTTATGGAGTCACCAATTATTAGTGTGGTTGGGGAGAAAAGGGGACGAGGAGATGCCGGATCTGGGGTTCCAGAGCAGGACTGAGCAGAATCTGCTTCAACCCTGCGTGCAGACTGAGGATGGAGTGTGTGAGCTACCGAGTGTTGTGTTGGAGTAGCAGTAACAGACCTGAAAGAAGGGCTACCCGATGGTGCAGGGTAGAAACGGCCTCCGGAGCGCCTGAGCACAGCCTCCTTCAGGATCCTACGTCGGGAAGCGGAGGTTTTTGACCGGGATGACGGCCGCCGATCAGGCCCAGCGGCAGACCGGCGGCCCAGCCGCTGGATGGACCGGAGTGTCGTTAGACAAGGCTGCATAGTGGTTGGAGAGGCCGATGTGCGGAGGAGAGGCAGCCCCATCCGAGCCTCTCTTGCAGCCACGGACCACTTCAGCCCAGGTTGACTGATGCTTCGGTGTCGAGCAGGAAGAAAGCCTTGGAGGGATAGAGGGGTCCCATAGCACGGTGTCCTGGATGTTAGCGGTTGCGCTAAGAGAAACAATCTGTTTGGCTTACTGAAGCCACTGAAGAGTCCAGTTTAAGACGGAGCTTTCCTCTGAAAGTCGTCGGATGTCTTCTATAAGGTCAGCAACCTTTTTGTTCGCTTTCTTAAGGAGTGTGCAGTCCTCATGGGGCAGAGTTATCTCGGCTAGCATAACGTTAGTTGCCGGAGCTTTTTTGTGATCAGTGGCGTTGATAGCGTTTTTACGGTCATCTAGCTTAAAATCCATGTCAGATGACTAAAATCCTTAAACCACGTAAAACTCAAGTTAAAAACTTAGTTAGTAAGTTAAATAAAAAGGATATAAAAAATGTAACGTAAAAGTGTGGATTAAAACTGGATAAGAGTCCAGTTTAAGACGGAGCTTCCGACAGGTAGCTAGGTAGGTTAGTGCTGTATGTAGCTGCATCACACGCACAGTATATTGTATATTGGTTTATGGGTCATCAGTTTCGAGGGTAAAGCTAGAAAGGACAGCTAGACTTATACCTGATCAAAGAAAGAGTGAGAAAAAGAGACAGACATAGAGTCTGTTAAGGCACTCCACTATGTTGGTAGATGGGGCTAAAAGGAGTCAGATGACAGATTGGGGAGACAAAGAGCAGAGATTGATTGAGAACGGATGAAGCAAGTGGATGGAAACTGAGCAAAAAGAAGACTGATAACCGGAGGGGAAAAGAAAAGAAGAGAAAATGAGACTGTTCGATTTTGCTAATGATGAAAAAAATGAACAAAGTCATCTTTAAAAGATGAAAGATGGATGGCCATTTTTGCAAATGATGATAATGGTGGAATTAAAATGAAATGAAGCGCAAATTAACCTCAGATTCCAGAGTCATCCAGATGTAAGTGCAACCATCACAGAGTCAGCATAGTGTTGGGATTACTAGTCATGAGGAAACTCAGTATTCAATTCTCAGTATATAAATTCAGTAATCTGTAAGCCATTACATTTTGACAGTAACCTTCCCAAATGCGTATGTGTGTTTGTGTGTAACAGATGAATTATGAGTGAACATGCATGACTTAGGGACAGAGATAGTGGCTGGTGAGTGCTCTGCTGGGCAGTGATAATGCTCATCCAATTGTTTGCTGATTACAGCCTGTTTGCTGGTGCTGACATCATAGATAATTCAGTGGACACGGTGCCGGAGCATTTCTGTTTGTCAGGAGCAATATGCATTGTGCACTTTTATTACCACAAATGTAACGTAAATGTCCTGTATACATGACTGTTGTGTGTACACGTGTCATCACACATTGTACAAATGTTCACAGTGTGTAAGCTCTTAAACTTATTTTACTTACTTTAAATTTTACCCAACCTCTTTGTTTCCTGTTGTCCCTGTGACTTCTTCTGAAGTGTTATAAATTTGGATAAACAGGCCTCTCATTAACCTGCACACCATCTGCCCATCGGCTGTAGATTTTAGTTGTTTTATTTACTGTTAACGCAGCACTCAACTGTATGTGTGGTCGGTATTTCGTTCCAATGCCGGCTGCATGATGCCAACATTTTCTCCTCTATCAGGCTGCATGCTCAGTTGCTTTCAGATCAAAAGCACTCGCTGCACCTTATCATAGGCTTCCATTAATCAACCATGTTAGTCCACTGGGGACATTGTCACATGAATATTTAAAGAAATATCAGTACAAAGAAACTGTCCAAAGCACATTATTTAAACGAAATCTCCATCTGCAGGTAAACTGCTACTATTACTACTGTTATTGTCTGTACCTCTGTGTGTATATTGTGTAGGCTGCCTCCCTCCCCTCTCTCTCTCCTTCAATCCCTCTCTCTCTTTCTTTCTGTTCCTCTCTTGCCCTCTCTCTCTCTCTCGCCCCCTCTCTCTCTCCTTCACCCCCAACCGGTCGAGGCAGATGGCCGCCCACCCTGAGCCATGGTTCTGCTCGAGGTTTCTGCCTCTTAAAAGGAAGTTTTTCCTTGCCTCTGTCGCCTAGTGCTTGCTCTTGGTGGGAATTGTTGGGCTTCTGTAAATCACACACAGAGTACGGTCTAGACCTGCTCTTTTATGAAAAGCACTGTGAGATAACTGTTGTTGTGATTTGGCGCTATATAAATACAATTGAATTGAACTATTACTGGCATTTACAGACTAGATTTCTGTCACCCCCCATTTTTAATTTTACCAGCATTTCTGAGGGACATTTTTACCCTTTGCATCAATGTTGTGTCAATATGTACTATTTTTAGACATGTTGAAAGAAGCATTGATGTTTTCTGTCCCAATTTAAAAACATACAAATGCACTGTATATATAGAACTACTCTATGAAAGAAGGGATGGGTAGATGGATGATAAATCAATGGTCAAATGTAAAGTAATAAAGGAGAATCAGTAGATGTGGCTCTGTGGATTGATGGATAGCTGTGAATAGAATGTGACATGGAGATAACATAATAGACCCCCTAAGCTGACTATGTGGGAGTAATACTTCCCTTCAGTAAGCATGTAATAAGTCTAAGTGGCTGTGACATCACTCTGTATGACTGGTATATATTGTGAATGACCAAAAAACAAGTATGCCTGAAGCTACTAATTAATCTCTACAACTTATGGAAGAAATGTTACAATTTCCCCTTTCATTCATTAATAATTGGCTAATTAAATGAAAATATAAACAGTAACAGCGTGTGTGAGCACTGATGGCTTGGCGCTCAGTTTGAGCTGCGAGAGACAGACCCTTGTTGGTGGTTTCTTAGTGCAGGATCATTAATTTGCATCATGATGAATGTTTAAAAAAGCAGTCTGGATTTGGAGGTTTGAAAGTGATAATATTAATGAATGCTAACAGAGGCTGGTGCCTGTAAAAAAAGAAGAAGTTTAAAATGGGAAGTTTTTGAACATTTGGAGAGGAGGCTTGATTAGTAATCAGTAGGCCTGGTCTTCAAGAGGAAAGTTTCACTGCGCCTGCATCAGCACAGCTACTCTGAAGTGTTTCAAACATAGCAAGTCCCCATTGTTACAATTAATTTTAGTGCATGTGAGGACAGGGCATTGCTGGTCTATGTCAGACATTAATTGGTCATCTTCCACCATGTTCAAACTAACTTCCCACCATATACTTTCTATATCTATTTTTTCTTGCTGTTTATTGCATCCCTCAGTTTTACACCTCCCTATAGTATCTTGTACACATTTAAGTTGTTCTCGGAAGTTGTGCCAATTTGTCAAATTACTTCTTGTAATGTCCTGACAGACAAGACCATCAGCTTGTTCCCCTCAAGGCTGCGTTCTTTCCCCTCTGCTATTCTTCTTTTATACCAACAGCTGCACCTCCAGTCACCAGTCCGTCAAGCTTCTGAAGTTTGCTGATGACACCACCCTCATTGGGCTCATCTTCGGTGGGGATGAGTCTGCCTACAGGTGGGAGATTGACCATCTGGTGACCTGGTGCGGCCAGAAAAGTCTGGAGGTCAACGCTCTGAACACAGTGGAGATGGTCGTAGACTTCAGAAAGAGCCCAGCCCCAAACTCCCCCATCATCCTGTGTGACTCCCCCGTCGCCACTGTGTACTCCTTCTGCTTCCTGGGCACAATCATCTCCCAGGACCTCAAGTGGGAGCTGAACATCATCTCCCTCAACAAAAAGGCCCAGCAGAGGATGTACTTCCTGAGGCAGCTGAAGAAGTTCAGCCTACCAAAGACAATGATGGTGCACTTCTACACCGCCATCATTGAGTCCATCCTCACCTCCTCCATCACCATCTGCTGCCACTGCCAGGGACAAGGGTGGACTGCAGCGTATCATTTGCTCTGCAGAGAAGGTGATTGGCTGCAATCTTCCATCACTTCAGGAGCTGTATGCCTCAAGGACTCTGAGGCGAGCAGGAAAGACTGCAGCTGACTCCTCCCACCCTGGACACAAACTGTTTCAGACTTTTGGCAGGAGGCTGCGGTTCATCAGGACCAAAACCTCTCGCCACAAAAACAGCTCCTTCCCATCTGCAGCTAGCTTCATCAACAAGTACTGACACTCCCCCCTTGCAAATAATACATGTAAACACTATTTCATTTCATATCATGCACAAACCTGGCATATTGCACACATTTGTTGTTAATTGTTAATCTTTGTTGTATATTTTCATATTGTTATATTATATGTTTGTGTACGTGTAGGACCTTATCACCAAAACACGTTCCTCGTATGTGCTAAACACTATTTGGCAATAAAGCTCCTTCTGATTCTGATTCTGATTCTGAAGGAAAAAGCTTGCCAGTGTGCTTCTGTACCATATGGTGAATAATACATGCATTGGCATGTGTTAATACACATTTTTATACATATATTTTAGATACAGGAAGATTTACAGTACAGACTCTAGGGGTGGAAGAGTGCAGGAAATCAATAGAGTGAGAAACAATGAGGGATAGAAAGAGGGTAAGAGGGAAAGAAATGTGTTGCTAGAAATGGAAACTCCTGTCACCGTGTAGTGTCACTCTTTGAAGCGAATTGTAACACCTGCTTGTAGGGAAGAGAGGCATTTTTTCTCAGCAGACACACAAAACAAAACAAGTGTGAGTACAGAAACACACTCACCAAGGCATACGGTCCTTAAATTCAGGGGTGAGAAAAGGCTAGCATAAATAAAAGTGTCTGGTTTCAAGAAGCTGAACAGTTAAACACATCATTTCACGCTGCCTTGCAAGGGACTAATTACGTTGCATTCAAGAAAAAGACGGGGGAAAGAAGAGAGAGAAGAGGAGGGAGGGATGGGAAATACTTCCTTCTTGTTATCTGTTATGCCAACCTTGCAAATATAGCTTGAACCAACAATCTTGTTAGGAATACACGCCTCTTGCATTTCAAATATGCTGAACTTTCATTTGACGGCTGACATCTTTGTCCAGAACTCATTCCCAGGGCCAGAGACAGTTTAATCAATATCTGACCAACCAAGCTTAGTCCCACAGCTAAAAACCAGACAGCTGAGATTTAAAGAAATCTCCTGCAGGTTCACACTCCTTACTTAACCAGCATATGTCATGCTGAAGTGTCCTTGGGCAAGGCGCTGATTCACTGCCAACTTTATTTGCTGTTCTTTTGACCTCTAAATGGAGGCGGACATTTGACAAAACAACTCATTATCATATGTTTGTTACATTTAACCTGTAATGACATCGGGTTGAGCCTGGGTGCTGCTCTGCTAACAACGAAAAGAAGACTGACTTTATGGACCCAAAGAGCATTTGTCTGAGCTTTTGAACAAAAATAAAATCTATTTTATTGCAGTGATATCAGCCCTGAACCAGAAAATAGACTCATATGCCCAGAAAATCACAGCGTCTCATTTTCCCTCTGTTCTGATTGATTCTGTATGGTACACATTGGTCTGATGCGCAAAGGGGGAACAAACTCTTTCTTTCTGTCTATCACCTTGTTTTTGTTCGGGTAGACTGAACACTCATGTAAGCTCAACTTTCCTTGGGATTGTAGTAAAAGCATACAAGGGCCATCAGTAATTCAGTTTTAAATTATAGTATGGTAATCGATCAAAGCTACTAGTCTTCTGCTTGTAAAGTACAGCAAAATCTGTATGTACGATTTGAGACTCGCAGTATTGAAACTGAGGCTTATTTAGAAAGGCTTGAGGCTTATATTTTATCCTTGGGGTATTATGTTGTAATTGCTTCTTTTTACAAAGACCTTATGCACCATTGTCTGATCCATTCCCGACCAGTGGAGAGTGCCTCAGAAAAGAGAATAAACACGGACATGCAGTATTGTTGATATGAAGCATCCAAACCAGGCCCAGTCAACTTCAGTCTGAAAACATGGGTAAACATGGACTATAGAAATAATTTGGATACATGTTTTGTGCATTGATTGAATAGCCCTGGACAGGCGACTTTTTGTACAGACAATTAACATTTCTGCACAAACGCAGCCATTTGGGTTAGCTGACAGGCAGTCACAGACATTAAGGCTAACATTTTGGATCTCTTGTCTTATAGTCCGATGCCTGTTAGTCCAGAGTCATAATTGTTTACAGAGGGATATGAATGATACATTTATTCACAAAATCTTCAAGAAACATTTATTATTTTACTGCAGGTATTTTTCAATAATCCACTGGTGGACAGAGTGATGTTAAATCTTGCATTTATTCTTATAAGGTGGTACTGTACAAGTGTTAGAAAACCTCCAAAACACACACAAAGAAAAAACATTTAACAACCTTTTAAAAAAGTAAGAGCTGCAACACCCATAGCTAATAAGTGATGTGAGTGTTAAAACTACAGCAGCTTTTACTTTATTTGCCTACAAGCCTGATTTAGATCTGCTGGGCAAGTTTGGCATACTGTATGTTGAAATTATCTCACAATAACTGGACAGACCCCTCACGTTAAGCCTTCTGAACATAAATGAGTGACTTTGTAAGTGAGTTACAACCTTCTGTTCTGTGAGCGGCTTCACATTTAAAAAATGTATCTACAGTACAGTTCAGGAAGCATTGCATATACCAACAATGAGTGTTAATTGTAGAAAAAATTGCAAAGTTTACAATTATCATTAACACAACCAGGTTACAGAGTCACTCCCTGAGCCTCATGAGGGCCTTTGTCATTATCTGATGCTTTTTCCATTTTCCAACACCGACTTTCATATAGAGAGACATCCATCACAAAAGATTAACGACCATTTCTGAAGGTTTTATTTAAAATGCTGGTATTACATAATTGAATGAGAAGAGGCAGGTTGAGGGGAGGTGGATACATAAAAAAAGTAAATTGCAACACGTCATTATAAAATAAGGTTTGATGGTATGTAACAAGTCTCTGAGTGCATATATAGCTCCTTCATTATTTTGCTTATATCAGATGATAATCACTGTCAGAACTAACAACTGGATTTAAATGATGTCTAATCAGTGAGCTCATGTTTTCTTTTTCATTTAGAGCTGGCCATATTGTTAGATTTCCATGCTAATTTGCAGTATTACCAGAAATCATAAATGCTCTTATCTGTTATCTGTTCAGTACAAATTCAATTCTAACTTTATCAGAAAGGTTGAGAAACAGTGCAGGAATCTGAGCCATACAACCCTTTGGGCTTGTTGACTTGTCAAAACTGAGCAAATACGAAGATCAGAAAACTAGAGAGGATAAACCGGAAAGGGACTAATGGAGATAGAGCAAGCAGAAGCCTCAGTCTGAGAAGGAAACAGAAGATGGGAGAGACAGGAAGGCAGGAAGAGGGGTGGGGAGGTAGACAGTGTCAGAGAGATGCAGATGGCAGAGATGAGGTGGGACAGAGAGGGAGTGATAGATAGAAGAGGTTTATTTGCTTTTGTTTTGCCAACATCATTTATCGTCACTGAACAGCCTCCCAGTGCTGAGAGGCTATATGACAGAAATCAATCAGAGGGCAATCGTCCATACTCGTCCAATGATGCGCAAACCCATCGATACAGGCATTAGGCGAGGAATGGTAAGGGAAAGATGCATGGGGAGAGAGAGAAAGGGGAAAAGAGAAGAAAATAACTTATAATAAAAAAGAAATAGAGGAGAAGATATAGGAACGCTTGACCCTAAAATGAATGTTGTGCATGTGTATATCTACTCATTCAAGAGTCAGTCCTTTCATATTTGCCTGACCACCAAATACTCCCGGAAAAATGGAACATACTGTTATGAGATAAATATATGAGTCTGCTTGGACTCACCATACAATATTTTGGGAACAAAAGAGTTGAATCATGCTGCATTAGTTGAAAGTAATTGCATGTGCTTTCTGGGTCGCTTTACTCTCTGTGATTTAACAAACTTGGTGTTTCATCTCAATTAAAGACGCATTGATTTGTTTTCAATCAGTTCTCATTTCTGAGATTGACAGGATACACAAGTCAGGTGGTTTAGGCTAGATAGCATAGTTTGGGTTACCGCTAATCCTAGCAAAGCATAGCAATTTAAAATGTGTAGCCGCCTGAAAGTCCATTTCTCGGATTCCACGTGTATGCTGAGTGGGATGTAAGCCAACATAGTAACAAAATAACACGAAACATTAATTTTGAGGCATACAGTGTCAAGTGCTTTGTTTTGGAATATATAAGTCTTTAATATTTTTGCATCAGAAGATGTTTCTTTAAAACTGTATTGTAATTGCAAGGTCATTATAAATATTGACACAGAATTAAACTGTCTATATTAATATATTAGATAACATGTTAGTCATGTTACCTTTAGGTGCTCATCGAAGGAAATAAAGCATTTGAATAGTAGCTGACATGGTAAGTCATAGATTGGAAAAGAAAATTATGTTTGCGCTGTATGTGTGTGTGTGTGATTTTTTCAGTGTTTGTGCGTGTTTGTTCTATTTCATTGTGAGTGTAGTGTGAGTCAGCCAGGGCTTTTTACTGGCCAGAGCTAATACAAGTTGTGGAGGTCCCTGCTGAGATCAATACATCAGAGCCTGGAGCACCTGTCAGGAAACAGTGCGTGCTTGAGTGTGTGTGCGCGTGTATGTGTTTGTGCGTGTGTATAATAGCATGTGACAGTCATTAGACTTCAGTCAGACCTCCTGCCCACCTCACTGGAAGAGAAACAACACGAGATCACATAAATCAACTGTTGCACATACAGTGTAACACAACACACACACACACACACACACACAAGGGAGGGTGTGTGTGCTGAGTGATGCTGGCCAGAGGCACGGCCGACAGTGTGACACCTCTGATGACATGAATGGGAACCCCACCTGACATCCGCCTCCCTTTCTCTGCCCAACGGCACACAGATAATAGTTCCAAGGCCAATGTCACTTACACACTGAAAAATGACCACAGGCGTGCACACACACTTTTGGTGCACACCTTACACACACACACACACACACACACACACACACACACACACACACACACACACACCCCACAGTACAACATGGGTGATGTATGTGGAGGAAAGGAGGCTGCAGTGAAGCACACAAACCGACTTACATCAGGCTCTCATTTTGGTGCATCATGTCACATGTTACATGCATGTACACATATGCATTCCCATGTGCACATCTTACACAAACAGCCACAAAAACATGCATTCAGCCCTGAAGGAAAGAATGACCTTACTCTCACATGAGAGCACAGGATGCCTTATATAGCAAGCCTACACATACAGTTGATATCATGTATTTGCAGTAAACTGGGAAAGAAACACTCACAGAAACACTTACAGTCCTCTCAAACGTTTTATATGTACAAAGTACAAAGATGATTTTTTTCTTTACTACTTACTTTACATATATGTTACTTTATATGTGATGCATGTGGGCACATAGAAACACAAGCATATTATAAACGTAGTCTACATGCTAAAACAAAGTCAGGTATATGTGTAAGTAAGAAAATATTTTGTGATTGAATGTGAGAGTAAATCACTTGCTTAGACTGAATCTTTGTTTATCCAAGGACCAAGAAAAAATGTCTTTCCTCCTTTACACAATCTCACCCTGGAGCAGCTCAGAACAAACAAAATATTTTATGTTGGTCCCTAGAGTAGTATGAGAAGCGCTGCTCAGGACTCAAGGCAAGCACTCCTGTTTCACTTTCTTGCCCAATTTTATCCTGAGGGTCTGGGTTTGAACCAGCTACTTTCCAACCACATGCCCACTACCTTTAGACTGATGATTTTGCAATTACACAGTGCAGGAGGCCTTCTGACTCTGCTCTAACACACAGTAGTTATGTTCAGTCTAGTGTGAATAGATTACTCTTACTTACTAGTTTGTGAGAGTTTTCATGTCATCACAAGGCATGTTTAGCTGCAGTCTTGTTTTTACTGTGGTTTATCAAAGAGATGTGTTGTTTTCTGGCTTGTTGGTGTTTTAATAAATTTGACAAAACAATACAACATTTATCGAGGGTATATTAGTAAGAGGCAGCAGGGACATTTCCCAGTTGAAAAAAGGAGAGAGCCATAAAAACTTAAGTGCCCAGTATGATAAATTTGGCCTGGAATCATCCTAGACTTCTGTGCTGTCCAGAGAAAAAAAAAAAAGAGGTGATGTCATTAAAATGCCTGTCAGTGGACTTTTTTTGTTTGTGTAACTTTTTAAAAAGATGTCTTAATTAGAAATGAAACTGTAATTTGACATAATAAATTATAGAAAATCATACATCTCTCTTCTTATTCTGTTTTTGGCCTTTTGTTGATTGAACAAGCAATTAGCAGATGACAAGATTTTATCATTTACATGTAAAGGTGCCATAAGTCACAAAAAATAACACAGTTAAAGTTCACACATTCTTGCTAGACAAACTGCACCACCTCCTCCTCGCTTCCTGTGGTTTATTTTACATTTTTACAAAAATGCTGACATGCACGTGGGGGTGATTGATGAGAATTGGGGACGCCCTCTCCCCAAGACATCTCCTGACTTGTATGAACAATGAACCTCAGCTTATTTTTTGATTGAGTGGATCATTCAGGAGAGTCATCTACCTGTCACAGAGAGAGATAGCTAAAATACATTGCCTATGATAATGGCTAGACAGGAAATGGGTCGTCTTTTAACTATCATGTATGTTTTTTTTCATGAGTGGAAATTATGCTTTGTTTGAGTCAGAACACATCCAGTATCTTTACATACATGATACCTGTTATACTGAACAACACAGCCACCAAAATATAGTGTCAAACTACAGTAAATAGACAAGACATTGCCCCATTAAGTGGATTAAGTGGAGGCATATTTATCACAGTTCCTGCAGCTTTAATGACCTCAGGTGCAGAAAAAACTAACTTTCAATTAAAAATGTCTACCTATAGTGATGGATGCAGGAATCCTTTGGGCCACTCAGTAACAAGATGCATCATTCCTCCCCAGTATAATTACAATCAAACAGTTTGTGTGGCAGCTATAGCCTTTAGACTCTGAAACCTTGACCTTTAATTATGGCACCTCCATCAGTGTAAATTTGGAATCTCCGGAGCACACTGCCAAAATGCATCATTCATCTATGTTTAGGCAAAATTAGACTGGGGGTGTTAGGCAAATGTTTAGACCCTTACTTGTTGATAGGACCAACTGGGGAAATTACATCATTGTTTATTGCAAAATGTGTTGTGTTATTACAGTATTACCAGAAATTTTATACAGTTACATAGACACAGCCTGAACTTTAGGGACCTTGCATCAGTTTATTGGACAATTTCCTTTGTGGTTTCTTATAATATAAAGAGTTATGGTGTGATGCACCTCAGTGTTTTGGCTGGCAGGAGCAATGAAAAAGGTAGAAATGAGTTAAAACAGATGGAAAATAAAAGAAAAACACAAATAACAGTTGTTTAATTCTCACATCAGTTAGCAGATTTTTTATTATAACCAGACAGTGTAAATACTATTGAGAAAGTGCAGGTCCACACAGTTATTCGCAGAGGAAATTAGGTTTACCACCAACATGCCTCAATGTGCTACGAAGTTTCAACACTGCACACTGATACATCCTTTTGGCAATGTAATTACAGTATGTGAGGGAAGAGACACCACGCAATTACACATGTTACAAATCTCAGTTATCAGGGCTTAGATTTGAAAGTGTCTGTAGCCAATTTGTCATGAACCTAAAAGTCTGAAAGGAAATCCAGGTCAAAATGATAAATCAGATCCATGCCTGGTTGTCTTTAGTGTTAGCAAGGCTAATAGCCATTCCCAATTCCTGTAAATTAAAGCAGCATGTCACTGTCAAGACTTGCAGTATTAAGAACTATATGGGTGTAGATATAATTACCCAACGCTAGTCATATATCAAATGTACAGATGCAAGGACACACACACACACACACACACACACACACACCACAAGGTCCTTTAAAACATATGTTACAGCACTTTTATTTCGTCTCATCGTATTCATTTTATTTGGACAGGTAGGTTGGCTACTGGCAGATTTAACAATTTACCACAGTCTGGGGTGGTCTGCATCTCATCGATCAGAGGGCTACCTATTCACCCAGTGACATAAATTGACCCATGTCCCTAAACAAAGGTTGGGAAGATAATTGCACCTATCATGGGGTTACGTTCTCTAGCCTGCAACTGTAAAAAAAATACATCTTTTAATCTGAGGCTGATACATTACTCCTTGTGTGTGTACCTTAAGATTACACTGTTGTAGTACAATAGTGTATTCTCTGTCTTTGTGTGAAGCCAGTGTATGTGTGCATAGAAGTGTGTTTGTGCATATGGAAGCTGTATATGCCAGCGGTAATTAAAGAGATCCAGAACTGCTATGGGTGACAAGGGTTGTTGAGTGCCATTTCTGTCACTGCCTCTAATGGGTGATGTGTATTTCACATAGGCAGTCATATATATCTATATATATCTATATATCTATATAGATATATATATCTCTGTCTGTCTGTCTGTCTGTCTGTTTAAGTCTGTCCTTAACATTAGTCCTCTTGCAGTTTATACTAACAGTGGGAGTCAGTGTAAAAGCTGTCCAAGATATATTTCTTCAATTTCTACCCACATAAATGTAGTTATGATGTGTGGTAGCTGTTTATGAGTAGTACACGGCAGAATAAGTATTGGTTGGATGAATTGATTTCTGTTCTGCTGTCTCTCTATAAACATGCCAAACACGCTGCTGAGGACAAAGGGAAGTAAGAGCAGGGGGGCATTTATTTTAAGCAGCATTATTAATAGTCTTGTACTATTTCGTTTGAAGTAAAATGCTCGGCCGCACATGACAAGAAACACCGGTGCTGTTGAACTTGATGCGGACGCCAGGGCTTGTGTGTGTGGTAGTTTCAATAGTGATGAGCGGGACTCAGAAATCAGAAAGGGATGGGGGAGGGTTGCATGTGTGTGTTTGCCTCAAGGGTTTTGATCTCTCTCCTCACTTAACAGAAAGGAGTCCATCAGCAACAGATACCCCTTCAATTATTCAGGAGGTTAGCATGAAATATAAATGTCTGCTTCCTGAAGTGAGGTGTGGGGCTGCTCTGGTTCCTCTTAGTCTTTCAGCCTACTGTACTCTCACACAGAGGTTAGGCTTGGCAATTGATTCCCTTCAGCGATGATTGCGGATGACTGTTTTTGTCTTGTTATTGGTTGAGACCACAGCTACTAATGCCTCAACCTCATCAATTCTGAGATACTCTGCTACTTTTGTGACACAAATTCCTGCTTAGTGAAAGCTCCACGTCAGGTGCAAACAGTTGTGTAACTCGACTCTACTGAATGTGTGTTTGAGAGAAAAGCAGTTCAATAGAAACTCCACTCTGATGTGTGACTTTCAACTCCAAACATAGCATAGAATTTAAAAAAAAATGTTAGAGGGGGATAGAAAATGCTTGTTTCAAAGAAGTCTTTTTTTTGTATAATACTGCTAACCTATATCAGCTTGTTTGCCAAGTAAGCACTGATTTGGTGATTTGCAGGTCAAGAGACATCTAAATGTCTAAACATTTGTAGATGTCTAGGTTATTTAAATGTTTTTAAATTGTAACTATTAAATTTAAATGATATGTAGTTAGGGACCTGCAATAAATTGAAATACAGTTATTTGAATTCTACTGAAACAATATGTAATCTACAATATGACCTGCAAATCACTAAAGCAACGCATGCAGTGAAGTTTTCATTTAAGTTTAAGTTTCAATTGAATCACAACATCTATTATTGGTCCAACATGATTCTTGATTCTTGATCTCATTTTGATTTGAAAGTAGTTTTCAGTGTTGGATCTAGCCATGAATGTGTATTGTTCCTGGGTTTTGTAGCCCTTGCTAAGAACTGCAGTTAGAGATTAGCTAATAAATTGGCTGAACAAAACAGGATAGCGGGCTTCTGACAAATTAAGATACACATACAGTATTTGTACAGTTTGACCTCTGTTCAGCCTAAAATTGACAGACACTAGTTTTCTACATTGTTTGTCTGTATCACCATTGCTACATTTTCTCCTTGTAGAGTTAAACATCTTTGCAAAGTTAAGAATTCTTCCATTTGTAATGCAGTAGCTCCTCTTTGTTTCAGTTCATGCCTTTAGTGTTTTACTGTAATTACAGCATGTAAACAGGGTAGTTTTCTGAAAAATACAGGCATGCCACACAGTCAGCCTGCTCACTTCCATGGTTAGACTGGAAGCAAGCCAGTTGTCCCTGATGCCATGTCACTTTGTTTAAGGTGATAGCCACTGCTTTTCTTCTCCTGTCTTGTGGATCCCTTTGTGCCACTGTCTCATTTTTTACTCTTCATGATGACTGGTCCTGAAAGAAAGAAAATGTGGAAAAAACAGCTCTGCATAGACTCTAATGTTAGCTCCCTCTCTGGTTCTCTCTTTCCAGGTGGTCCATCACGTTGGTCCTCCCCTCCTTGTGACTGCTGCTGCAAGAACCACAAGGGCGACGGTGAGGGCGAGAGTGGCACCTCCTTCAACGAGCTCTCCACCTCCAGCTCTGAGAGTCAGTCAGAAGCAAGCTCTCCCCAGGGAACGGTCATCTGTGGCCCCGTCAGCCGCCAGTCACACCCCCACCCCAATGTCCAAACCTTGGACAGGCCGCCGAAAAAGGGCCCCATCGCCATGCTCCAGCAGTCCGAACAGCGGCGGAAGAGTGACTTGCTGCGCACGCTTACCGCGAGCTCCCGCGACACCAGCACCTGCAAGAAAAGGCAGGCTAAAGAGAAGCCGACGGTTGAGGAGGAGCTGGAAAAGTGCATTCAAGACTTCCGGAAGATCAAAATCCCAGAGAGGTTCCCCGAGAGGAAGTACATGTGGCAGGCTGACCTGCTGAGAAAGTACCGCCTCTGAGCCAGGAAACAGGACACACATGAGGCCAAGGATCAGTTTACATGTTTTTTGATCTTGACTTTTGCAACAAAGAGGATAACACTAAATTCATATGAATCCAAATTCTGGGGGAAACTTCACCTTTATGCCAGTAGGGTGGAAGTCTACACAGAAGCTAGTACGAAGCATTTAAACCAGACTGTTCCCTTATTGACATATGTAGTACGTATGTGTGTATGTAGTTTAGGCCTACTGTATGTACTGTAAGTATGTAATGTAACTTGCTGAATGCTTCAGAGCTTTGAATAATTTATCCCCCAAGGACCAATCCAAGTGGGCAAAAGATATCCTCAATGAAACCATCAGCAAACCTTCGGTTTGTTGGCTACACTGGGGGTTATCGAGGGTTACTGGACTGCACACACTGTCATCATTTCACTGAAAAACCATAAAGACAAACATTGATTTACTATGTGAATGTGTGTGTGTGTGTGTGTGTGTGTGTGTGTGTGTCCACACCCAGGTGGCCTAGAGGTCATAGATAAATCTGCATCAAGACCCATTAATAATTCATGCTGTCCCGACAGTGTTCTCACTATAAATACACTCAGAGCTCTGTGCTGCCAGAGTAAAAAGTTGATTATTTTACTTTTAGGTAACATTTGGGGAATTCTGAGGTAGGAGGAGGTAAAATTTCATCAGCAGCCCCAGTCATTTTCTTGTATTATCAGTTATATTGCAAACATGCCCCAAGTGAATCAAACTGCCCTGCATTGCATTGATTTTTGCCGTGTTGGCTGGATGTGGTGCAGCACCCTGGTTACTGTGTGAAGGATAAATGAAAGAGCAAAGGATTTGATTTGATGGTCAAACCATGTGAAAATGAATAGGTTCAATAAGGAAAAGTCCTAATTTAACACAACTACTGTATACACACACATTTTCCATGTACTGTTCATAATAGGCATTTTGGCCAGTTACTTTACCAAAATGAAAAGAACACTCCAAAACATTTATTCTCACATACATATACGCAGAGATATCAATCATGAGATCATTTAAACCAAGCTGACACCTACAGTACAAAGAGAAATGGGACAGAATTGCTGGCTAACTCATCAACACAGATGGATGCTTTCAACCCTGACTGTTGACACAGCGATCAATAGTTATTGATGATTGGGTCTGGTGAGAGAGCTGGTAGATTTTGTTCTTGTTTACAGTTATTAAGCCCCTGGTTTACTGAAAAAGACAAGCTGTTCATGTATTTAGTGAAAATTTGCCACTATCTCTGTATTTATTTATGTACTCCTGGCTCTGTCTAAGGGATATGTTGTGATTGTAGTTACAGAAACCAAGATGGCAGACAGCCATTTTGAAAGAGAGCAATTCAAGTACATAATTTTCCCGGTAGGCTGATTGTTTATTTAAATCTCTTGCTGGATGACAAAAAGATTTAGAAATTATTTCAGGGTGCAAATTAAATTATTGACCACCGTTAAAAAACACACACAAACATTCAGTGGTGGTATGTTATGTCTTAGTGCTACACTTACAAATGCCATCCAACACAATCATTGTCAGATTAGTTAACTGTTTATTTGAACAGGTGTTATTGACATCACAATCTCTGTTTTAGGAGAGACATACTGTAGTAAAATGGAGAACATATATATATATAAAAAAGATTGAACATATGTTAAATATTAAATATTCTAACTTTATTTTGTAAGTTGTAAGAACATCTGCGAGGGTCAAATAAAAAGCATGCAGTCCAAAGTACTGTAGAAGGGATTTTCCAAACTCATGTCCAATGTATGAGACAAATTTGATTAGATGTAGTCTAGGTTTCCATAAGAGGAAGTAGCTGATATGATTGGTAAACAATCACAGCTTCAGGTAAAAACCAAGGTATTTATGAATAGTGGAATAGACAGATGTGATGAAAAATGTAGTTTCGGTTAGGAGGGTATCCATACTGATGAACTGTCTTGTATAGATGAAAGTTTAGAAGGACCTTCTTGGTAACACTAAGTAAATTAATGAAAAACATATGAGACAGCGGAAAGCATTTTCACAGAGGAACTTGATTAAAACTTCTTATTATTTATTTTGCTCCTTATGAAAGTGCAGAGGAGTGGGCTCTATAAACAATCATAGCTTTTACAAAGCACAAAGTATAAAAGGTAAATTAAAAGCACATAAATGAGAATATTCATATTCAAACATCCGTTTATTTAAAAATATCCCTATGTTAATAGATATGGACAATTTAAAAATATGTTCTATTATACTTATTTTTCTATTTAAAGGCCTTTAAATTAATAGATTATCAAATGCCCTTATGAGGCCCGTAAAATTGCCAAGTTTATGGGTAGTAATGAATTCCTAGTTATATTCAGTGATGCCCAATATGTCTGTTTTGGGTTTGTTATAGTATAAAGTAACATGGTTGCAATAGGTGCTAGATACAAAACCATTTTCCTCATGTCAATACAATGAATATGACTTATTTTTCTACATTGCTGGACTATTACATTTTCATTTTAAAGTTATTTATCTTATCAGTTGAAGTTGAAATATGTTAACCTAGACTACATATCACATGTAAATAAATACCATAAATCATACCTAACCAGAATAATGTATTATACTCTCTGTATATAACATCCAAATCCATGAGGTGTGGCTGCTACACTGTTCTTAGTGATGCAGTAGACTGACACTAATGTACTACAGCCATTCTTGTTTTGTCATTTAGAGTGTTGGGTTGAGGGAAAATATAAAAAATACCTATTACATATATATTTACCGCTATAACAAGTGATAAGCTGCTTACTTTTCAAGACAACAGTGTCACAAGCAGAATGTCTGCACATTTGCCTGACAGTGCAGAGGCAGTCACTGGTGACTAGAACATCTCAGCAATGTTGAATTGCAATCAATAGATTTGAAAATATATGTTCAGGCCTTTAAAAACAAAAAGAAAAAGTTTGTTCAAAACTGTTTTCAATGGTAACCCTGAAGCTTTTGTTACTGTTCAGTGCAGTCAGAAATTGTTGATCTGTTTTTGGTTATTTTGGGTCTGTCCTCCAGAACATTAGATTTGAAATTAAACAATTACTATGTGTTGAAAGTGCTGACTTTCAGTTTCTAACAGTCTTTCAGGGTACTTACATGCATGTTAGGTGGATAGTGTAGGATTTGTAGCCAATTTCTCCACAATTATAAGACAGTGCAGTAGGATAATGATTATAAACATACAGGCAAGGCAACTAAAGAGTTCTATGGTTCTATGTGTTTAATGTTGAATACCCAACTAAATGCAAAAAGCACCTAATAACAGCAAGAAGTGACGGCTGCAGTACAGGGCTGGCAGAGGGGGTGGTATTCACTACAAAGCATTTTCAACCATATACTGAATAAGACAGCTTCATTTGGGGGACACATTTCAATATTTCCCAACCAGCCTATTGTGGATGTAAACACTCAAGTTAAAGCTGACAATCAGAACAATCACAGTCTGTTTCATTTCAAAATCGCATGTGCTGGAGTAAAGAGCCACACAACAAAGACTGACTGCACTATATATAAATAATTATAAAAGTAATAAAATAATAAAAAGTACAAGTATTGTATTCCCCGTTCCCAGGAAGAAATTTCATCTTTTCACACATTTTTGTTGTTAGATAACATACAGCACAGTAGGTTCACTTTGACCAGTTACAAACAACAAAGGCTTATGATTAAAAGTCACCAATACGCAGGTTATACAGCTTATAAATACAGGAGGGATTATCTAAATTTCCGCATTAGGCCAGACGAAAGTTTGCCACATGTTGATTTTTACTTTGTTAAGCTTACTAATAATAGCATGCTGACTTGAACACTGCAAGATTGTTCTCCTTTTACCCATAAAACATGTGTTTCCAGTTGCTGGTACAATCATTATCTGGCCAAGTGATCCAACACAGTAAACAGTTTGAATAAACTGGTGAAACCATGATTCATATGAAAGGTGAAAGTCTGATTGTCAAGAGAGAACCGTTGCATAGTTTTCTGCATAGTTATTTTTGGCATCTGCAGTAGTTGTGCTAAGCGAGAAAGCAAGCTGATATAAGGGATCGTGGTTGCTTGACTTTTCCTGCCATTTTAAAAATGTGTTGGGTTTGTTTACTTTGAAATGATTCAACAAGAAGGTTGATCAGTCAGGAAAATCACAGATTTGTCCTAAGAGTTGATTAAAAATGCCATTAAACAGAGTGAAAATGAATCCCAAGACACCCGGTGGCCTTCTAGAGTAGACTACAGCTGTTTTTTGCACAATGTATAAAGTTAATAAAGAAACACAAACAAGAAAGTATTTAAAACAGACATAAATATGTTAATAATCACCTTACATGCACGACTAAGCCTCAAATAAGGCATCGGTCTTGAGAAAGAGAGAGAGACTGTAGATCAAGCTAACCACTTTTCACCTTTGGAGCACATGAGATGATATTAATTTATTTGGGCCTGAAAAGATGAAAGAACAGAAAGAACAGATGATGTAAATCTTGATAAATGACTGCATTTTTGTCAGATGTGATGTATGGAAAGAAAGGAAGAGAGACTGTGAACTGATGTTAAGTTTGTCAATTTATGTCATTTTGGAGTGCCCTACTTGAGTCTGTAATTTTCTCTCCTGAAGTTATAGTCATGTCCTGCAAGTGAAACCTGTGTATGACTGCAGGCCCTGTTTTTTTCCTCCTGCCTTTGGTGAGCCTGAGAACCACAAAGAAAATCACATTATTCTGATACCACCAAGGTAGACCTGGCACATACTGTTCAAAACAAAACGACATCTGTTTTGATTATTGTTGTTCTCACACTAAAAAGAAAAAGAAAAAATGGTTCAGAAACATTGTGAGCATGTTGGTATACAAAACTTATAACAGATTTAACTTAGTCTGTTGTTGTGAAAAAGATTGTCAAAAACAGATATTTAACAGAAAAAAAGAAAACTTGCAAAAAAAAAGAAAAAAGATAAGCACAAATGTGTTGATAGTGTCTGCTGTTCCTCCACAGGTGTATAACATAAATTGAATAAAAAGTCAACTCTGACGTGTGAACAAGCTCCTGCAAAACAGAGTAATTCTCACCAGGTGCATACGGAGTTCACAGACATACTTATTTCACCACAAATCATTCAGAAAATATAAGTTAAAATACAATTTTGGTATTTGTGGAAAAATTAAAACATGAAGTTTTTAAAAACAAAATTTAATTATATTAATTACATTATACATACATTTACTTCCAGAAATTAAACTGAATGTTATTTGTATATAGCCAAACATCCGTGGTGAGAGTTGCCCTGTTTTCCAGCTGTTACTATTTCTGCCTTTAGAGACAGTACAATTCATCTGAGAATCTTTAGATACAAAGCATATCGTAATTTTGAAAGTGTATGACAAAAACCAATAAACAAGACATTCTGTATAGGGACTAAGAGTTGTATTTGTTCTCAGTTCTCATCAGCTTTTGCTGTGGTGCTTACTAATCCTCAAGGGTCCACACATCTTCAAGGAAGACAGTAACATCAAAACATTCATTATTCATTTGAGATAATCCTTCACAAATTAGCAGATGACTGATCAGCTCCAGCGCATTTGCAAAATAATGTCACGCTCAACAATCCATTGTTTGGCTCTGCATTGATATTCTGTTTATTGTGGCAAAATGTTTACGTTCATCGGGTGGTCATATTATTGGACACTGACTGTAGATCACCAGCATTTATGGTTAGATCTAAGACATTCAGATCAAAAACTTCTCTATGCCCCAAAACTATTTGGGTGAGTTCAGTGTGTTCTCATTTTATGAAATAAAATAACATTAGTTGACATTAATGATGACTTGCAATCTACAAGCATATTGTTATATTTTTTTCATAGAGGTGCAGGAAGGAAAAGTGACATGTGGGCTGTCCAAAAATTACTAGCTTTTTTACTGTAAATATAGTGTACAGTAGTTATATTCCTATGTACTATTAATCCATTTTGTATTGTAAAATTGTGTGAATTATGCACTGCCTCAAAAATTCTTAACACAGTGGCATGTGTACTATTTTATGCTTATTATCACAATGCAATGCTTCCCGTTTTACACATCACTCCACACATAATCAGTGATGGTTAAATCTTCTGAAATCTCAATTTACTGTTCACTTTAGAGTACATTTTAGTGTTTGCTCTGTAGGGAGTAGTAAATTAGTGAACAAGGGATTAAGATCCCACATTGTACAGCACATCAGAATGCGTTCTTAATACATAACGTCAGTGAGGTTGACATTCTTCACTGGTTATGACAAAACTTGGTCCCACAAGCAGACTGTCTACATGAAACAGGTACAGTTAAGAACATGCATTGTAAGTTCAGGCAGGCTTACAGTTGGCAACAGGCTGACATGGCAGGCAACATAAGACAGTGAGGCAAGAACAATTAATAAGGCAGAAACCAACGGCTAAACTGCTAAGGCAAATTGGGTAAAATGCCCACTATATGTAGACAGATAGGCTAATGAGGAAATGAGAAGCAGCTGTGCAGGCAAGTGATTGAATCAGGTGACCTGCAGCGAGGCAGGGTTGGAAATAACAGGTGAGTTAAGTACACAAAAACACAAGCTGTGTCTTGCATCCACACTGTATATTCACACACAGCAAAGTTCACGTTACCTATCATAATAGTTTATCAATCAGTATACAAGAAATTCATGCACTGCATCATGTTGTACAAATGGTAAATGAAGCAAGACAGATTGATTTTATGTCAATCAAGCTGCAACATTGGGACAGTGCCGTGAAGACAGAACAATAAGCTACAATAAGAAAGCAAATACCTGGTGCAAGCACACTAGCACATTAGTAAAGCACAGTAAAGTACATTAGATTAATAATAACAGTGACAAATTTCAAAATTAGTCTAATTTCCATGTCACTGTGGTGTTATATTAATAACTAGACAGTGCAATTTCTGGAGAAATTGCAGTGTGAATGCTGGCTGTTGAAGGCTAATGCTAAACTGGATTGCTAAACTTCATGCAAGCTCTCATTTCAGCCTCTCTCTTAAACAAGCAGTAGATGCTCCTGTCTCTTTAAGTCCCCCCCCCCCCAAATGCTCACTGTGTTCTGATAAGCCGAGATCCTGAAGCAGGATGATTATGCCGCTCAGCAGTACAGATAGACTAAGCATAGGAGTTGCCAGTTGTTATTGAGGCTGCAGGCAAATTACCATATATGGAAAACCAGCTCTGTATGACATCATTAAGAGTCAAGAGTAGAGCTTTGTTTAACGTGAACATCTGACACTGAAACATACATAAGACAGAAAATATAAGAAGCCAAATAAGTCTCCTTTAATCTGTGTGTGTGTGTGTGTGTGTGTGTGCGCGCGCGCACAGTTATGCATACATGTGTACTGTGTGTGCATAACACACAATTATGCATACATGTGTTCTCCAATGCAGTAAAGCTTAAAGCTCCATGTTTTGAGGGCTCTGTGTGTGTGTGTGTGTGTGTGTGTGTGTGTGTGCTGTATCTCAGTGTATTAATGTGTGTGTGTATGTGTTCAGTGAAGAGTACAAAGACAAGTGTTCACAAAATAGCTTAACTTCAGTCCACCAATCAGAACAGAGGACCCAGTCCTTCGATCTTTGATCAGCTAAGTTATGTCACCAAGGTAACCAGCTCTACAACAGAGACACATAGGAATATCCCTCTGAAATAATCTAAATCTTTGCCTCAAACAAATCTCCCCAGAGACTAAACTATAGATCGTATCGACGAAATGACTTGACCAGGAGCAGCAGAAGGCATTTGTGAACAATATGATGTATTTTTTGTTTGGATAAAGTTGAAAAAAGTGACCACTTTGGCGAGTAGAAAAACTGGTACGCTCTGGTCAAGAAAATTTGAGGAGAACTTACAATGGCAGCCAATGGAGAATTTTCTGTCACGCCTTGTCTTTTGGAAGGACACAGAGATAAATCTATAACTCCGAGGGATTTAAAAAGCCCATGTGAGGAACCACAACAAAATTTACTACGTTTCTGGTGTAAAATTATGCATGAAGAGTTAAAATTGTGGTCAAGCCAGCAGGTTAAAGAGAAAATTCTAAGACGATTTTCCGAGACTGCTACACTGTAGTGATTATGTCACCCACTCTAACTCACGCAATACACACCCATTATAAACTCAGAAAAAAGCATAAAACTTCGACAGCGACCGTGAACAAACCATAATATATATCAAAAACCTGAATACATCATTAATAGATTTCATGTGACCAATTTACAGTTTAAATCAAGTCTGTAGCTGAAAGTGTGCTGAACTGGTGAGTTTTCAAAGTGGAGTAGGTATGAGGAGGATTTCAACACTCTCTCCATTACCCATCCCATATAATGGGAGAATTTTCCTGGAAAACCTTCAATATTTTCAAAAGTATTCAAGGTATCAATGACAAAAGTAATAGCACCCCATTCCTCAATGAGCCGGACAACTTGGAGTTTGAACGGAGTTTCTACGTCAAAATCTGGTGGACTAGTTAGCTGACAAAAAAACGTGACGGAAGAATGCTTGCAGCATTCACACCCAATAATTTGTCAGATGCCTGATCAGAAAATGTTGAATTTCAAATTCAAAAGGATTGCTGTGACACGTAAATTAATTAAAACAATGTATGTCAACCCTGTCCCTGAACCGGAAATCAGTATTTTTACTTAAATACGTGACAATGTTTATAATATGGATTTATTTCATCACCGGCGTGCAATAAGCAATAAGATAATCACTGGCAAATGTGTTTTTGCATCAATGTGGGGCAAAGAAAATAGCTGAAACGAATTACAGACTGTACACACAGTCACAGATTGAGGTATTTTTCTCACTCACACATGGCTGAAAATATAAAATGTTGGATGACACATGATTTAACCTTACGTTAATATAGCATCAGCGGTGCAGAAATGAATGGCTGCAGTCTGTTTTCCGGGGGAATATCCCTGCTTTAAGCAGACGTAGCACTTCATTGCGACGGGCTGACACATGTTATGCAAATCTACGTATTTCTGTAATTGATTCCGTCGATGAATCGCCCCCGCCACTGTGCTCCACTAACACTAAACTCAAATACTGAGCAAATTTAATCTACATACTGAAATACAAATTGAAAGAGCTGGCATGAACAAGATACAAAAAGAAAGGTCATGTGTGTAGCAAGAAAAACTGTCTGGTCCTTCATAAAATGAAGGTCTGATTATGTTGACTTAAAGGGAATTCTTATATTCCGAAGCACACCAACAAACACTATGAAATATGAGTCATGCACTTTCCTGACCAGGGAAAGGCCTATGTCCCAGATAATAATTTCAAACTATGCTTTCTCCAGTCTTCATACAGCAACCTTTTCCACTTTAGGCACTTTCACTGATCATGCATGTCAATTAAAGTCCTAAGAATAATGAAACATAGAAGACGGAAATGGAGCAATCATGATCCCATTTTTCTTCTCAGTGAATGATGCAGCCACATCAACTATAAAAAACTTGTTTTCTACCTACTCCAAGTCCTCTGACAAAACTTCAATACAATTAAATTATCTATTTAGCAACAGCATATGGAGAGAAATCTGCTATTTCTGTCAGACCGGCTCGTCCCCTGACAATACAGTTTATTATACTGATTTCAAAGTCACAATCAGGAAGAGAAAGTCTGGTTGTGAGGGAAGAATGCTGGTTTCATGTGCCTCTGTGGCTGCCAGCTCTCAGTGGAGGGGAAGAGGAGGGAGTGTATGCATGGCAGGCTTAAAATAGCATCAGTGGGATCAGCTATCTCCTCAAGATCAGGCGATGGGTACATGTGGCTCTCAGAGCTAGCTTTAGCCAGCAATGAAGAAACTGATAAAACAATAAATGGGTGGAAAACGCGTGTGAATGGAAGTGTAAGGGAAAGGCCATGAAGAGTGTTGAAAAAGGGAAAGGTACTGAATTTGGATGAAAGGTGAGAAAATGAGGGGAAAGATGCAGAGGTGATGGACAGAGGGAGGGACAGGGAGGCTTGAGTATGAAAAAGATAGATGGGAAGTAGGCAGAAAGAAAAGACACTTTGTAGGCAGAGAAGGAGAATAAAGTTTTTATAGTTTTTTAAACTGTTTTAAAGACAGGTGGGGATGTAAGGTAGGAAAGTAAGGGACAAAAGAACAACAGCAATGGGAGGGAGGTGCACTAGAGGAAATAGAAGATTAAGAGCTTGGTAAAAAAAAAAAAACAACAGGAGAAGCCTGTGTTGGCTGTCAGAATCCATCTCCAAGATAAGAGCTTCAGCTACATGATCTGTTTTCCAGCATTACAGATGAAAGAGAGCACTCCTGCACTGCAATCAGATCAGCCGTGTATATCGCCATTGTTGACACTAGCCGGGATGATTTTCTCCGCAACGCAGCTGAATGATGCACGCTGCCAGGCATTGTGCAGCAAACAATGGTACAAGCCTTTGTGCACAATAGGCTGATCCAGCTTCAGCTGTGTCCTGCAGCCACTATCGCATTGACAAGATTAGTATAAGGACATTTAATGTGTTATCTCCTTTTCTCTGTGTACTGAACCAAGCAAAACATTACTTGAGGTCCTGCTGTGCAATGAAAGTCACACAATAGATACAGCAAGCTTGTTAACATACAGGACAGCAGACATGTCACTGAAGGGCTATCAATTATGAGAAACTTTTCAAGATTTAAGAGCTGTTGAGCTATTTATCCATCTTTTCAATGTTTGATATACTGTACTGTAGCAACACTAACTCTCACTCTTAACTTAGACTAGAAATGTCTGGGGTTCTCAGTTCATAGTTATCCAAGGAAGGTTACTCATTTCGTCAAGATGATCGAGACTGCTTGGTTCATTGGTTCATTAGTGTTCCTGGCCATTATGGTCGTTGGAGACACCAGAGGCCAAGTCACCTGAGGCCAAAAATTAACATTTATTAAGTTTCCTGGGAAGAGATGAAAGGACAGCACTGTAAGTGGGGGATAAGTGGTGTCACAGACCTCCTCTCCTCTGAAGGGGTCTTGACCATGATGATGTAAATGGCTTATTTGGCACTCCTTTCAAACCATCTGTCTAAAATGTGTATCTAGTGGTCCTCAAAAGAGTGTAATTTATTCTTCAGATGTAAGTAAACTGCTGAGTCCTAACGTGCTGAGATTTCAGCCAGAACTAAAGAAATCTATCGGATGAGAGATGAAACATCTACAAGTATCTTTAACCACGTCCAGCTGCCCTGCATTTTAACCTTCCTTGGATAAAACTAGTACGTTTGACCATATTCAACCCATTTTAGCTTTACTTCATTGGCTCCCTATCCATGTCATATCAGACTTTAAGGGGCTTCTGATGACATATAAAATTGTAAATGAGTTTACACCTTCTTATCGCTCTGATCTTATGTCCCCTCCCGTGCTCTGTGGTCTCAGAATACTGGGCTCCCCAGGGCTGAAAAAAAAACAGCTATCTGCAGGGCCTTTTCCTATCTTCCTGCTAAGATCAGACAGCCTGACTCTGTTGAGGGATTTAAACTTAACTTAACTTTCAATCAGTACTTGTTAGGGGTGTCCCTGACTAAGGATGTACACAGTCGAATCAGAATTGTTGGTCGAATCTGTGTGTGTGTGATGGGGGACGAGAGTTACACACGGTAGCTCTGCTTTAATTTTGAGAAGCTGCAAAGCTGCAGTTTCAGTTCATTAGTAACTGTAACTTACACTGTACATTTCCAGCTAAACTGGGGCTTATTGTTGACCATTTTCTCTCTGCTATACTCGCCTGCCATGCACCGGTCTTGTGCAAAGTTGTGCGTACACGCCGACTCGCTGCCAATTGCAAGCACCTCGCGGTTTCTCACAGGTGTATTCCAAGTACTGTTTAAAAACGATATAATATTCATTGTATGGTTAATCAATGGTGATAAATGATTTGAAGTCCCGCAAAGTTCATGCACAACTCTGCCCAACGCAAAAGTTCATGTACAACTTTGCAAGCGCAGCTAGTGCTCTGTCTCCCACCCTATCAGTTAGGCTCCGCCTATTGAAACATCAAATCTTTGACTATTCAGGGTCACTCCTAGTACTTCCATACTTCAAGCATTGTACCTGCTGCGTTTCAGAGTTGATCTCCATCTATATCAAAATGACTGAAAACGCACATCAAGTGGCCGTTCATGTACACTGGGCATGAGCATGCTGGTGTTAACGGGAAGCAGATTGTCTAGAAAGTACTACTACAGACTAATGACCACACCGGGGATTTTTTTGCCTTGACAGACAGTGAGGTGGAAGTGTTACTGAAAGTAACATGATAGTACAAAGTGACTGTGGCTTATCGCTATGCCTTGTGCTCGACCACTTCTCCTCACTACAGGGACACTTGCTACTGAACATAGACTATTTATGCTGCTCCCTGATAAAAGAAAAATGTTTCTGCTGATACCTTTTCAGAAAAAAAAACAAGAAAACAGATTTATAAATGTTAACCTGTTGTGTGTCAGTGATGTTATGATCGTGGCTTTGGACTCTTATGGTAACTTGTTTTAACAAGCTAGATAAAAGGTAATGCCCTGGCAGTGGCAAATAGCTTTAGTTTTATATTCGATTTGATTACATTAATGTTTAAGTTGAGATTTACAAGAAATAAACAAATAAGGTGCTTTTTACCAGCAGTATTCCCTTTACATAATAGCAGTAATAAGTGTTTGCAAACCGCACTTTTGTGTATCAGTACATTTAAATTAAAAGTGCACACTACACTACTTCAGAATTCATTATTCAATTTTGCCCATAACAATGTGATCAATCGCGATTGCATAATGTTATCGTTGCCCAGCACTAAAAAATACCAAAACATTAACACTGTCAATAGCATTGTGTTTTTGCTTTGCATGACTTATAAGACCCAGGAAGTCAAACGTGAGTGTCTGCGTCATCGTTTTTAAAGTCATCCGTTTTCGCCTGTCTACACTAAAACTCTACCCCATGCTGTTAAAACAAAAACAGGGTCAGCAGTGCTTTCAAATTTCCCTGTTAAAAGAGTTCTTTGTGGAGTTTTTCCTTATTCGAGGGCAATCGAGGGTATAAGGGCATAGGGTGTTGTAAGATATACAGATAAAAAGTGCCTTAAGGCACATTGTGATTTGTGTATTGGGCTATATAAATAAATAAAATTTACTTGACTTGACATTTTCCTGACCTCCTCAGTCAGTCTGCATATTTTAGATGTCCTTTAATAAGAGTTCAACTGAAATGAAACTGCTTGTTATTTTCCTGCTACAGTGCTCATATCTTATCTTCACATCACATGTCCCATACACTCCTTTGAGAAAAAAAATCAGCACTCAAAAGGGAGAAGCATAAGAGATGATAGAACTCTGGGGGTTTATCCTGATATAATCAATTTGACAATAACAACATTTTAGATTTGTGACTTTCATAATAGCACACACTATCTTTGCTTCAACCAGTCAGAAAGCTGCTTTCCATGTAGATTTCCATGTTATGTAGATGGAGTACTTGCACAGCAGCCTAAGACACGATGTCAGAGCCACAGACTTTGAACAACAACCCACAACAGTGCTAATAAAACTGGCTTACCAAGATTGCCTACCTTGTGTCTCCGTACCCCTGCTGATGCTCAGAATGCTGGCTCCGCTATCAAACACAGACACCTACATTCCCCTTCAGAAGCCAAGAGAATAAAGGAATATTTCTGATATTTCCCCAAAGACATATTTTCTTTCTTTTAATGGTAAAAAAAAACTATTAACAATTAATTTTAAAATTCCTTTGATATTTTCCTTGATTTGCCTGCAGAAATCAGTAATTGTGATTTCTGTTGGACTTTGTGACCACTAGCAATGTTTTGATGAGGGAGTCCCAGTTTCATTATGATTTATTAACACAAAATGACACATATAAATGGTCAAGCAGACTCGTGACAGCATACATATAGTACATATGATGCCCGTCGGTTTCACGCTATTCCTAACACCAAAACAGCAACTAACAGCAAAAGACAGGGAAGGAGAACATGGATGTAAACAAAGCATGTTTCCAAATATTTAATAAATATGCACTGCAAATTTTTCATGAGGAAGGAAATTAATTCAACGTCTTTGTTAGGCATATATGAGTTACACAATGCATGTTGCTTAGAAAGTCTGAATGTAAATAATACAGTGTTTGTTGCAAGAAAACCCCACAGGGAACCTTTAATATACCTTTCGTGTCTACTACGGGATTTAGGCTAATTACTGTATGTTACATTATCTCTGGTATTTGGCATTGCCCTAACATTGGGGACATGTTATAGATGTTAGACAAATGATAAACAAATCCAACCAGAGGACAATTTATTTTGTAAATATTCATGAATGATATTTTTAGTTCTGATTAACAGGCTGTAAAATTTTGTCTGTATTTATAGCTGACAGACAGGGATCATTTCATTGACCATTTTTAAATTGGTTGTGTCCTTTTATCTGCTAGTTTCCTCTCCTCCCTCACTACCACTTGCATCCTGTAAGGACATATCTCAGAGGAACACATGGAAACACAAAGTGGAAACAGAAGTCAACAGAATAGACACATAACGGCAACAAATCGAGCTACGGTTGTTGCTGTGTAGGTTGGAGATTTAATATTTAGGTGGCTCACTGTTTACACATCTTACAATTACAGAGAGCTGTCGTTACATTGAAGCTACGAAGGCATATTAGGGTTATTGCATCTAAAAAATGTAATTAAATAAGGAGCTGGGGTAGGGGAGTAATATTCAAAGACAAAATTAAGAATTTCCAATCTAGTCGTAAATTTCCAAGAAGAATAAAAAACTAAAGAAAATTCTGTTTTCGGTCTGTGCAGATATGGGAGAAAAGGTAGTGCTTTCAGAGAGTTGAGGGACTGTCACAATCCCTGGCAGAGAAAAAGACCCAAACCAGATTTTCGGCAAAGGTCACACAGTTTATTGAACAAAGGGAATTGTACAGGGAGGTTTGGCCGGAGAGAGGGGTTCTTTCCTTAATCCTGGGCTGAGGGAAAACGGCGAGGCTGCTGGCAAGCTGACAGACAGAGCAGACTGGGAAAAAGGTCCAAGTGGCTGGCGGACAGAGTGTATCTGGCTGAGTGGCTAAGGCTTGACGAAGGCAGTCTGAGGCAGAGGAGACCACAGGTTAGAATGGCAAACAAACCGATCAGAAAACAAGCAAAGATTATCAGAAAGGCTGGTATGTGACACAACATACGCGTTACTTCACAACGAATCAAAACATAAAGACAATCAAACACACATGGGTCACAGCCGGGGGCTCGGGACAGGGCCTGCAACAAAGCCACTTGAAAGCATGTGTCAAACCTTAGTCATTTATAAATGTCTGCAGTTTTTCTCCAATTGTTTATGCTTTTAGTCTTTGAACAGAAGGAAGCATCTCATAATACTGGTTGTTGAAAGCATCTTCTATGACAGCTGTTCAATTAAATTCAAGTTCAAGTTTTATTTATATATTGTCTCCCTGTTGTAACATCTGCATACTCTGCTTTTACAGAGCCTTTAACGGGGCAATATGTATTTTTCAGCGGCCACTAGCGGTGCGGTTTTAAGATTGCAACCAGGTGTGTGCTCATACGCGTGCTCGGCTCGAACCCATGTGCAAACAAAATCCGAAATGCAACCACTTTCATATACAGCAATCCTGCAAAAAAACACGGAAACACCTGCTCTGTTATTACCAACGTTCCTGACTTAGAGACAGATCAAATCAAACCTGCATATTGGCATAATATTGAAAGTGGCTATAAACAGACTCACTGAGAGACAGCTTCATACAACATGCTGGAAAATCGGGTAAACTCCCATTCCACCGTTACAGTAATATTTTTATCAGCTTGAGGTTGACTGAATCCATGCTCCCATTGCCTGCATTCAGCCGACGTGATGCATTGGTGTTAGCTCGCCTGTCTGCTTTCAGTAACCAACGTTATTTGTGTGTCTTTCACCAGATAGGCTCTGCAATGGGAGCACAGCTAAATGCACTGGAGGATAACAAAATGGTTAGTGAGCTAGACTGAATATTATGAGGAGATTGTTGCAGCACTTTAACCGTTAGTCCGCAGTAAGTAACGTTATTGTAGTGAATGGGTCTTCTACTGTGTTGTTGTCCTGTGCCGTTAAATTGCATTATTGTATGTTTGGTCTCTAAGGCTATGTTCAGACCGCAGGCCAAAGTGATGCAAATCCATTTTTTTTGCTCATATGTGACTCATATCTTATCTTTATATAAAAGTGTGAACAGCCCAAGTCACATGGAATCTGTTCTTTTCCAGTTCGACCTTAATCTGAATACTCAGATTGGAACTGATGTGACCTTGACGTCACTCAGGACTATTCCCCCATCAGACGGAGCCACAATGAATAAAAATGCTTTAAAAAAAAGCCTTTATAAACAAGTGGCTCTTCTTCTCTACCTTGCTATCATCTGCTCACAAATTCCCTTTCATACACCTGAAATACACCAGACCGCGAGCTCTCTTCTGAGCTACGTGCATGCTACTTGTCCGCATGGACACAGTGGAAAGAGAGAGAGAGAGAGAGAGAGAGAAAGAGAGAGGTGGTGAGTTGTAGGGCAGATGCATACAGCACCAAAATGACAGAAAGTTGTGAACATTTGTCATAATTCGGGAGAAATGTGACCCATGAGAGGACAATGAAATACAGGAGTCTCCCGTGAAAATTGGGAGGTGAACCTCTGGGTCTGTTTACTTTCTGTATGACAGTGTGCTGAGAGTGACGTCTTGTTATTCTTCTGCGCATGCGGGTCACTTTCAGTCTGTGGACAGTTCACACTGGAGTCTAATATGGGCCACATTTAAGCATAATGTGAACAGTCAAACAAAAAAACCGTGTCTGGGAAAAAAATCGGAATTGAGCATTAAGGCATGCAGTGTGAATGTGAGATGGTGGAGAAGCTGTTGAACGTTAGGAAGCAAACAGTGGCAGGTCCTTGCAAACAAAAGCTGGATGCATTTGCCTTTCATCAATGAAGGCTAGTGTAAACAACTCGCTCCACATTTGCTTTGTACCATTACATCCTTTCTTAGAGGGTGAAGTAATATGGAAAGCCATACAACTGTAGTATTTTGCACCGGGATAATGTAAGCAACTGCTTGACATTAGCCGGCGAGCTAATGTTATCTAACTTGAGCCAACTAAAGCACAAAATTACAATATATTTCATATACTTTGCTGTAATGTTTACCTATCCAATAGGATGAAAGCCAACTCGATTCCAAAACAAGCTGAGGTCTCTCCATGACTCCAGCCTTTCTGATGTTGACTGTGTTTTCACCCGACTTTGATCTAATTCCCGTATGGCCTGAGGAAGTAAAAAAATATTTTTTATTAGTAAGTAATTTCATTGAAAAACTACATATAGCCCCTTTAATAACACAAGCGCATCTGAAAAAATAGTATTTTCCAAGTTCTTCAAAGAGTTTTTTCTTGGAATATAATAATATAATTTAAAAAACAATGGATGATGAATGAATGAAACAGAAGAATGTGAAGTTATTTATGAAAGGATTTTTTTCTTTGAGTTTTTAATGCATTAAATGCACATTCAATTAATCAATGTATTAATTTCTTATAATTAAACACTGAAAAGCCTGTAATTAGACCAGTGGCACACTCTAGACTGCATAATGGAACAGTCAGATATAGGATCAAGGACGTCACTTTGTGTTGAAAAGTGGTGGGGACATAGGGGCTCAGATTAGGGGTGTGAAGAGACACTTACTCACGATACGCGATATTAGGTTCATGAGAGTGAGACGAAAGATCCTTTAACAATGTTTTAAAGATATCCTCAATGCCAATATATATGAGTGGGGGTCTGGGGGGACCTCCCCCAGGACATTTTGATCTTTAAACACTTAATTTCCTGCATTCTGGTTAAAGTTTCTGCACCAATTTATAGTGAAAATGTTTTTATTTATGGAAAAGGAAACACAAGATTCAGGTGGCACGTGACATTTCAAAATATATAAGTATAATAGAATCTAATGCAATGCAGCTCTCAGGCATTTTGTGTTGCTTTCAGATTTGTTTTTCCTGTAAATCAACTTTTCTCATGAAATATCATCCCTCCTGAGGCAACACATATGTAGACATGATTTAGTCTTTCCTCCTCTTTTGTGATGTTCACAGGGAGAAAACGGAAAACTTGGCCAAAAAGAAATTGTGTCCAGAAGTTCTTAAAGTTGTTGATTGCTGCATGCATGTTTTTGGGTCATTTTATAATCAGTAGCTTGTTTGTTTTGGCTTAAGTTACTTTTGTTGGACAATGCACATTGTTTTCTTTTGTATTTTAATTGTATTTCATGTTTTCTTAATGTACAAACCTTTCTAAAGGCATTTTGATTTGTTATTTAACTACAAGCTATATTTCAGAACATTTCTTTACAAATTATGCTTTAAAAAAGTGGTGGGGACAATCAGCCATTTCAAAAAGTAAAGTAAATGACAAGTAAATGACCCCTATGTCAGAATCAGAATCAGAATCATGTATAGGATAATGGGTAGCATTTTCAATCATTTTAAAGAGAGTGTAAAAGCCTCAATTTATGGCAGTAATTTAGTGATGTGAGTAACATTGGCATCATACTTTCTGACATGGCTGATCATTTGCTTTGCCTTAAATGATTTACCTGTTGCCAATACTTCTAACATTCTCATAACTAATTTTCAAGCCATCTGGATCACCTTTATCACTTTGGTGACTGTACAGTGTGTTGTCGCAATTGAAGGGAATGCCATTTCCAGTTAGAGGAGTCACATCCCTAGTCCATAGCCCATTGTTTTTTTTAATTATAGGGTGAGATCAGTGCTTGAAGTGAAAAAAAATAAGTGCCAGTACTCACCACCACCACCCCCAATAAATGTCTTTATTTATATGAAGGGAAACTAAATTAAGGTGACAGGTGACAATTCAAAATATAATGGAATATAATTCAGCTTTTGGACATTGCAAATTTGTTTCTTCTATATTTCAACTGCAATGCATGTTTTCTTATTGTGCATTGTGTCATTGCTAACATTTATAGTTGCAAATGGTTTTTCAGAATATTTTTAACAAAAGCTTCAAAAAAGTGATGGAGAGATTCAGATTCTGACCTGTCTCCAGCGTCCCCAGTGTAAATGACACTGTCAATCTGTCAATATTTTTAAATGTCCCGCCCCGTCCAGCTTGAGAGGCACCCGAGCTTCTCTTCTCCCTTGTCTCTCTTCGCTGACAGAGATTAGCAGGCAGAGAGAACGGGAACAGGTGAGTGTCACGTATGGCCCAGAGAACCTCGAGGGCATAGGAGAGGACCGGCAGCTTGGGAGAAGTCCTGGTACGCAAGAAAATGTCCCGGTACGCCAAAGAGTAAAATGTCGAGGTGCCGGTACTGCGTAGCAGGGCGTTCCGGCCCTCTTCAAGCACTGGGTGAGATGTGTAAATGTAAGACATGTTCCGAAGGAGTTTCGTCTTGTGTCTTTTAACTGCAGATACTCCTTATCTGCGTTAAAAGATACAAAATAACATAGTGAATGCTTACAGTACATATACAGACTGTCACAAGTGTGCAGGCACACCCACACATACAGCACCTACAGCACATGCACAGACTACTATTAACCAACAAATTGCTTACTTCCTGTCACACCTGTATTAATAGTTATGATAGTGACTAAAATCTTTTAGTGTTTAGAGCCTTGAAAACCTACAACCGTTACATACTGTACTTCATAAGATACTCTCAACCTCTGTTGCTATGAATTAAAGATGAATTTCATAAAGCTTGGTCAGCTGTGTAATATTGGAATGTTGTGGTTTCATTTTATTGTTTGATCCCTTTAATCTATGAGACAGGACTAAGATGAAAAATAAGCTACTGTGAAGGTACAGTCATGTCTCCAGTCACACTCCAATCTACTATCTATTTTTATCTCATTGTTGACCTTATATATTTTTTGATATGTTGACTCATAATATTTGGCTGCATCTGCTGTCAACAGCTTGTGCTGATGCCGGATCAACAAAGCCAATCAGCTCATGACAACTCAATCAGGAAAATGTGTCATTAGCTCTGTTTGAAGGCCTTGGATATTGGACCGTATAGTTATTCCACAGAATGTGTTCCAAAAGCATCTATTATTCCATCGCAAGACAGAACGGCAAATTTAACAAGTGCCAAAACAAAATTAAAAACAAAACCAGCTGCCGTTTCTACTGTGCTTTTGGCAGTTGGCTGTAACTGCATTAATCATGTTTCCAATACCTCATTAGTTCAAACAATAAAAGAAATCCTCAAAAGCAGTTTATATACAAACACACGTACACACACAGTTCCACATATTCAGCCTTTAACACTATGAGTGTGTGTGTGCGTGTGTGTGTGTGTGTGTGTGTGTGGGGGGGGGGGTATAGAATAGCACACTGTGTGAGAAATTATTATTACGGCATGTTGTAATATTTAATGTGTTAATTAAAGTGCCCTGTGGTAATATAATCTAACATGCTTCATCGACTTGGTGCAAAATCACCTTTAAATATCTGAACTCAGCAAGGTCTTTGCATACTTGTGTTTATGTGTGTGTAACCATTACTGTGTATGTGCATTATTGTATGATAAATTTAGTGTTAGTTTTACACGTTGTGATCAGGCCCTGTTAGCAATGCTACAAGGCTGTGACTATTAATGCAACACTCTGTTGGCTTAATAGAGGATGCTCATTAATACAAGCACTGTAATTAATTGTGCTATGCATGGCATGGCTGGAAACCGACAGTATCACACAAATAAGTTTAGTCTTGTCTTGCATGATAAATCATTTTAGATCTGTACTGTTGAAGCTCCCTGGGTAACTCATCTGTATATAAGTTACAAAAAAAAAACAAATAAATAAAAAGTATTTCATTATTTGTCCGATCAAATTTCCAGATTAGAGTTTGCATTCAAAAGCCTGCATATTGATTTGTCCCCTCATCAGGAGCCCACCTAAACATAATGAGAAATGTGATGACTTACACACAACTATCAACATAGATCCTTTACAGTCTTGTATGTTGACCACTTGCTGAATCAGGTGTATAGTCCTGCTTTGTTGCACTGCAGAAGTGAATGTAGCCAGGCTGTTCCACAGTAAATGAGTAAGGAAAAGAACATTGTAAATCCACATGAGAATCTTTCTGACAAAACTGAAAAAACAAAACTGTTTGGTCTACATAGGACGCCCAAACCAGCTCCCAGATTATTCATAACATCAGTAATTGTCACACCTAAATATTTAAAAATCTGCTCATATTGTAGTGACCCCGCAGCTGATAGATAGTTTCCAGTGTATCACTGTTTTTGAGAAAGCTCAAACAGCATGGATTTAGACTTTGGAGGATTTAGGGAAAGCCTGTTAACTCTAAACCATACACCAGCTTTTTCCAAATCCTCTGTTAGAGCCTGCTGACACAACTGTCATTCTCACTGAGTAGTAAAGAACTGTGTCATCTGCATACCAATGGATTGTGCACTTAGCCAGCTGTGTAAAAAAGTCATTAATTTATGTAGAACAATAAAGGCCCAAGTGCGGCATGCCATGTTGACACGGTAAAAGGTTTAAGAGGTAATTTTATACTGTCTACCTTTCTTGTAAATAAAATTTAAACCACTGTTTTGAGTCCCAGCACTGGCTAGTGGGGGGGGGGGGCACAATACCTTCCAGATAAAAGATATAGAATTTAGCTGGGAAGAAAACAGGATATGTTGTTGAAACATGAGAGGAAAAGTAATGTTAAGGTGAAAACATGCAACAACAAAAAACAGTTCATTAGAGGCTCAATACTCCCAAAATATGTGTTGTGTGTTGTGAAATGAACATTACCTTTGTAGATATGTCCATGTTTACACAAAGTGTAATGTCCAGTGTTTAAATATACGCAAACTAATTGCTATCAGCAATTGCCCAGTTCATGATTTACATTGTCTGATCCATTACTGGGCTTGCACAGTCACATTGTACAGATTCCAGTTGTAGAAGATTCACAAAGAGCCTACAAACTCTAAAATAGACTATTTCCCCCTTCCTGGGCAGAATGACATCAAATTTAAATCTGGCCAATGATTAAGTGTGAAGTTATAGCAACAAAGAAGCACTAGAGAGAGGGATCTCCACTCAAACAGTTTTTTATGCGGATACTTGTTAACCGCTGCCAAGGAGGCCACTAGTGATTTTAATGGTGGAGAACACTGGAGCCTGCCAAAATGGCAGTCCAGTTATTATCTTGTATGAAGCCTGAAAGCTGAGTGTGGCTCTGTGGAGCGCATAGGGGGCCTGTGTTAGGTTGGCAAGGTGAGTGCTGTTGAGATTAAGAGACGCTCAACTCCCCAAGCATCAAACCAGGGTCAGCAGCTCAGGGCAGACAGGTGCAAGCAGACAAATGAGTTACTTCTTCGTGCATGAAGCTCATTAGTCAAGTTGGTTCCCTAACCTCTAATACAGTGGTAGGAAATCCAAAATGAATGTCTGCTCAAATCCTTACTAATTGTATCTACAGCATGAGTGTACATTTTTTCTACATTATGCTGCATTGGTCCTGTCGTGGCGTAGATTCATGAAGTAACTTTTTTTTACTATATGGTATCCAAGTACTATACTTTTGCACGTCTGTACTATTCAGCTCACAGAATATAGCTGTTACTCAAGTCATGTAAAAGTGCAAAAATCTCCCACCTTTAAACACCAGCTTTTGCAGCCAGCCATTTAGCCAACAGCCCTTTGCTGCCTTTGCTAGCCATGTATTATGACATTTCAGCTAGCCATCAGTTTACACTTTACAACGAGGCAGAGGTGGGACCAAGTCATTGTTGACCAAAGTCTCAAGGCTTAGCACTCAAGTCCCAAGTCGAGTCCCAAGTCCAGATCAATCAAGGAAGGCAAGTCCGAGTCAAGTCTCAAGTCAAGAGCAACTCATCTCAAGTCAAGTCCCAAGTCTTAAACTTTGAGTTTCGAGTCCTAAACAAATCATAATGCATTCTTCAGCAAATTTGAAACCATGTCATATTTTTAACAAGAGTTAAAAATTAAAAAACTGTATTGAATGAAGGTTTAACCTGTACAGAAAAAAGGCAGAGGTTCAAAAGTTTCACAAAGCAAAAGTCATATAATTTCATTAATTAAAATCACATATTCATGTAGGGCTGCTCGAATATGGCAAAAATCATTATCACAATTATTTTGGTCAAAATTGGGATCACAATTATTCAACAGGATTACTCATTGACTTAGGAAAAACATTCATTGATTGAACTTTTAATATTTAATACTTCGTTTTTAAAAACTATTATATATGCATCACCCCAAAATCCCAAATAGCCCATGAAATAAGAAATAGTAATCCAACATTACTAACTTTAAACAGAATCTAGAGCGCAAGAGGATGACAGTAGCTCAGTTTCCCCCAAGTTGACAGCTTTGGGTGCCGGATGGGCCATTGAGGGGGCTCTGTGTGTGTGTGGGTGTGTGTGTACACGGAGTGGAGCATAGCAGGTGACATGTGAACACTCGAATTGACGAAGTTACGTTACGGAACACTGAAATAAAACCTTGGTGTTTTGTCGGGATGCAGTGACTTAAACTAACGGTAAAAAACAACTATAAATCGGTTTGACATTAGAAGATGCAGACACAGTGGTTATTTTACAAGCCCCAACAAAGCAACACGAAACACACCTGGTTTAGTATAAAAATAATATCCAACCATCCATTAACAATACCCGCTTATCCTTTAGCCTATACGTCAGTTCAAAATGCCACAGGCTTAAGCTCTTAATGTTGAATGCAAAGTTCTATCAGTTATAAGCCCGTTATGTTGGCTCGGGCTGAACTAAACATCACAGCCTGCTGAGAGGGAGTTTGGGCTTTCAGGGAGGGATAATAGTCACAGCTGAATTGGTAAGGGGTGCGCTGGATTTAAAAGACAAAACGAGTGTCACTGTGAAACAGCTTCAATTATCATTTTATCTTAATGAACTTGTTTTTATAATCGGTGGAAGCCAAAGTCGGAATTGAGATTCAAATTTTATTATTTGCACAGCACTATGTTGACAGTTTTTTTTTCTATATCATAATTAATATTTGGGGAGGTAGGGTGTCAAGTCAGCTCGAGTCAAAAGGCTAAAGTCCAAGTGAAGTCACGAGTCATTGGCGTTAAAGTCAAGGTCGAGTTGCAAGTCTCGAGTCCACACCTCTGCAATAAGGTACACAAATCCTGGGCAACCTCTAATTTAGTCTAATTGTTTCACTCAGTTAGGCTAGAAGTGTGTAAGACTGTTAAATGTTTTACACAAGCTGAGTTGCTAAAGACCCCAGGTGTGCAGGAATTCATTTTGAAAAAATGCTGATGCATTTAAGGAAAGATAATATGTACTGTATGTGTCTTAATGGATGTGTCTTGATTAGAGGATGGTCTGCAAACATCACTGAATCCTATTAATACATCTGTAAACTGCCAGTGGATCTGTTGGATCTCCTCAGAAGCAATAACAGAATAGAAATGGGAAGTGTTTTTGATTTAGTGCAGATTTTTCTTTTTTTATTGAAAATCAATATTAACCCAGTGATTGGAATAGAAATACTTGCAGTGCTGAAGGGCCTTCATAATGAGCTTGTATGTGAGGATGAAGTATGATTATAATCGTTGTGGCAAAGCAGATGCTTTTTTAAATGCAACTCTGCATTAAGTATTCTGTACTGTTATTTCATCCTGGCAGAAACATTTCTATAGGAAATTATTCATATGGCTTGTGTTGCTTGCATGTTGTATTTGATTTCTGTCATTATTTCTGTTATAACACTGCACAATCAACACAAGAGAAACAAATTGTCAAACAAACAAACTTAAGTCAGTTAACTGCACTTAGCTATCTGCACTATGCATAATTTTGCAACCTTATTAAAACAAACACAAAGCTGGAGACACACTGGATCTGTTGACGTATGTCAAGTCGACCAAGCCGGTCCTGCCGCCCTGTCCTATCTGACTCATTACCCATGTAAACAATTTGCCATTGCATTACACCTGACACTGCCGTGCACTCACTACAATCTCCTCCCTCCCTTAAAACAGTTTGTCTCTGTAATACGCCTAAATTTAATGGACACCTCTTCTAGACTTGTCTTTAGGGAAAGAAAAATCCAGTGCTAGATTGAATGGACCTCTGCGCCCTAACTCAGTCCTCTGTCTGTTATAATGGGGGCCAACCTGCTGGGTCACTGTTCTGATGATATCTGATGCATGCTACATCTCTGGCTGTACTCGTACTGGCTGAGAGTGGATATGGATCAACTGTGCTTATAGTGGCTGACAATCCAGCATCTACTCTACTGACAAACATAAGCATAGCACCTGCAATTTATAGATAACAGTACTTTCTAGATATTAATGTTATCAGCTTCATCATGCCCATTCAAACCGGCTTACCCAGGTTTCCTTTAATACACTTTCAATGTAAAATACTATTTATATTATTATGAGTTGGCTGAATATGTGCCTATTGTTTACTGAGATATGTGCATCCATTCTGCCTAGTCTGCCTAGCTAATAACCATTTTAATAGGCAATGTAACTCCATTGCTTGCCACCTTTTTTAGTCCAGAGTTGTAACTTGCTTGATTGTGGAGCTCTACTCAACAGGTGTATTTAGTGTAAAGGGTGGTCCAGCTCGGCCAGGCCGCCATGTTGAAAATACATTCAAACACAGCCAAAACCAAGCAAGCCCCAACTTGTACGTTGATCCAATCAACTGCAGTGTTTCCAGATGTAATTTTGAAATAAGATCATGGAGGAAAAGCTGATGACAGTTTATCCCATCCTCTATGATGGTTCTCTGCCTTCATATAAAGATAACCTAGAGAGAAATTTGGCATGGCAAGCAGTTGCAGCAGTAGTTGGAGTTTCTAATCATGTATGAGACACACACAGTGGTGCAAAGTAACTCTTTTTACTCTTTTACTTAACACCGCACTTAGTTATTTTATTCTCTAAAATATTGAATTTGCTGTTAGACATGGCATAACTATTTTATATAGGATGATATACGATGATCACATTTTAAGCCTGCCAACTAAAAGAGCCGACATAATTTGACCACATACAGTACACCTATTACTACAACATAACCTTGTGCAGTTGATTGATCAAGAACTGTTTCAAAGCACAAATAGATCTAAGATAGATATAAGATCACCATATAGATGATTTTACGTTTAATAGATTATAGATGGAATATTGAATTCTGTTCAACTTCTATTAATATAGATTTTTGAAAGGTAGTGGTGTGATCTTTACCAGATTACTGTTAAGAATACTATTACTTAATTTAAGTTACTGTGCACTTCTTCCATCATTGTTCACACATCACCTTCTACTGGATGTTATTTTAATCTTGTTTTCACCAGGGGACATCTGCAGATCAAGGTGGATGAGCCTAAGGGACACTTTAAAAAAAGAGAAAAATAAGAACAGGGAAAGAAACAGGAGTGGAGCTTGGGCCTCAGTTAAAAAGCCTTGGGAATGTAAGGTTGTGATGTGATGTGATATATTTGAAAAGGTTACATCTGCTATGTTTTCTGATATGAACAGGAGATCTGGATTACTTGAAGATGGCAGTCAAATCCTTTCGGCACCAAGATGTTATTACCATGCAACAAAGAAATAGCAGAACAGCAAAAATACATTTTTCACGCAATATTCTGACTGTGAAATGTCCCATAAAATCACAGGGCCACCCACACTCATAATATCTGGAACTAAATATGGAAAAAGTTTGATTTACTTTGAAAGTGCTTTGAGTTGTTTGAAATTGTAAACTGTTAAAATAGAAAAACACAAACAAAAGAAGAAGCTTTTCTGTCTTTTGGTAATTTCAGACTAAGACTGAAACTCAGTTCTTTTGACATTAAAAATGGCACTGTGTTGGGATTTGAGGGTAGATAATACTGGATTGCCACAGTGTCACACAGTTCAGCCATCAGATTCACCAATTGCGTTTATTCCAGTCAGTGATTACACTGAGGAAGATGGCAGAAGAAAGGGAAGCTCATTATTCTCGCAAAGCAACCCCAGGCGCCTCCAACGTGTGACGTAACAACTCCAACTATTAGGATGCTGTGGCAGAGCTCTCACTTTAATCCACGCAGTTAAATTGGCTCAGTCATTACAGGAATGAGATGTACTAGAGGTTAGATGCATTTGCACAATCACATTTAATGTATTCAGTGATAAGGTCCCTTTACCCTAAAGAGACAGAAATGGATGGGACAGGCATTTCTGTTGACAGGGCTTCACTTTTACAGGAGAAATATTCTAACAAGACCAAACCCTATGATCTCCTTCTGAATTCCTGGGTTGCTGCTCTGACTTCATTTCAAGACATTACAGCGGAAGTTCCAATCTTTATACTCCAGCAAATCTACTCCTTTCAACTATTGTTAGAGGCTAATGCACCATGCCACACACAAAATAGCCCCCTCTTATACAGCTTTCTATCCTACTTAATCTATCCAAGATTTCATAGATTTATTTCAGATAGATCTGCTTCCAAGCAGTTGAATTACAGCTGTGAAAGTCAGTGCACACATACACTCAAAGTGACTGTATGCAGTTCTGCATGGAGTTCTCTCACCAGTCATATTTAGCCTAAAACCTGCTTGAAAGTTCAGTAAAAATAAATTCAGTAAGTAAAATCATCTGTACATTTGTGTATTAAAGTTCTTCTTGGGTCTTCTTCTATTTTGTTGTTTTGTTTTGCCATAGTCTTGTTCTGTTATAATATTATACTCAAGAAAGTAATTGCTGAGATCTGGGAACACAGTGGCATTGGTACAATACAGCCCAAGAAAGCTAGAAAAGCAAACAGACAGACAATTAGCCAACACCACCAATTACTGTAGGTGTGGGTAAAAACGAAAGTGAGCATACCCAAAATGCACACAAGCACAGTAAGTATGGTAAGTGAAAGCAAAATGTCAGTCTGTAAACTCTGATGGACATTTAAAAGAAGCCCCTAGGAACAGTGCTGGGCTGTAAGGTTATTTTGGTGTAATGGCAGGTAAACAGGTCAAAGTCAAAAGGCAGGTCAGGTCTAATATGGAAGATTTTATTGGACTTTAAAATTTGTAACCCACAGAAAACAATCCACAAATGTGTACTATGATGCGCAAATATTTCACTATCTACAAATATGTATTTTTACATTTCTGATGTGTAAAATCATATCCACAAAAATACAGAGTGACTTCTACACACAAAACAGTTTTTACGCATTTGCAGATTGCTTTCTGTCAAATTGAGGGTCATGTTACATTTGTAACTTCCTTTTTACACATTTGTGGAATTTTGTCCAATGTGTACTGTAGAGATCTGTAAAAAAAATATACACAAATATCTCACTACCCCATATGTATTTTTACATTTGTGTTGTGTAAAGTCATATCCACAAAAGTACAGTGCGATTTGCAAATATATACAATTTACTCTGTACACACATATTTTAATTTCACATACAAAGTGTTATTAATGCATTTGCAGATCTATATTTACACACAAAACAGTTTTTGCATATTTGTGGATCATTTCCTGTCAATTTGCAGGTCACGTTACATTTGTGACTTCCTTTTTATGCATTTGTGGAATTTTGTACAATCTGTACCACAGAGATCTGTAAAAAGAGATCTGTAAGTGTGAGAGCAGTTTATTAGCTACTACAGCAGGTGGTGGTAGTGACATTGCCTCTCATGAGTTTTAAGAATATCCACTGCAGTACCCAGGCTCATCTGTAGACAACAACTTCTGCTTCTGCTGGACCACTGGACTCTGTTACGTCTAAACTTTTCTGTACAAGTGTATATAGTTTTCTATTCGATTGTGCCATGGCATCGAACAGAATGAGCCCAAAGCTCTGTGTGGAGCCAAGACGTGTTCACACACGTGTATTATGCTGTTGTTGCCAAAGAAGGAATGGGCAGTTTTTTCATTGCTGGTGATTGTATTTGCAAAACTTCAGAAGCCGCATGCTGATACTGAGCTTGACTGAATTAGAGCATGCTTGGGGATGGGGGCTGCACAGCATGTGCATGTACAATAATTGACAATGCATTAGAGACTTCTCCTGGTTCTGATTAGCTCTTTTGACTTGGGAGTGGTTCTTACCAATGGTATAAGGAGCAGCTGGAGGAACAGGTTTACATTTTCACAAAACAAATTCACACGCTATCCAGATCAAGTTCGTTACATGCAAGGCAGTGGAAACACTACCGCTTTTGCCACAGGGGTCACCAGGAGCAACACAAAAGTTTTAAAATGAGAATTTTCTTGGGGAAATCTAAACATAAATTGCAGAAGTTTACTTGTGGGCAGGAAGTACATTGTCACATTTATCACTGTTGCTCATGTAATATTGAAACTTTAATATGCTTCTTGCCTCTGATGTGACATTTGTTTAGTGTGTCTTTTTTTTGGAACATCATTGCAGACCATTTCAAATGTACAGCCTGGACATTCATGAATGAAAACAATGAGCCAATTGTTTCTGCAATAACGGCTTGCACTTTAACCAAAGATTTCTTATTTCAGATCCCCATATTCCCGTACCTGCCATGAAAAAGTAGGACATATTTTTGCTTTGTTGTAGAGAAAATGGAACACAAAAGATGAACGGTGGAGTGTATGGCATTTGGCAGTGGGTGACAAATACATTATTGCCTTGCACACAGCAGCAAACAATCCAAGTGCTGCTTTGGAGAGTGAGCTGTCACAGTCCCTGCACCCAGACAGCATCACACCATAAATATCAATAAAAGAGAGAAAGGGAGATGTCCTCAGGGAGACTATAGCGAGGTACATCAATTAGAAATGTCACCAATAAGTTTGGAAAAAGGGGAACAGGTCTACAGCACAGTTTTCACTTCATTCCTGCACAAAACAAATTTCATCAAATGATAGCAAGCAATGATGTGGACTCCATTCAGCTGTAAGGGAAACCACAGGGTAACCATCAATTTAGAGCTGATGTAAAAATTAAAAGTGAAATAAAATTAATTTAACACAAAAACACTCATATACTACTACCTCTGTAGAGAGCAAGACACTGAATGAAATACTATAATTTATGGCTACAGCTGACAATTATTTTTTACTATTCATTGATTAGTTTTCAGAATCATAATTTAAGTATTGAATCTATAAAATGTCAGAAAATTGTGAAAGAAGAATCCATCCATCCATCGTCAACCACTTATCCTGCATACAGGGTCCCAGCTTACATCGGGCGAAAGGCGGGGTACACCCTGGACAGGTCGCCAGTCCTTCGCAGGGCCACACATAGACAAACAACCACTCCAATGAGATTACAATAAAAAGAAGCAGAAAAAAATAGAGCCAATATTTGAGATCACCATCCATCCATCCATCGTCAACCGCTTATCCTGAGTACAGGGTCGCGGGGGGGCTGGAGCCAATCCCAGCTTACATCGGGCGCAAGGCGGGGTACACCCTGGACAGGTCGCCAGTCCGTCGCAGGGCCACACATAGACAAACAACCACTCCAATGAGATTACAATAAAAAGAAGCAGAAAAAAATAGAGCCAATATTTGAGATCACATTTCAGAAAATCAATAATGTTTGCCATTGTTGCTTAATAATTGATTTAAAGGATTAATCAATTATCAAAACAGTATCTGATTAATTTTATGTACATCAACTAATTTATTGACACTGGGTGATACAATTAAAAGCTCAGAAGTGGACTTTGATTTGGATTGTTTTGTCAAAGGAGTATTGTACATCCAAAATATCAGAGGATTTGTGTAAAATGGAAGGAGGCTAGATTTATGGCAAAGTAGAAATTGTCACAAATGCACTTTTTTATTTTACTTTTTGGTCAATTATAAACAGTGCTTAAATAATGGTAAGTGTTGAATTGTTTGTATTTACTTACAAATGTATGTTAGCACCCTGGTATAGAGAAGTGATGGGTGGCAGAGTACAGGCAAAATAAGTTTTATTTTATAATGATAAAACTTATAGCTGAGTGAGTGTACAGATGCTGTGCAAAGTTCTAATTATCAGTTTGTGTCTTTGGAAGAGTAATCAAAATGCAACCTCTAACTCCACAGCCTGTCAGGCATGTGCAATAATATATCATCCTTAATAGAATGCCCACAGTTTTTCCCACAATTATAATGGTTAAAAATGTATACCCATGCCAAAGCCATTGAGACAGAAACATTTTAACTCGAAAGACCATATCAATTAGCTGTGTTATTTCCTCTGAGACACAAAATAAAGAGGCATTACGAGCCACACTTGTCAAGACAGATGTTTGGATGAGGGTTATCTAGAAGCCTTTTGTCCCCTTCTGGTGACTTCACCTCTGAGATGCACTAATATCTAAGGACGACCAGCAGGTCAGCTTGTGATTTTTTCACACGCTGTATCACTAAGAGGCTGGCAAACGAAACTTTAACCTAATGTTCTCTTCAGCTGAAGACTGATGCACTCTCTTTTTGGCTTGTCTTGGTGTAGCGCTCCCTGTGCTATTTTAAAGAATTGGTACTAAAAAAGACTGACTATCAAGCTGGCTTGTTTGTTTGTTTGGAAATGCATTTTGGATTGAGGAGAGATTTAAAATCAGCTCTTGGCTCATTCTTGATAAATCTTTAATTTGAATGATGTGGAACACTTCTTTTATATGTGCAGACCTTTTTTTCATTCTCTACTATTGCCAATATACAGCATTCCAATGTGCTATTCTGTCCTCTCTTCTCTAGCAGCTGCTCATTTATTAGCTATCCACAGTGGGAAAGTTAGCCACAGACCTCCTGATCTTTGTGGTGAACTCTGGAGCTTTTTCCTCACTCTGTTCATTATAATAAGATTCCTCCTCTGGTTAACAAGTCATTTATTAAGCTCTCTATTGTCACCTGCTGGGAAAGTACACCACACACCTTCTGACCTGCAGCTCATTTTGGCTTGATGGGCTCCACGCTTAAAAATAGCCTGGGATGCATAGAGTCATAAATAAGACGGTTGCCATTTATTTGGCTCTATTGTTTCCTTTCTAGGGAGACTTGGAGAAACACCTTTCTGGCCTGCAGCCTGATATTGCTTTGCAGTGCCTATGCATAAAGATTGCTAATAGTGCTTGAGCATGGCTCAAGTGAGCCATGCTTAACATGAAAAATAGCATAAGCTCTTGTTGTTGGAAGAAAAGCCAGGTGGGGCCAGTGGTTTCCTCTAACAGACATGTTTTTCATTTTAAGATTATTCCTGCAGTGGTGTAATGTCAATTCTTTTGTTTTTTAGCCTAAGGCAATATATTGTAAACATTTCCCCCTATGGTTCGTACTGAAGTCAATTTGTGACCACTACTGCTCTGCATATTGAGAAATAACAGAAGAGATGCATTTTTGTTGAGACATTGTGGATTTTAACCTTGAAATTTTAGTCCCCTCAAATGTTGGTTGTTGTATAATATTAATATTTATTATTAACTATCAGAGCCTGGGCAGTGTGGTGATGCAGTGGTTAGCACTGTCACCTCACAGCAAGAAGGTCGTGGGTTCAAACCCCAGATGCCCTGGCCTTTCTATGTGGAGTTTGCTCCAGCTTCCTTCCACCATCCAAAGACATGCAGGATAGGTTAATTAGTGTCTCCAAAATTGGTGTGAGTGGTTGTTTGTCTATGTGTGGCCCTGCAATGGACCTGTCCAGGGTGTAGCCTGTCTTTTGCCCAATGTCAGCTGGGATTAGCTCCAGCCCCCTGCGACCCTGTACGCAGGATAAGCGGTTGACGATGGATGGATGGATTATCATAAACCCAGCTTTAGTCTTGGATATTTGGTTACAGGCATTATACATAGATAAAATGTTTACTTGAAAACACTTTGCTAAGTGTTGCTAACCATATTCGGCTAGATATCTCATTTAGTGTTTTACCGATGTGTAGCAGTCACACTCACCCACTTCAACTGATGGGTAGCAGCCAGTTTCTGGCACTAAGGTGTGTAATTATCTATTTTAGCTGCCCTGATAGACGAATCAAGACAGCACCAGCCATCTGGCTGTGTGAGAAGTCTCTGCTGGCAGAAATACAAATTTGTTTTCACCCTCCCTGTTCAAATACCTTTAAAAACCTCCGCTGTTCTTGTTTTACAGATTGAGTATTTGTCACGGTCACTGGGACGCTGTCTCAGTGATTTTGTGTGCTCCTTTATTCCAGCTGCCAGTCAAACAGCCTGTCTTTTTTTTTTTACTCCTCCTTGGCCTGACAAGAATTCACTGTAATTTTCAGATAAAAGGTGACTTCTTTCTGACTTTCTTTCTTCCTAATTCTCAAAGTGGAGGCTCTTTGTTAAACATGTGGAACAGGGAATTTAAATGCAGGAATATGGTACGTTCGGTCATCTATGCATATGGTTAGGTTACTCTCTTTACATCAGGTTTTAGATAAGGAACATGTAATTTAGGTTTTCCATGTTAACAAAAAACAAATGCATTCAACCTTTTTTTCAGTCATGAACTCTCATGTTGCTGTGTTCCTTTGAGCATAGCTATGGGGGCAAGCCAATTACCCTAGACAAGAACCACACTGACCTTAAGTGACCTTGTAATAAAGCCCACTGCCCAGCATTTGCACATGAAAGCAATACATCACCAAATAACGCAATATTGTAGTGTGTGATGGGAAAAAAAAGACTTGGTCTTAGGGACATGTGCATAGGTCATTGCTATCTTTGGTTGAGACTGAATGCTTATTGCAGTTGTTATCTGTGTTAAACAGGGCCAGATGGGGCCTAACCTTGGCTTATCCCCCACAGGGCATTTGTCTTAGCTCTAATTAGCTGCTTTGAGAAACTTGCTAGGCAAGTTATGTCACTCTGGCTACAGATACCTCTCACACCTTGGCTCACAGTGGAGCCTAAGTCGTGTTTGGAATAAGAAATCTCAACCGTTTTGGAACTTATGACATTCACTTATCAAACTGAATTTTAATGGATGTGATAGGCATTAATTACACTGCTTAAATGCAATCACAAAAATGTGTGATGTATTATTTAAGTCAGTGAATGGTTAAGGTTAGGGAAACATCCTAGTTATGATAATACATGTCCATGTACACCCTTGCTACTTTATATAAAGGGCACACCACTTCCTTCATTGGCAATAGGAATCATCCAATATTCACATATTTCCTAGGGAGCTGCAATACAACAGCCCTGCCATAAATCCTATAAAACTTATATTGTTCAGTTTTTGCTGACATTATGTCAGTGAGGTGGTGATTCAACTTTTTTGGTAGTTTTTGTAATTTTGTCACTGGACAGCGGCCTGCAGAGACCAATGCACTGATTCAATAATGTCTTGAATGTAAAAGCAGTGCACTAGAATCTCCTTTTTTATAAGATATTGAACTCCTCTCTTACACACTTGCATAAGATCTTTCTCCTACTGAAACAAAAAAGGCACCACACATAATACAGTCCAATATAACTGTTGACTTCTCTGACACAGTGTCAGCAACTATTGAACTTCACACAAATGATTTACTGCAGGCAAGCTATATTGGAAGCAGTTGATTGTCAATTGGCTGTTGTACTGGAAGGTTAAGGCTGGGCAAGTGCGCCTAATAAAGTAACGTTGAGTTACCTGAAATAGCTTTTTAAGACTAAAGGGGTACAGAGATCTGCAATTGTTCCATAAATAATACTGGTATTCTAACACACATAAGAAATTATGAAAGAAACTGAATTAGAAATAAATAAAAAAAATCTTGAATGGACTCACTTGACTGTTTTGCTTTATTTACAGTGAAACATCTCTCTCTCGTACTGACTGAGCTTATATTATGACTCAATGATGTTGAATACTGTAAAAGCAGCTTTGCATTTTCATGTCATCTAAGTGAAAGCATTTGTGGGTGCAAATATTCATACTTGTAGCACAAAAAGAGACTAATTTTAGCATTTTATTTTATTTTATTGTTAACTGTTTTAATTGCCACAGCCACCAGCTGCATCAGTATTGATCGTCATTTCTGCAGCTGATGATGGATTATAGATCCGATAGATTTTAGCCCTCAGACAGGCAAGTCATGACATGGTATTCTGTTAACACAGAGAAATCCACACTAGCGTTCATTTGAACTCTTCTCTTTTTTCTTCTGTTATCTGTTTTGTGAATTCCTGCATCTCTCTGCCCTCTTCTTTCCATTCTTTCGTCCCTTTTATATTCTCTTCTCTGTCTTTCAGTCTTCTATTCATTCCCTCCATTATGTAATCCACTCCATCTTTTCTTTTCCATTCTTCTTCCCTCATCTTTGCATGAAACTGCTGCCACCTCATTTAAATTTAGTTACAATAATATTTACCATGCTTCTCTTAAAATAACCAATCAAACAAGTTTGTAAGATCTGCCTGTCTTTCTCTGTGTGACGGTAGGTTGATAGGGGGAAGGGAAATAACTGTGTGGAAGTGTTTTTCTTGTTCGGATATATACAGTATGTGCATGTGTGTATACATAATTACATTTTACTCGTGAAGGAAAGCATTGTGTAGAAAAAGTCCTGGTGATAGGAATATGCAGGGCAAAATGTGTGCGAGAAGGAAAAAAGCCTGGTTGTTATTTCATCTCTGCAGGAGAACAACACAATGCCTGGCTCATAGCAGTGCTCCAAGGAGGAGAAACCAGTCATTTTCTGTCATTTTGAGCAAGACTGGATTGGTCATTGATCCATAACCTATAATGAAGGGTAAAATACATCACTAAGAGTATATTTTTCATCTGGATAAATGCTACAGTGCTGTACATTTGTGATTGCTGTACAAATATAGAACGTGAACATGTGTGTGTGCAGTGTCCGAAGGGTTTTGCTTCAAAATTATATATCCACAAAGAAAGGCACTGCTGTCATGGTGACTACAAGTGAGGTGAAACATCAATGTCAAAATTATGTTTCTTTTCTTTCTGTTTTAAAATTGTTTTCTGTCTTTAACTACAGTTTGTTGGTGAAATTTCACCTGATGTGTTTTTGGTAAATTACATTTTTAATGTAACCTTTTATTTGTAAAGTTACATGACAGAACAGCTTAACACGTTGCTTTGCACTGTAAACCGCAAGGTTCTATCGTCAGTTAGATAAATGTTGCCTGTATTTCAGTAAAGACCGATAACTACAAAATGAAATGGTTACTTTAAATACACATGACTAATTGTTTAAACAGTCTACACATTGGTGGTTTGGACAAGTGTGGCTATTGAAGGTTGGAGCCAGGCAGGCAGAGGAAAGGAAAGCGTGGCATATCAATGGTGGTCCTGTTGTGGCAGAGTGGATGACACTGGCAACAGAATACTGTAGCACAGAGAAAAAACATGTTAGCGAAGATCCAAAAATGGGCTAAAAGTCTCGAAGGCAACTCGGCCAACAGCACATTACCACAAGAGTGACGACGACAGTCTGGTGCTGACTGTCTGAAGATCAGGAGCTTAATGAGAGGATTGTCACATACAGCTGTGTTCAAAATAATAGCAGTCCAACATCATTAACCAGAACAATCATTGTTTTTGATAGAAATTATATTCCTACATGGCAAATAATTTACTAGTAGGTGTAGTAGAGTAATAGAAAACCAACAGAACCAACAGTCATGGAATGCATGCTGCCAATTTTGTGTAATTGAATCATTAATTGAAAGGGGTGTGTTCAAAATTATAGCAGTGTGGAGCTTAATTTGTGAGGTCATTCATTCTATGAAAAAACAGGTTTCAACAGGTGGCCCTCATTTAAAGACAAAGGCTGCAAATGTTGTACATGCTGGTTGTAGTGCATTTCTCTTTGACAATTGGACTAAAATGGGTTGTTCCAGACATTGTTCAGAAGAACAGCGTACTTTGATTAAAAAGTTGATTGGAGAGGGCAAAAGATATAAAGAAGGGCAGAAAATGATAGGCTGCTCAGCTAAAATTATCTCAAATGCTTTAAATGGCAAACAAAACCAGAAAGATGTGGAAGAAAATGGAAAACTACCACTCGAATGGAATGAAGAATAGCCAGAATGGCAAAGACTCAGACAATGATCAGCTCCAGGGAGATCAAAGAAGGTCTAAAGTTACCTGTGAGTACTGTAACAATTACAGACACCTATGCGAAGCCAAGCTATCAGCAAGAAGCCACCGCAAAGTCCCATTGTTGCAAAAACGACGTGCTGAAGAGGTTAGAATTTGCCAAAGAACACATTGACTGGCCTAAAGAGAAATAGCGCAACATTTTGTGGACTGATGAAAGCAAGATTGTTCTTTTTGGGTATAGGGGCCGCAGACAATCTGTCAGAGGACCCCCAAACACTGAATTCAAGTCATAGTACACTGTGAAAACAGTGAAGTACGGTGGCGCAAGCATCATGATATGGGGATGTTTCTCATACTACGGTGTCGGGCCTGTTTATCGTATACCAGGGATAATGGACCAGTTTGAATACATCAAAATACTTGAAAAGGTCATGTTGCCTTATGCTGAAGAGGAAATGCCCTTGAAATGGTTGTTTCAACAACGACCTAAACACACCAGTAAGTGAGCAACATCTTGGTTCCAGACCAACAAGATTAACGTTATGGAGTGGCCAGCCCAATCCCCAGACCTTAATCCAATAGAAAAGTTGTGGGATGACATCAAAAATGCTGTATCTAAGGCAAAACCAAGAAATGCCATGGAATTGTGGAATGTAGTCCAATCGTCCTGGGCTGGAATGCCTGTTCACAGGTGCCAGAAGTTGGTTGACTCCATGCAACACAGATGTGAAGCAGTTCTGAGAAACAGTGGTCATACAACTAAATACTAGTTCAGTGATTGACAGGAAATCTAAATCTTCAAGCATTTTTCAGTTTATACAGTAAATGTTTGAGTTTGTAAAGAAATGTGCAGACACTGCTATTTTTTTGAATAGCCTGATATTCCTTTTTCCCCACTTTCTGTGAAGTAATGACAAATTTGATGATTTTTTTCTTCATGTTTTGATTTTTTATTTAGAATGTGCAGTGTTCCCAATGCTTTTTTAAGGATTTGGGCCTTTACTCACTTTTTTCAACACACTGCTATTGTTTTGAATAAAACTGTACATACACACACACCAGACCAGATACAAAATGTAACAACAGTCACAGGTGTACTGTGACATTAAGCAACACAGGTTTGTCAAATAAAACCATTGTTGCTGGTTCAGAGTGAGTTTGTAATTTCTTTGTTATATCAGCCGAGCTGTGGGTGGAGATTTTGCATGTCCTCACAAGGAATCTTATCTTCATTATGTTCAGTTCCTTTTGATGATGTGGGATGTTTGAACAGTGGCAGACATCTATAAAATAGCAATACATCAAGAAGAAAACACACACAGAGAGAGACAGAAAGTTCAAATGTCAGTTAGCTGAAGCAGCAATATATTCAGACCTGTCGACTGTCAACAGTCCTATCAGCTTCAGCGGGAGAGCCAGACCGTAGATGATATTTTCACAACCTTTAACTGTGAACACCACTACAGAACTTTTCATGTCATTTTCCTTGTTTCTGACTGAAGGTATAAGAAGAGATTGTGTGAACATGCAAGAGATAAACTTTGGATTGCCTTAATGCAGTGTTCAGAAAGGCTAGAAAGTTTCGCTCCAAATAATTTCCATTGACAATCTACATTCTTATGTATTCAGTGGGGACGTAACCGAATACGAAATCATTATTTTTATATAAACAGGTTATTCTAATGCTAGTGTCAAAAGCCTTCTAATTTTCTGTCATGACACCTGATTCCTCCACAGTAAAAAAAAGCATGTGGCCAACTAAAAAATCTATATTTCTCCACTGTTGAGACCCCCTGTTCTATTTCCACCCAGACCATTAACATTACACAGCTTTTATTGAGATTCAGTCAAGACTTATACTATATATACTTTATATTAGATTCAGTACACTACAGTTCAGGCTTTATTATTTGACTAATTTAGCTTAATTTAGCTTTAGCTAAAAATAATAAAATAAACTGTATAAATGCAATGAATGATGTTTCATAAATTTGAGAAATGTTTTGTGTTGCGCAGCACTTAGCACTCCTGCATCACTTACAGCAACATAATGGGGAGTATATGATTTTCATCTTGAGTCACTCACACACATACTGACCTGCATATTCATAAAGTTGGCATTGACAGTACCTTGAACTGTAGCAGTACCCATGATCCCTCTCTCCAACCTCCTGACCAGCTTGAACTCCCAATCTAAGAAACCATGGTGATTTACATAATTACAGGAACTCATCTGACCTGCTGAAAATGGTGTGTCATCACACTGTCAGGAAATTATTTCCATCTGAAAGACCAATAACAGGGAAAGTCAAAAGCAATAATAGCAAATTATTCAAACCCCTTGTAACTAATTGGATAGAAGTCACGTTAAAACAACAGTCTGTACTGATTTATGTTGGATGGAAAAAAGTGATCCCTGGGAAATGAGGGGCAGGAACACCATCATGATACATAAAGGATGTCATAGATTTGTCATTTTGGGAGGCATTGACATTGACAATGACAACAATAATGATAAATCCTGCCATAATGCAAGTATTGTCTTTTACGATAAAGTCAAAACATGTAGTGGCTGCAGGAATAATAACTCTGGCATATTGGGAGCCTAAAAGGACGTTAAGCCGTAGGCACACATAACTGCAATGTCCATGGTTCAACTTCCATTCGGAGGACCTTTGTTGCATGTCATAGCCCCCTCTCTTGCCATGTTTCCGGTCTTTCTCTAGACTGTCAAATGAAGACAAATAGCCAAAAAAGGTCCAGTAACCTTAATCAACTAATAATTTTAAACCAAACCATGATGTTGTTTTTGTGCCTAAACCTAACCAAACCTTAACCATAGCTCTGTCAGATTTTTGTGACTTTAATTTGTTGGAATTTTGTAAGGCACTGACAAAACATGTCTCCCTGTCAAAAAAGGTGTCAGATATTACATATTTGCTTTTTAATTTAGAGGACTTGTTGACAACGAATACCTTTTATTGTGACTGATAAAAGTCTAAATTACATTGTTTTAGCTTAACATCACCATGATCACTTTTTATCAATAGCTGGCACTATGGTATCTTTTATTGTTGAATTTTCTGCTAATAAAAGGTTCAGTTTCTGTTGGTGGCTTAATTTTCCCTATTCACCTAAAACAATGGTTATATGTCTTAAATCAGCTATGCATAATTCAGTACAGTAGGTGCAAGAGCCGAGAGAACAATTAGTGGGGTACAGAGAGAAGATGGGATATAATTTAACAATTCATAACCAGGTAAACAAGAGGGAGAGCAAATAGCTTGAAAGTGGGAGACGATTATATGACATTCAGAAGCCACATGCTTTTACAACTAGTGTGAAACTGATGCAAGCATCCAGTGGATTAGGTGTAGAGGATGAGTGACATGTGAGAATCACTTGAGGTTGAAAACAGACTGCACTTTTGAGTGTAAAATTATTTAGTGGTTTTTTTTGTAGGCTAGCTTAGAAGAAGCTGTAGTAATTCCAGATGGGGTATGAGTGAGATTGAAACAATAAACTTTTATGGAAGAATGTGGATACATGTTGAAGAGATCAAATCTGAATGGGAATAACAGCTGATTTAGCTCTGCTAGTTTTGACTGCAGGACCTTTCTTCTCACGTCCTCTGACAGCTGCAGCTCATTCAGAATGAATGAAACAAAACTTTCAGGCTTTTATTTTTTTATTTATTTTTAAAAATACCACGTGCCTTAGACCTTTGAGGTTGACTGATATTGCCTTGCTGACTGCTTAAGCTTTTGTAATGTTTTGTTTTGTTTTAACTTTTTCTTTATTCTTTTAAAGGTTTAAAAGTTTTTTAATGAAATTAATGACTTATTGTCTGTGTGTGAAGTGCTAGTAACCTCACATAAAAATGATATACTTTCCGGGTTTTTCGGCTACCTCTGACAGCCATTATGCCTATTCCTATGTGAAGATTCCATGCTGGATTTTCTGGGAAATCCATTGGCTGTTATGTGCATGTGTTCTCCCGAGCCTTTCGCCTGCTGAATTTGTAGGGTACACACAGCAACACTACCACAGCTAACATGAAGTCTGCTAAGACTGTAAAACAACCGGCTCCCAGCACAATATAAACTCCACTTAAGGATAAAAAAACAATGGCTTTATGGGAAAACAGTCAACATCGGACAGATTTGAGCCACAGCGAGACATCCGCTTTGTTCTGGAACCGACAGAGTTGACTATCCTATTGGATAGGTAAACTAACATTTCTGTAAAGCATGTGAAACATATTATGATGTGATTTAATTGGCTGAAGTTAGATAACGTTAGCTCTCTGGCGAACACCAGGACCAGTAGCTAACTTTATCCATTGCGAAACACTACAGTTGCATGGCTTACCAAATTACTTCACCAGCTAGCGTGACCTGTATTACTATCATGTTAACCCGGTGTTATGTCAAAGAGTTGCTTTTAGCCTGCAAAAAATGATTTAAGGTTACAAAGCAAATGTGGAGTGATTTGTTACTAGCCTATTGTGATGCAAGGCAGGGGCAGCCAGCTATGTTAGTGTGGCAAGGGGGGTGGTGGCGCTAAAAGAAGAATTACCACCAGAACCTAACTTTCCGACAACGCCACCTGGGGACTTCCACCCCAGGACATGCTCTACTTCTAGTTTGACTAACCTTTTATACAAAGGCTACACAGGTTTACTGAAGTAACAAACAGACGTGGTTCCAAAAGAATTACTCATTTATTGATAATTGGTAACTGGAAGTGCCTGAAAAGAGGATGGTCAATAATACAACTAACTAATGAAATTACAATGGAATATAAAAGTTTATTACAATTTTACTTATTTTTAACAAAACACACTCCCAGTTATTACTGATTATTGAACTCCCAGTTATTACTTGATTATTGAAACAAGAAGGCAGAGTGGGCCAAGGCCAGCTGTGGAGAGGCTATCTAACTAAGGGTGTGCTCCAGGGGTGCCCACTGCAATAGATAGTCACTGCAAACCGGTTCACTGCAAATCGTGTCACTACCCACTAGTGCCCCAGTGCTGTTAACACTACAATCAGTGAAGGGATCCACACTAGCGTGCCTAGCCTCCACCACAAGCCAACCACTAGAACCACTGAAAAGGAAAAAACAACAAAACACAATAGACCAGTTGGTTATATCTAAATACAAGCATAGTCAACTAGTGGAGTACCACCAGGAGGCACTGCAGCCAGAGTGTACTAGCAACAATTGTTAAAATCCTAGTTTAACCAAGGCAAAACAGCAGCTGACAACCTACAATTAAAAACATACATATTAGCAACAGGTTTATAAAAGTAATCAATGTGCAATATCACCTCAGGTAGTTATCATACCCTACTTGTTGCTCATTAAGCTTCTCATACCTTAACACAAGGTGCTCTGTACAGGACAATACATCACGCCCCTCCAGACAGGGAACCTTGGAATCAGCCAAAACACATAAAACAGACGGGCAGCAGACTGCTGCAAAACATACAACCTCAGTCACTGGGAAAAGACAATGAAAACATAAGACAAGGTTTTTACTCACTCACCTACCTAGACATCACAGAGGGTTCATGTGGCAACAGACAGGCAAGGAACAAGCAAAGAGGCAGCCATCTTCTTCTTCTTCTTCCTCTTTTTACTGGCGACTTGCAACGAGATAGAGCATTATCGCCACCTATTGTATCCTAATTACATATGCTTAAATCCTTGTGTTCAGTCCAGTTTGTAAGAGGCAGCCATGCACAGTTTAAATAAGCTCAGCTAATGAGGGGGTTTGATCTGGGTGGAGCTAATCTGATGCTCTAGAGGTGCAAGAGCAAAGCTAAACACCTGTAGGCCTGCATAGAAGCACACACCACTACATTAGCATGGATCCACTGCTGTTTGCTTCGTAACATTCAATTTAGATTTATTGTTGTTTTACAACAATCCCATTTATAATATTCTGTTTAGCTCACCAGTACATCTAGCTGTGCTGCTCACATTGCTGAGCCTCTGGTGAAAGATACAAATAGTTGCTGAAAAGCGGCAGGCAAGCTAACTCTAATGTACCACATTGGTTAAATGCAGTAAATGTAACGTTATCATGCGAGCATGGATTACTTCAACATCAAGCTGCTAAAAATATTACTGTAACGTTGCAGTGGGAGTTTACTTGAGTTTCCAGCATGTTGTGTAAAGCTCTCCTGTTGTGTCGGATTTTGCAAGAGTTCAAGCACGCATAGGAGCACACAACAGGTTGCAATCTAAAAACCGCACTGCTAGTGGCCACTGAAAACTACGTATAGCCCCTTTAATCTGCCATTTCAATAATTTCACATCATCCCCTATGTTGCTTTCGGCTTAATATCTTATAAGGCACCTTCTATTACCTGTGTATAAAAGATGTTTGACAAAGTTGCCTTCTTATGATTCCTGTGCTAATACTTCTGGAAGCCTAATTGGTGGCCACCACAGTCTTGTCTTTCCAGTGAAAGATCATCTCAGTCCTGTTGAATATAAGGCTGAGATCTTAGGCAGGTGTCCAGCTGGAGACATCCACAAGCCACACAGAGCTGTGCACCAAAACTTGTGTAAGTTTGTATAAAATTTCTGATTCTAAAAAAACTGTCAGACATGCAAGGATTCTGGTTAAATCTAGCTATTATCTCTGTGATTAGGCTGAACGCTGTTTGCAATGGCACTGAGTCCCTGAGGTTGTAGCTGCTAATGACTCTGGTTCAAAAGGAGCTTCACTTTCATGTCTCTTTTGATTACTCAGGTTAACTGTGACTCAGAGCTAGAAAACACTTTGGAAAGTGAGTGAAAGCATAATGGCGTTGTGACCTGGATATAATGTCCTCTTGGTTTGGCCCAAAAACAAACTGTCTGGAAAGATTCTTCAAAGTCACACCAGATTGCTAAAGAGATCCATCCCAGCAAGCATACCCATTCTGTCTCTTGTGTAGATACTGATCATATCTATTTTCATATCCTTTCTTTCAGAATTATTTTTGAAACTTCAAACTCCAGGGATCACATTTTGATCAGTGTGAATCTTAATAAGTTTCCAACATGACTTATTCGATTATTTAATTTTCCGGGCCATTCTTTCTCACCCTCTCTTTCCGTGTCTCATCTTCCCAATCTGCACGTGTTCTCTCTTACACCTACCAGTACTCTGCAATATCAATTACAATATTGCACAAAAAAGATTTGTATTCACTGTTTATTTGTATCTCTTCAAATAAATACACAATTTCTCTTCCAGAGAAAGTGATCTGCCAAAGTCAATACTGACACCCTTGGGGGAGAGGCACAGATGAACAGAATACTAAAAATGTCCAGGTTTGTTTTGCCTTGTGTAGAACAAAGCCAGCACTCACAGTGCCATCACAGTACACAGTAGGTGTTGTTTGAGTAGTTGTTTTGTGAGTACTTTTGCAGCTTAGCTGGATGCATTTGTGTTGAAAAAGTAAAAGTTAGGAAGAAGGGCTTAAAATCTGATCAGGCAGACAAAGTGAGTTTTAAAGCCAGAAATCTCAGCAGCTCATGAAGTACTCACAGAGTTGACAACATGAGACGCCACTGAAGATATAGCTTGGTTAGAGTATTGAAAAATCTTACTGATTTCCCTCTTTAGTGCCCTGCTCAAGGCCATCATGCCTGAAGTACTAGCATTACCATTACCATTTGTTCAGACCTCTACTGGCATAGGTAGAGGTCTGTGTTTGCCTGTTAGACTGTCTGTATTCCAGTCAGGGTGAAAGGTTCATGATACTGTACACTGAGGACATGATCAAAATGCAGAGCATCAGCCTTGTGCTATATGTGAGTTGCATTCTATTGTGGCCTACAGTCTGTACTCTAAAGCAGTTTACATGAGTGAGGAAGCACTATTAGCACAACGCCACACAGCAAAATCAAAAGTGTTAGATTTTCAGTGTTAGAGTTGAGAGTAAAAATGTAGAGTCATTTCAACTCTTTTTAAATCTAATTTAACTACAAGAGAGTTATTCCTCAAAAAGAGTTGGTGTTGTCACTGGGAGCTAAATGTCATATTGATGGTTCAACTCTACAATGTTGATTTCAACTCGAAAGCTAGTGTTACCTCCTAAAGTCTATCATGTCCGTTACTTGCCTGCAGTGAGGCAGGAGACCAGCCAGCTTTTTTCCCCGCTCGACTGGATCGGACTGGAGATTCGACTGGATAGCTCAAAGTGTGAGTGGGAGCATTCACATGTAAGTAAATTTAAGTGGTGGGCCTATTTTTTGGACATGTAAGATTAAGTTAGCTAATGCTTAATATCCTAGTTGGTTTGATAGTGCTAGCTAACCAGTTATTACCACGCTAATGTTGATTCAAAAGGATCCAATGAATGGAACAAATAACTTTACGGTGAGATTTTTCTTAATTGGGAAATCAGAACAACCAGGAACGTTAAAGTGGTCCATTAACGTTACAGAAAGCCAAATTAACGTTAGACCGAAGTAACGTTAGCATTTTCTTTTCAAGGTAAGGATAATGTTATGGTGACATTAGCTGTATGTTTGTAACTTCGTGTTGTAACGTTATTTCAAATATAAATTAATAAGCTTAACATGCTTGGTGTATGTATGTGTTTGCACCTTAATCATTTCCACAGCTGGACGAAGATAGCTTAACGTTAGATGTAAATAGTTGCAGCACGTTTTATGTGAGGGTTGCAGCTAGCTATCTTAAGCTAACGTTAGCTTAACCAACTAAATCAGGTGCACATGTTCGGAAGTGTGTAACTTGGTGGGTAAATGTACTTCTGTCATTATTATATGAACATTTTGTACATCCATTTTTTGGTAACTTGTGTGTAACTTTATGTTTAGCTTAAAATTGGATGTTGGATGCAGTGGTAACAACGTCAGCTTATGTGATAGATGTTTATCGATTTAACAGTTAACGTGAGTCACGGAGGTTCGCTCGCTTGGTTCTTCCATGGACAGTTTATCTGTGCTTGCTGCACAGGTGTGTAAAAAGTGTGCACACTTGCTGTAATGTTGCGTACAGGGCATTGTGCAATTTGGAAGAATTTTGTGTGGATAAAAGCATCCACCGTTTAGTGCTTCCTTTATCATGTTTCATGTGAACCTTTATGATTGTTGATATTGCGTCACTATTTTCTAATGAAATTGTGTAAATAAGTATACGGGGTTTTTGTTTAGGTTAGTCACATTTCCAAGGGAAATGTTAATTAAAACGTTATGTTAACTTGTCTCACTCGCCTCCATTAGCTTTACTTCCTCTTTGTGTTGCTGCTTGTCACGGTAACGTGCACAATTTCTCATTCATTACCTTTCTGAATGTACTTTTTTTCTTTACAGCACATCATGTTGGTCAAAGTGAGATTTGGTGAAAGTCAGAAGTATGTTAAAGTTGCCAAAACTGAAGAGGGCTATGAAGAGTACAACACATTTCTTCAGAAAGGTAGGGATTACTTCTTCCTTTTTTTTATTCATTACATTGAAGTCATCAGTTACTAAAATGTCTATTTCCATTTACAATGGGACTGTAATCTGGTTATATTGCCCCACCCACCAAGTTGGGTATATTATATTAGCCAGTAATAATTTCTGGTCAAGCAGTCCAAATATAGAATCTAAAATGCAGAAAAAGAAAAACACTGCACACTGCTCTGAATGTTCCAATTGTTAAATTTTTTAAATACTAATAATAATGGGAACTGTGCTGTGTTTTTCTTTATTTTCCTAAATCTAATATTCTCTCAGTCATAAAAAAGTTAGGTCTTCCAATGCAGACCGAGCTGCATGTCATAGATGAATCTGGGACAGAAGTGGATGCGGATGTGTTTGAGGAGCTTTTACAAGCAGGGAATCTTACCATCCATGTGTCCACAGAAAAGTCTACAGGTAAGACTTTGCTCAGTTAGAGTGTTTGTTTTTCAAAGTTCACTTAAATCTGGACAGTTTGGTTGTCAAGCCTAAAAGAAGTTGTTAGAGGGTCTTGAGCAAACAATAGTATTTAAAATGTGTATGTTTCTTTTAAATGTCTTGCAGTTGTGCTTCATCAAGATCTCTCACATTCTACAGAGTCGCCTGTGTCCGACACATCATCCTCTGTGGCGTCTGATTCATCAGGTGCAACAGTGATTCTTGATAGAAACAATGAATATAAAAGAACCCACACTGAGCGGCAATCAGCAAAAGAGGTATTGGGGAATTTCAGTAATAAATGAAATTAGTTATTAATCCTCAAACACAAAGATTCTGTAGAAGAGCTGTGGTTTTATTGCAGGAATGTCTAACATGATGACTACCTTTATGATGGTTCTTCATCTTTTAGATGGTGAGAGACGTTCTCCAGTCTAAGCCGGGGGGAGAAAAAATCTTACACGAATATGACAAAACTACGGTGGCTCCCAGGGCTCAGTGAGGAATATTTTTTTGAGGACTATGAATTTTTTTTTGAGGACTACTTGCGTTATTTTGCATTCCCTCGCAATACTTTTGCGTTCCCTCGCAATACTTTTGCATTCCCTCGCAATACTTTTGCGTTCCCTCGCAATACTTTTGCATTCCCTCGCAATACTTTTCCGTTACCTAGCAATATGTTTTGCTGGCCAGCCAAAAGAAAGAATGGCATTTATTGTTTAATGCAGCAGTCATTAAGTTACTTTGAATCATTTGTGATTTTTAATGCATCTTCAGTAGGTTATTTTATGAGCTTTTCACTATTAGTCAGGCCCGCACAAATAAGACGGTAATTTACAGTATGACACTAGACGAGACAGCTGATCTGTATACTGTCAGGGGAGTGAGAATGGCATGCAGGGCTGGAGCATAATAAAGTGCGTAGCTTAATAGTGCAACCCTAAATCTGAAGTATGTTCACCTGTATAGCCTATTTCTAACCTATTTAAATAATAGCAGCATCAGAAGTAGGCTACTTAACATTAGCGGAGCCCTGATGGCTACAAGCTTCTGAAATATAAGCCAGTAGCGGGAGCAGCCTAATAACAGTCGGCTATGTAAACAGTGTGGAAGTGCCGTAGCAGCATGAACATTTAGCCTATAGGCTAGTGAGTGGACAGTATTGCATAATGTGAGATATGTAGCCTCCATATGAAGTCTGACATGTAGGAAACAGTGTCCATCCACTTTGACTGTTTAAGCACCAAGCATCACCGATGTAAACACAGAATCCGCTTCCTCTCATCTCGGCGGAGCCTTGCGCTCTGACAGAACACGGTGTGCCCGCTGCACGCTCCAGGACATTGATGGGGCAGGTCTGTGTAAAGATGTCGGCAAAAACAGTCTTCAATTTTCCGGTGTTTGGCAGCATGAGTCCCATCTCCTCCAGACCGGACATTTACCGGGAGCAACCTTACGTCCAAGCTGGGCCAGCATGGCTCTATCCCGGCTGTCTTCCCTCCTCTGGAGCAATCACCCGCCGTGGTGCCTGGTCCTTTTTGATTAAAGCCTACATAAATATGCCTATTGAGCAGTAACAGGCTACTATATCAACATACGAAATTCTCAGTTCAAAGTAAAATTCAATAAGCTGGAGTGTTGCGCTGAGAGCAGCTGAGCATATGGCTCAGAAGTAGGCTAACGGAAGAAGACAGGTATTGAGAGGGAACGCAAAAGTATTGCGAGGGAATGCAAAACATATTCCGAGGGAATGCAAAAGTATCGCGAGGTAATGCAAAGTAGTCCTCAAAAAAAAATTCATAGTCCTCAAAAAAATATTCCTCACTGAGCCCTGGGAGCCACCGTACAAAACAAAGACATTGACGGATACTACACGGCGACAGATGGTTGCAGACATGATGGAAGTACATGGGTAAGTATTAAATGTTCAACTTGATGCTAATCATATTTCCACAGTAATATATTATTAGGGGATTTAGTTGTCCATTCTGTTGATTAAAAGGGTGTGTACCTATGTCACAGAGCCCTGTTCAGTGGTTTAAAAGCAGGTTGTTGTGGTCTCCTATAGCAATAACACAATATTAAGGGTTTTTATATGTAATCTGATTTGTGTCTTAAACACAACTTTATAAAGATCAAACAGAACTTTGAATATAAGAGAGTAAAAGTTAAAGAGAAAACAAATGTTGTCTCACAAGTAAAATGTATAAATTAAGACTAATCTATAATAAGTCTGGCAGCACAAATGAGAGATGGAAGTGTACCCACAAAGCCAACAGTGAGGACAAAAGTGTGATCAGTTGGGGAAAAAGCAGGGGAAAACAACAGGACATACAAAAACGTAAAAGATCACATAGTAACACACACTGTTACAATAACAGTGTCATCTAAAAATTTTACTTTTTAGATGACAGTTTTTCACTCTATTTCCCAACCTTAGCAATCCATACTCTGGAAACGGATATGTAAGTTTTTTAATTAAAGGCTTATATTGCAAGATATGAAGAGAATGTGTATGTTCTTAATTTCTTCTAATGTTGCCATGTGGTGATGTGACCCCTGTGTTGCATACTTTTGTTCTTTTGGGGTTTTACAGGAACACTACTATGATGCAGAGAGTGGGTCTGGCTACCTGGCTTGGAGGATAAAGACCGTCCAGCGTAACACTGCAGTTCAATCCCAGAGATGCTCCACCAGCACTACGTATGGTCCAAAGAGCAAGAGGGATTTTCTCCTGGCTGACAAGCAACTGTTCGGCAAGGAATGCCGTGAGGCAATATCCTTATTGAAACATTCAACTGATGTGTCAGTTGTCAAAGATAAGATGATGGCAACATTTCAATGCCGCCAGACGCTAGTTCAGGACCAGCAAAACTCTGCAACAGTCTTGGATGTGTTCCCGCGGTTTCTCGACATTCCCGGCTTGGTAAGAAAGACATACCTTTGTTTGATCAGCTTATTTTTGAAGGGAACAATTATGACTCAATATACTTTCAGTATCAAGGACTTAAGGTGTTTCTTCTGTAGATTGACCAAGATTTCACCATGATGTTTGGAGAAGAGGTTTCCGGCAGATTTTTGGCAAAATGGCCGACGTACTTCAAACCCAGATTCCTGGCAGACTGCAAGAACCGGGCTTCTAACGAGCATGTTGAAGAACTCTTGTCTGCGCAGCAAAACTCAAATGAGTCTGGTAAGTGTGCCTCATTCTGCCTTTAAAACATTTACACAACAGATTCTTATCTTCTTACCTTAAGTCTTGTCTTTGGCATAATCTGTAATATTTTAAATAATATTTTAAGATATAAATGTATCTGAAAATCTTACACTTTATTCTACTTTGCTCCTAGGCTGGGACAGGGACCTGTCAAGCATTCTACTGCTGGTTCACCTGCTCCCCCCTACCTCAAAAGGCCACAAGAAGAGTGCTAAAATCAGCTCATATCAAGCTGTCAACCATGTGGTGAGATATCTCAAGGTATTCCATGTTTAATGTTTTTCATCCAGTTGTTCTCATACTGCTTCTGCTTGTGTTGCATAACTTATATTAATATTTTCTGTCTGTGTGTTTGTCATAGATTGGAGCCAGTGTAGAGACCTTCTTAGGGAGCTTGGAACCAGGACAGCCCTTCTTCCTCTGTGTTGGTGAACAGAAGAACAGCATTCAGAGGTTCTATGTCATTGTTGACCAGAAGGCCATCCCTTGCAAGGCGCAAACATCCCTGGCTGCTTTTGATGAGCTTTTCAAGGCATACTTCATCTTCAGTGTTAACTACCACGAATCCCTCAACAGCTTCTACACATTCATCCTAACCACGGTGTTTAAAATCGATGTGGGAAGTGCCAAGGAAAGTCCCAGAGTAAAGGAGCTCAGAGCAAGGCTGTTGCACACCAATACTTGAGGTGATACACATCCTTGTTTGCAAATATGCTGATATGTTTTATTTGTAAGGCACACCAGAAATGTTCTGCATTGCTTTGTCAGCATTTGAGACTTCACCATGGATTATATCCAGGAAAGACATTACGTTTGAAATGTGGACAACCGGGATGTTCTTTATCATTTTGTACGTATTCAGGGTTCAAAAAACACCTTGTTCGTTTGCACAAGGACACTTGTTCACCAAATACTATTAACAATGTGGATGCTCAAAATGAAGGTGATGAGCCTTCAAGTTCTCAGGCAGTTGGTACCAACACTCCAGTAACTAGCTGTTCCTTGCTCCTTTCTGTTGACAAGCATCATTTGTTAAACCTGTGTGGATATGTTGTAGTACAATTGCATGCATCAGGTGTTGCTGAGTGCACTGTCCAAGCAATGGTAGGATCAATGGAAGAGCTTGTAAATGACATTCATAAGCAAACAAGAGAAGCTGTTTTAACTCGATCTAGTGTGGACCAATATAGACACTTTTAAAGTGTTGAATTTAACTGTGTAGGTGTTGAATTAGCACTGCTGATTTTGCTGTGCACACATTTATCATTGACAGAAAAGAAAAATCTCTTCAGCATCAGCAAACACAAAGCAAGCAGACAAGAAAACGTGACAAGTAAACTCACAGCAGCTTGAAAACAAGATAAAGAGTCTACAGCCACAGAGCGCAGCATTGCTTTGAGCTAAATGCTAACACGGGATGCTGAAATGTTCACAATGAGACAGTGACAATCAGTGACGTCGTCACCATCTTAGTTCAACATTTGCTAATCTGCAAAGTACAGCTGAAGCTGATGGTGATGTTATTCATTTTGAATGGTGATGTTTTCAAATTTTGACCTGATCATGGTGCTAGATAAAAATTTAAAAGATCACCAAAGTGATTAATTCATCCTGTGAGGGGCATGAATGTGAGTACCAAATGTTATGGCAATCAGTTCAATAGTTGTTAGTTACTCAAAACCACTTGCCAGCCTCATGGCTGCACTAGAGGAAACGTCCAGGTATGCCCAAAGTCATTAGGACTAATCGTTTGGGAACCATGAATGTCAAATTTTGTGCCAATCCAAAAGATGATGAGATGTTTCACAGGATAACTGAAAACAAGGGGCTTGTCAGGGGATAACAAAGGTCAGCACGATTCATCTGCTGGGAACCATGAAAGTCTGTAGAAATTTGAAAAGCAAACTATTCTCTAGTTGCTCAGATGTCTCAGTCTGGACCAAAATGGTGGGCTGACCGATATGTGGTGGACTGACATGTATATATGTGACAAGGCAAGAGGCTTTGGATAATAGCACCAAAAATGTTCATAATTATGCGCTTCGTAATGCTATATGAATCCAAGCAATGGTTTGAATAATAACAGCTACCTAACTAACTTGTGCAACCTCTTTTAAATTCTATCAGTGTCATGCAGAAGAGCATCAAAGAAACATAATAGTATTAGAATAAACTGATTGTTCCACATGATGCTGTCCACTATGATCTCATATGTTAAAACCGTATAGAATATAGCTTGTTCATGTTACATTTTAGCCTATATTACAGTAGCCTGATTTCTGCTAAGCATAATAATTGCTCATTGCTGTTTTATTGACCACTGGAGTGCTGTTCATGAACTTCTCACTTTGTTTTATATCCCCCGTGTTGTTTCCTTTCCTCGGACAGATGTACCTCCATTTTTCTCTACTTAATTTTCTCCTTTGTCTCCCTTGTGTGTAGATTTTAATCTAGTGCCCTCTTTAAGGACTTCTCCACAGTCCAAGTGCCATAGTTAATCACAGAGCAAACCATCTGGTTTCATTCTGTCTCTATCTTATTCCCCCAAATTATATTTTGGTAAGTATGCAGTGATGTACAGCAGTTGTGTGGGGCTTCTATACAACTGTAGCACCTGAGTGTTGACTTATGTCAGTAGTGAGATAAGGTATTCACACACTCAATTACCTCTCCTGAAGATGGCAAATACTGCATGTGTGATATCCCAACTGTAAACACTTTGAGAACTACAAATAGGGAAATCTCTCACATTTAAATGCAGGCAGCCCAAGACGGTATACTAGATGCATCAATAATTCAATTCCTTCAGAAACGGATGGGCGAAAGACTGGTTCAAGTGTTTGAAGATAACCAGCGAGGTTGTAAAAAAACATCTGTTCCATCTAGAAATGAGAAAAAGAGAGTGAGCTGTACACACAAAGCCACACAGATACAGACTCAGACAGATGGTTCCCTTCTTTCCTGTCAGTTGTTTCCTTTTGCTTTTATCACAAAAGTGTTTTTTTAATTTTGGGGGGTCATGGACTGCATCCCATCATCTTGCCAACATGTCCAAGAGGAATGAAATAAGCTGCTTTTTTGTGGCAGTTTCATCAGAGGAAACTATAACTTTGGGTTTTTTCACATACCATATCATAGAAAAATGAAACTTAATTATGCAAAAGTTGCAGATTTAAATATATGGACAGAATAAAATATTTACCAGTGCAATAAAGAAATAACTGGCTACAGGATTGGACTGTAACAGATGTTTACGACCATGGAAGGATACAATTTCTCATCTTTTTTTAATGAATTTCCACTACTTCCGTTCCTCACCTTCTTAGGGTGGATTTATACATCACAGAAAGGCTTAACGGGAGTCTTGAAATGGATACCTATGGCATAGGTTTTGATTTATAGTTCAGCCTTGGATTTCACCTATTGTGATGCTGAGAATGAGACTGTTCCATGTGGTCAAATTATCATTCTTTGTTTGCAATGGCAATGGTTTTGCTAGAAGTGTAATACTGAAAATGATAAGACTGAGCCCTTTTTCAATATGCTTCATGCTTTGTTTCACTGATCACTTTGTATTGGCATCACAAACTTTTAGGAGAAAATTCAGACAGCCAATCACAGTTCTTACTGTCCTCACATCATATCTTTGTTGCTGCCCATTTTGTGTCCTTGTTGGAGAGGAACAGTATTGATGGTGATGCAGACACGAGGCAACAGACAGACAGGACACAGCCATGGGTCACCGCATTTAAATGTGGCTATCAGACTATGGGGTGTCAAAAATGTCAGAAATGTAGAGAGAAATTTGATGGAAATCAGACGTTGCTGTTGTCAAAGACTTTGATAATTGTGCTGCATTTCCAATAGAGACATTAAGATTATAGATTCTATTTATGAATTTTCCACCGTTGCGGTACAAAACATGGAGGTAGATAGCCAGCTTTTACTGTCAACTCAGAAGCCTATATATATATATATATATATATATATATATATATATATATATATATATATATATATATATATATATATATATATAAATTACCCCTCTCACCCTCCTTGTAAGGTGGTATGTGTCTCATCCTCAAGCTCGGGTCCTCTCCCGCCTGGGAGTTTGAGGGTTCTGCGCAGTATCTTAGCTGTTCCTAGGACTTCACTCTTCTGGACAGAGACCTCCGATGTTTACCTGCTCCGATTACCATTGGCACCACTGTTGCTTTTTCTTTCCACATCTTTTCTAGCTCCTTTTTCAGCCCTTTTTGAGCTTCTCGTGTTCCTTCTTCCTGATGTTGCTGTCACTTGGGATTGCCACATCTGTCATTGCAGCCTTCTTCTGCTGTTTGTCGATCAACACGATGTCTGGTTGGTTAGCTATCACCAGTTTGTCAGTCTGGATCTTGAAGTCCCACAGGATCTTAGCTCGGTCATTCTCAACTACGTTAGGAGGTGTCTTCCATTTTGACCTTGGGACTTCCAGCCCATACTCATGGCAGATGTTCCTGTACACTATGTTAGCTATCTGGTTATGGCGCTCCATGTACGCTGTTCCTGCCTGCATTTTACACCCTACTGTTATGTGCTGTACTGTCTCAGGGGCATCCTTGCACAGGCACACCTGGGGTCGTGCGTGGTGTGGCAGTATCTATGTATATGGCATTGAATCGTAGGCTTTCTTGTAGTCAATCCAGGCGGTACACAGGTTGGTCTGCCTGGTCTTGCAGTCTCGAGTAACTGCTCTATCGGTAGCTGGTAACTTCTTTCCCAGCAACTATATATATATATATATATATTACAAACTATTAATTATGCTTGTACATTTACAATTGCTGATTGTATTTTTACCTAACTTCTTTCCCAGCAACTATTTCGAGCAATTGCACTATGGTGCTGGGAATAGTTCGAGCAATAGTTCCAGATCATAGTGGTCATTATGAACATAGAATATGACATCAAAGCGTGTTTTCATAGTGTCACGAAAGCTGAGTCTGGGAAAAAAGGTCTTAGATAAATAGATTGTCTGTGTACATCTGGGAAGAATCTAAAGAAAATCCAAACAAAATCTTCAAAGTGAGGCATTCTTCTACTATAGAAGGGTCTTTTTGTATCTTTTATACCACTTTCACACTTGTCTCTGAAACGTGACTCTGTAAACACCTCCCTCCACTCCCCAAATCTCCCTCTTTCCCTTTCTCTCCACTTTTCTTACCCTTCTCCTCCCTTTATCTTTACTAAACCCTTCATAAGCTTTGATCAGAGGCCTCAGCTGATAATTGTGTCAGCTTGCATACATAGTGAATTACCATCAGCTGGCAAAAGCGGTCATTTCCCTAACTTATTACCAAGTTTTACTCCCCAGAAGGCAATTGAATAGAGATTGATGTCTTGGTAGTGGTCATTCAGGTATCAGTCTGCATTAAGGATTGCTAAAGGGGAGATATCCACCCTACAGATCCAATCTGATAAGGTCTACACTGGTGTTGAGGTTTAAATTAATCCTGTTTGAGAGGAACACCTGCTGGCTTGAGTGAGATAGCTGATTATGTTGTGGTTATTTTAGAGTTTAGCCTCCTCATTCACATGCAGTAACTTTGGTCTACTTTCACCATCACTCCAATTTTATTCGATGAGAAAATATCTCCATACGGCAGGTAATAAAACCAGTCAGCTCACTGACAGGATATTATTATGGATTAAGAGTGCAAATAAATTGTGTTGATAATATATATAGCTATGCATACTTTAATCACCCAATAAGGGAAACCATAGTAATGGTAAATTCTGTTGACCAGGGGTTTTCAAAGTGGGAGGTGGGGGGTTCCAAACAGTTTCAGAGGAGGCTCAGTGAATGTAAGTGAAAAAATGTTACATAACTTATTGCATTAGTTATCAAAAGGAGATCACATAATATAGCCTACATGTGTGAGAGTTCAGAGATACAGTAGTTTTTGGGAACTGTTTTCCCCCCATCAGAGTCAGAAACTAATGAATGCCTTAGGAAAGACTAGAAAAGCTATTTTGGCTCAAATGTTGAGTGTCTATGGGATCAAATAATATAATCATTATCCCATAGGCATCTAGGAATTGAGCAAAACTTATCAAGTATACTAAAGATGTGGTAGTGGTTGTGGTGGTGGTGAGGGGGTGCAGGGGGTGCCGTTTCCCAAGATTTGTCTGAGGGGAGGCCCATAGTCTCGGACAGTCTCAGAAAACCCCTGCTGTAGACTGTACTTCTATATCGCTTTCTAATCTTCCGACCACTAAAAAGCGCTTTACACTTCATGTTACATTCACCCTATTCACACGCATTCATACACCGATGGCAAGACAACCATGCAAGGTGCCAACTGCACATCAGAGAGAAACTAATCACTCACAAAGCAATTTGGGGTTCAGTATCTGGCCCAAGGACACTTCCATATGCCGGGGATCCTAAAGTAAAACTAGAAGTAGTTAACTGGAACACTTATCTCAGCGGTCCAAGTGGGCCTATTTCAAAGCCTCCTTTGGTAAAACAGCTGCTCTGAGCTGTGGCCAGAAGATTGTCTGTGATTTTCCCATGAAGGAACATGTGGAGAAAGTCATTGGGTTGAAAATAAGGAGCTCAGGTACCTGACGTACCAGGCAACCAGAAGGACTGCAGCTTTTACTGTTGCAGAAGCATAAACCTGTGTTCAGGAGGATTTTGGAGAGGCCATGGAGAAAGATTTTCAGTACTAAAACTGTCAGCAGGCAATAACTAGAATGTGTCCACTTTTGTGACCATGGTATTTTATCACTTGCTCTTTCCTGATGCCATAGTCCAGTTGGTATGCACACAGTTTGCAGATGAGTGTAAAGCAGTTGTGTTGAGGGTCAGCAACTCCAATTGCGAGGACACAATGAAAACAATGAAATGTTCTCCCTTGCTGGGAGAAAGTCGCTTGTCCAAGTGAGGAATCTCAAGCATCTCTAGGTATTGTTCTTGTATGGAGCTGAAGGCCCCCAGACAAATTGGTGCAGCTCCCGCAGTAAATGCACATAAATATGGTGGTGAAGAGAGAGCTGAGCCTGAGGGTAAACTTCTCTTTGTTTAACAGTAACAAACTTACATTCCAATCCTAATCTACAGTCATGAACTTTACAATGAGACTGAAAGAATTAGATTGCAGATACACACACTCAAAATGTTTCCTTGGCAGTGTCTCGGCTGGGCAGGGTTAGGAACTCAGAGCTTTCTAGAGCTACTGCTCCTTCGCATTAAAAAGAGCTAGGGGTGGAGTTCAGGCATCTAAGCAGTCTCCTAATCTTCTCCCTGTGGAGGCATTCTAGGCACATACAACTGGGAGGAGACCAAGGGAAGACCCACTGGAGGAGTACAGTGCATATCAAGCTAGACTGCCAGGAGGATGCATTTAGGTAGGTGTCTGGGATACTTCACCCTTGACTCAGATAGGCCATGGAAAGTTGATGGGTGCAAAGGGGTGGATGGAGGGAAGAAATATGTTCTTATTTCATGAATAATTGCCAAAGATAAAGCATTTATAAAAAATAATGAATTTTTACATTTGCATTCTTTAACACTCACTTTATCTTGATGCTTTTGTCTGTAAAGTTAAAAATCTGTATGTGATGCTCTCTCCTAGAAATTACTCAACAGAGCTTTGCTTCAAACTAAAAAACTTGACACTGATTTTTTTTTTCAGCCTATGTGCCTGTTTTAGGATTTGCCACATTAATATTGTGTCCTGTCTTCCCATTTTGTTGAAAATGATCTTGAAAGTGCAAAAGAATTCTCATATCATTGAGCCTAGCATATTGCCATCCAGGTTTTTCTTGAATTGTTGATGATCTTAAGCATGAAAGTTTCAATGAAACATTCTCCTGTAGAGCCAAGAGGATTATCTGGGGAAAGTTACAAACACCAGCTGGCAAATTACAAGAACAGTGTGTCCTAAACAATACAAAGTTATAAAAAATAATGTACAGAATTCCATTTGCTTTATGGGCAATGCTTTGTGAATGGAAATCTAAAAATTTTCACTGAGTATCAGAGAATGGCATATGTATTTATTTTTATCATACCAGATTTAAACCTTTATTTACAAGTAATGCTATCACATGATATTTCATAAAAAGCTAAGACAATATATCAACTATCACTAAATTTGGTTTATGACAGAGGGTTGCCTGTCAGTTTCCTAGTTTTCTCATCAGGAGAAGTAGTAGGTAAAATATTTACTTGATCTACATATAAAGAAACCATAGCTGACCACTTACTGACACTTCAGTGCATCAGTCCTCAAGACTGATCTAAGAGATTAATTTGTGTGACTTGACAATGGCAACTGGCTCTTTGAATTTTTAAAGGATGTGCCTGGTTCATCAGCAATCAAAAGAGACACTGTAGTTGAGTCATTGCTGTGGTCACAAAACACTTTGGTTATTGGAGAGAGCTTAAAGCTGAAAAGACCGATTATCTGCAAGAGAACACTTGACTGCTTCTGCTGAGTTATCCTCATGGGCGAAAAAGTCAGAGCCGTGCCAAGATATGCACAAAAGCTGTTCTCCATTCTAAAACGCCACATGGCTTACCTAAAATTATCCTCAAATTTAGTATACCATTTTCTAATTGACCTTAACAATTAATACAACTAGGAAAATACAGATAATAGTTCAGAAATAGGAACTTTTATTGCAAAAGTATTTCAGATAATGTTTAATTGAAAATTCTTTTAAATCTGTTAATGACAAATTTAACAAATGAATTAAACAAGCCAAACCACCATGGCAACAGGACTACAAATATTCTTGTGACAGAGCTGAATGCACACGTTCACCAAGACAAACAGACAGATACACACCAGTGCGTAGGATGGAGTGTGAGGTTGTGGGGGGGTAATCATGGAGTTAGGTGCCAGTGCTTTGATGATGGATAGTTTGTAGAGAAAGAGGAGTGTGTGAGGACAGGAGAAAAAGAATGAAGAATGAGATGGTGGCAGGCATAAAGGAGAGTGAAGGAAGGGCATCACATAAAATGGTATAATATAATGTCACCGTCTATCTTTCATTTACTCAAGGAATTATTTGAAAGTGATTTTTTTTGGTTGAATAAGGGACAAATGTTGTTAAATGGAGACAGCAGCCAGTCAGTGAGGTGCACCCACACCTTATTAACCTCTGCCTTTTCGATTGTGATTTGAGAGATGCTGTGGGAGGAACCTTGACGATCTTTGTGCCAGAGAAGTGGGATGTGTGTCAGAGTGGAAAGGCTCTCTCTGTAGACAAACTGTTGCATATAGGTACTGTTCTTCTCAGAGGGAACTATTGATTTCTGTAGGATGTATTCCCAAAAGGGGAGCCACGAGTGCAGACGCTTTACTTATATTGTATGCATGACATTATAAGTGAACAGGGAAAGTTGATTGATCCTTCTGTTTGTTGTTAGAGGCTGAATGTTGTTACAAAGTCTCAAGGAGTCTATTGGGATATTACTGTTGGTTGGTTAAGTTTAGTATTTTATCGTTTTTAAAGCACAAATTTGACAGTTCACATCCAAGTGATAATTCAGGCAGTGAATAAGTATGTGTCTGAACAGAATGCAAATATGGTTGGATCATATTAAAGTAACATTTAAATCCTCGATTTGAGCAGAGTTTTGGTATGCAGGCTGTACTCTGTACTGAGCTTTTCGTGACAGCCATCAAGTCTATTTAAGTAAAGCATAATTTAATTCAAATTTCCTTTTGCACATTTCTTACAACCAAGTCTGCCTCCCACACAACAGTAGCTCAGTGTTAGATAACGTTTACTTGTGCTGGTTACATTCAGTATTAGTTGTTATTAGTATTAGTGTTCAATGACATTCTTGTGTCTTCTATGATCCTGTTAGAAAAAAAAATTAATTGACAAAACATTAAAACATTGATGGAGAACAAATAGAGATCTCATATCTAGCAATATGAGAGGGAAAGCCTCAAGATTCAATATGTGAAAAAGGCAGCGTGACCATGGAAAGCTATAGTATATTAGCACAGTTAAAACAGGTGGAAGAAACGCCTGTGCCTGTTAATTAATGGCACAATTTTGAGCCCAACGCTCCTCTCAAACAGTGAAGATGCTTTGTCATGCTTCTGTTCCATTTTCCCCAAGATGACTGAGGAGGAACGCTCTCTCTCTTAGGGAAGTGTTGACTTGGCACTCTTATGCTCCATAATTACCTCAGGTTAAATTCAAACCAAATGTTATTCCAGATGATAATACTAATTCCCTTTCGTGAGGAGGTGAGGTGGCTGGTGGTATAGTGTCTCCTAGTCTGTTCTCTAGTAACGCATCATAATGAATTATTCAAGAACTACTCATTAACAATACCTTAATTATCAGGTTGTTCCTCACTAATTTCTTAACCACTCACATTTTTGTGTACCATTTTCTTCAGTGTTACCATAATGTGTAGTACACATCTCATCAAAAAGTTTCCCCACAGAATCCTCTTTTTGCAGCACTTCTCATTGAGTCACTGTGTGGCCCTGAAGGCTGCTGTTCACTATCAGGGCCACAGCAGCTCTCCAGTGGTAGAGCAGCCTGCCTATACTTTTTACCACCTCTATCACTGGATTCATCTCCGCTGTTTAAATGAAAGGTGGCCATCTGTCGTTTTGTGTTGCATGACTCCTGTTTCTGTCTCTCTGGAAGACATGAGGGACACAGTACTGGCAAAGGACAAAGATTGAACCAGAACTTGACATACCTGATGACACTTACAGGTCACGAATGACTTGAGTCTTTAATCTGGCCATCCGCACTGAACATTAAGAATTTAAGAGTCAGACCAGTGAGTGAACCTAAAACCCTTTAGACTTAATACAGGTGCTGGACTGCACCACCAAGTCCTCCTGGAATCCTATGTCACTGAGACTTGAAGCCACAATTTCAAACATTAGTGTAGACACCCCACAATTTGAGGTGTTTAGAGTGTTTTCTTTCTTGGAGCTTTTCAATGTTCACGTACATTGTTGGCTTCTAATATTTACAAGGCAGGCAGTGAATCCCAGTCTTGGCTGTTAAAGTTTGGGACTTTGTTAAATAATCACGGGGTTATTTCTTCAGAAATATCTGTGAATTTGATTATTCTTATTCACAGACACTTGAAGTAATGGCAAATCTGAGTAATTTTGGAACTAACGATTCATTATCAGGGTTTTCCTCATTCATTCCTTAATGACAAGTAGGCTACCTCTCACGTTTTTGTGTAACTTATGATAAAGTTAATTATTGATATTTGCTTAAGTTTCATAGGCTTATTTAGTCTTTTTCATTTTTTTCCAATCAGATGCCTCCCAGTCTCCATGCATGTTAATAAAGATACTCCATAACTGTCACTTTATAATAATAATAATAATCTTTATTTGTAGAGCACTTTTCAAAAACAAGTTAAGTGCTTTAACAAGTGTAAAGACAATAATACCCAAAAGACAATAATACAAAAACAATACAAGATAAAAGCAAGAAAACATTGAAAAGACTAAAATACATGTTTAAGATAAATATAAAATAAGTAAAATAGAATAAAATAAAAGGGATAAAATAAAGTCAGATAAGATCGGGAAAGGCTCTCCTATAAAAGTGTGTTTTAAGAAGGGACTTAAAAGAGTTCACTGACTCAGCCGACCTGATTTCCTCGGGCAGGCTGTTCCAGAGCCTCGGGGCCCTGACAGCAAACGCTCTGTCCCCTTTAGTTTTCAGTCGAGACTCTGGAACAGACAGCAGACCTCTGCCCGAGGATCTCAAGGTACGTGCTGGTGCGTATGGGACTAAAAGTTCAGAAATATAACAAGGCGAGAGGCCATGAAGAGCTTTAAAAGTGATCAATAAAAATTAAACCATACTGGGAGCCAGTGTAATGAAGCTAAAATAGGAGTAATGTGGTCATATTTCTTTGTTCTGGTTAAAAGCCTGGCAGCTGAGTTCTGGACAGTCTGGAGTCGATCAATAGATTTTTGGGTTAAACAAGTGAAAAGGCTGTTGCAATAATCCAGGCGTGATGAGATGAAGGCGTGTAAAATGGTCTCGGTGTCCTTAAAAGTTAACATAGATCGAATTTTTGCTATATTTCTAAGTTGATAAAAACATGATTGAACAAGCTTTGTGGTGTGCTGCTCGAAATTTAAATTACTATCAAACCAAACACCAAGGTTCTTTGCAACAGGCTTAATGTGATTTACTAGGGAACCAGCAGATGGCAGTATTTGTTTTGCCATCTGCTGGGACCCCATGACCAGGATTTCTGTTTTGTCTGAGTTCAGCTGGAGGAAATTATTTGACATCCATTTTTTAACTTCACAAAGGCAGTTGGTAAGTGAACTCAGTATTCCAGGGTCTGTGGATCTGACGGGCAAGTACTAGAGTTGAGCCAGATACTCAGCTGAAAGGAGTATCTGGTACGGATAAAGCACTTTTGCCGAGTACGAGTATTATATGAGTAATACAAGTCAATATCTGTGCTCGGATTGAATAAAAATTCTCATTGGGTAGCTGACTGTGTCTGCGTTCTGTGATAGTAGTCACAGCGCCCTTCCCCTACACACATACAGATGTATTGTGGTGCTGTGTCCCCGGACCCGGCACTATGGGCGGGCCTTAGGGGGCCGGCCCGCCTACAGAGCTCCTGTGCCCCCCTCCATCCAATTTGCATTTAATAAATTATTTAAAAATAATAATAATTATTAATAAATATTTATTTTCGTGTATTTAAGTGTAATGTTTGAAGTCATAATTATATCAAAAGGTATTTGATGACACCTGGAAGTTTGACTGATTGTTTACAAAAAAGGGGTTTACCTCTCTTAACAGCAGCATCTTGGTAAAGTTATAGCTACATGTGCTCGGTTTTGCCTAAGCTAGCTAGCTAGGTTAAATTAATTGTGAAAGTGGAAAATATGGATATTTTCAGCTTCTGGAGGGAAGACACTAACACCTTTGGCGCCTGAAACACCTGCTACCTAACTGAGTTAGGGTAAAACCTCTACTGGAGCTAATAGGTACTGAACTTGTTGAATCAGAGTTTATCGTGGGCCGCCAGTTCCTTTACAACAAACTCCGTGAATGATAGAAAATGGACACTGAGCAACATGTTAACCAAATTCAGAGGTGCCCTGCAAGCACTGCCCAGCGTACTTACTGCCATGACAAATGCTGTGACACTGGGCACATATCTTCAGTAGCCAAAATATGACTGGGCAATAGGCTAATTGTAGTTAGGATATTGAAATCGCTGTGAAACTGTTGTAGCAATAGTTGGTTGTCCTATAGAAAAAATTATTGGATTAGGCCCCCCCAAGAATATTAAATGCCCGTCCATTGATTTGTTTCTGCCGCCGGCTCTGTGTGTTCCGCTCTGCTCACGAACGAGGATTAAACTTTAACACTTCAGAAATACGACAGTAGCACGCCCGCATCTGACACATGCAGGGAGACAGAAAGTCGCTGACAGTGTGAATGTCTAAATGAACAGGCGTAGTCTATAATAATGCATTGATAAAAAAGTGTTCTCATGAGCTGTATGAAAATATCAGCCTTATTCTTTCAGCTCGGCTGTGTCTCGGCGTTTCCACATTAAAAGACTCGGGCCGTTCTCCCTCACTTTAAAAAAACTTGTCGCCACTTCAAAAATGAGATTCATTTATTTAACACACTCAAAAGTGTTCCATACATTGTTCTAAATTAACTTTATAAAGTAATGAAACGAAAACTCCATTCATGCCATAAAATGTGCTCAAATAATGTTTGAAAGACTGAATCTCAACATTTAGGCTGCTGAAAACTCACCGTCGGAACATGACTCCAGTCTCTATAGTAGGCCTTAGAAAGCTATACTAACCTAAATAGATAGCCTACGTTCATATTAAAATTCAGTATTTCAATATCCCTACCAAACTGCTCATAATATTCAGCCTCATAACAAAAATAAAACCCATTTATTTTAACGGCTGCCTCAGGGTGTGTGAAATGGACTGGGAGCAAATAAAAAAATATTAAACACATTTAAAGGCAGTAAGTAGGCTTATCCTACTGTACTGTAAAAACCTGTAGGCAACATTAGCCACGGCTTTTAATCAGTCTCTGTAGGATCGCCATAGTCAAGAGTTTCTCCACATCACTGCTGCAAACATAAAGCAGCCTATTGGCTAAAACAGTCTGTGGGATTTCCTACAGATGGTGATGTCATTTTCCAAGAGAGCTGATTGGTCAGTAGGCTGCGTTTTCACAGAGTTAATCTTTTCTGGAACATAACCTGCTCCGGAGCAGGTTAGCCTTCAGCATAAGTTACCATGGAGATCTACCCCGGTAAGAAGTGAACCACTTGTGGTACTGAAAACCCAGGATTAACCCCGAAGTTACCTGGATAAGCTCAAATCCTGCTTCGGTACAGGCACACTGATCATAAAAAAAATTTAAAGTTAAAAAAAAGAATGTTATGTTGAGTATGAAAACTCTTGTTCATTACATTTTACTTCATAATTTCAACCGCATGTGTTGTATTCATTGTTGCAAAACTTGTTCTGTATATAGTTCATTTGTTATCGTGATCAAAACCATTGATCTGAAGCTCAATGCTGATGCTGTCATGTAAATAGTTTTCTAATCAGCAATAAATATTATAATTTCTGATCAACCCATATCAATTGCATGCTTAAAATAACATACCGGTTAAAGCCCCGCCCATTTCAAGACAACCCGACCCACTTCCGGGTTAAATCCCGCCCACTTCCGTCCGAGTACAGATACAGATAATTCATATGGTTAACACAGATACAGATACAGATAATGCTGTACTCGCTCATCCCTAGCAAGTACATTTGTGTGTCATTAGCATAAATATGAAAAGAAATACCATGTTTATGGATAATATGTCCAAGGGGAAGCAGATACAAAGAAAACAAAATGGGTCCTAAGACCGACCTCTGAGGCACACCATATTTAACTGGACAGAACGAAGATAGTTGTTTACAGACACACAAAACTTCCCATTTGACAGGTAGGATGAAAACCATTCTAGGGCAGTACCAGAGATCCCCACCCAGTGCCTCAGTCTGTCTAACATGATGTTGTGATCAATGGTGTCAAAAGCAGCACTAAGGTCCAGGAGTACCAGGACTGAGCACATGCCTTCATCAGCAGACATTAAAAGGTCATTGGTGACTTTAAGCAGGGCAGTCTCAGTGCTGTGGTACTTCCTGAAACCAGACTGAAACTTTTCAAATAATTTGTTATTTTCCAGCACAGTGAGCAGCTGTTTGGACACAATTCTTTCTAGAATCTTTGCAATAAAAGGCAGTTTTGAAATTGGTTTAAAATTTTGTGGGAGGGAGGGATCTAAACCAGGTTTCTTTAAAAGTGGGTTCACGCAAGCCGTTTTAAAATAATCAGGGACACAACCAGTAGATAGGGAGCTGTTAAAAACAGAGATCAAATGGGGCCCAACAGAATCCATTACTTTCAGTAAAAACTTTGTAAGTATTACATCAAGTGGGCTGGAGGACACTCTCATTTGTGATATTGTTTTTAAAAGCTCAGACAAGTCAATGGGATAAAACTAGTTAAAACTGTTGTTGCTGGTGAGGGACATCTGAGTAAGAGGCCATGGGGGTAATAGAGGCTCTGATTGACACCACCTTATTGGTAAAATTTTACTTTAACTAATTTGTATGTTTATATGCAAAATTATTATCCATCCATCGTCAACCACTTATGCTGCGTACAGGGTCACGGGGGGCTGGAGCCAATCCCATTTTACGTCGGTCGAAGCAAAATTATTAAATAAAATATTATATAAATTTGTGATCAAATTGTGTGACAACACATATTAAACATATTAAAATAGCATAATTGGACATGGACACAAATAAAAAAACATTTTTGGCTTCATAAAATAAAGTACAATAATAAAAATGAACAGCATGCCTGGAAATGTGGGCTGAAAATATTCAAACATTTACATTTTCCTAAGCCTTGATGGCCTTACAGTTTTATTACAGAGGAGGTGTAACACTGGCTGTTAAATATGCTCATGCTTGATGCACAGCAGGTGTTAGCAAGGCTGACTTTTGCCATCTGTATAACACATTAGAAATCATGGTGTTGTGCATTAGCTGGACAGCACCAGTGTATCCCATTGACGCTGGCCCTAACCATGTTCATGCTATTCTCAGTTAATTGCTTGAGAATTAAAGACTTAGCAGTCAGAAGATTTAGAAGCTTTATTTCTCACTTTTCACATGATAATTGGAATTGGTCTTTCTGCATATCTGTCCTGGATCCACAGGCACTGATTTTGTCCAGCTGATCATTGAGTCAATAGAGCAGATTGGTGTGCACACTTATTTGCTTGGGGACAAGAAATGTTCAGTAATTAAACAAGAAATGTAAATAAATCAAACAAATATCTAGCTTTCATTATTTGAAAAATAAAATATTTTATGCTCTTCACAACAGTGTATATTTTTTATTGTCTCAAGCACTGTGTCTGTGTGCATGTTTGATGTGACTCACTACTGCATATTCAGTACCGGGGGGAGCAGTGGGGGAGTTGCAGTGCAGAGGGAATAACAAAGTACAGTACTCAGTGGATTCTTTACCATGTTGATGAATGAAAAAGAAGTTTGGAAAAGGAAGACAAGCCATGAGTAATAACCAGAATGAGAAAAAAATCTAAAACATAAAATAGAAATATATGCTTATATAGTATTTGCAGTAAGGGCTTTTGTGTTTGGGCAGAGGACTGGCAGAAAGAATGGGGAGAGAGTGAGAGAGCAGAAGAGAAAAGTGGAAAATGTGGTGCAGCTTTCATTTAGTAGTTCAGTCTTCAACGAATTGATTCCCCAAGGAGAACTTGCAGGGAACTAATAGCTGTGAGCTTCTCTAAAAATTAGGATACTGCCAGTGTTTTTATGACATGCACACCAGCCCAGTGTGAGGGAAGACAGGATATGAGAAATTACTAGAGAAGGTTCTGCTGTCATAACTATGTTATGGCAAAGAAAAATATAGGATTTGCTGCAGCGTGTGTGCATGTACAGAAAATCCCTACATGTGGCGTGCATGAGCGTGTACTGCATGTGCATCCACACCTTCTTTTAGTAAAAGTTTGGTTGCGAAGGAAGCACCCAGGAATACCCCCCCCCCCCCCCCCCCCCATTAATTAAGCTGAGCAGTCTTTCTCTATTAATATAATAACATCCTCCTACCAACTCTGTACGCCTCCATTAAGTGAGAGATATGTCAAGATACACTAGAAGACAACATTGGTGGTGAGAGTGCATTTTCTGCAGATTAAATGAGACTAATTTCCAAGCATATTAAATCAATTAGGGATGGCAAATCTCTCTCACGATGATGTTTATCAACGGCGAAGCTTCATCAAAGGCTGCAAGGTAACTTGGTAACCATTATGCTAGTGCTCTCATGTTGAGAAGCCATGTAAATATAAAATGGATTTGCAATAGCACATTACATTTAGAAATTAAACTCTACTGCAATGTTATAAAATGGGTTCAAACTGTCAAATGTGACCTTTTGTAAAAAAGGTTATGGGTGTTGTCATACAATCTTTCTGTTTATTACATTTAATAACTTAAATAGATTATTTCCAATGGTATGTCTGTGTATTTGCTATAATACTTGCCAATGTTCTCTGTATATCACTGAGGGGTTGTGATGTCAGTGGGTGGAGAACACTACATTGGAAGACATCGGGTTTGTTGTCTTCTCTCCGCCTGAGGGCATCACTATAGCAGTCTGCCATTGCAGTTGACAACTGTATTTTGGAGAGCTTCAGTTTTTATGACATGTTGTCTGAGTCAAAGTGTAGGCTACTTGTATGAGCCCCTGTCCATCAGTGAGGAAATCCAACATGAAGCCACTCAGAGACAACAGGTGGAGCAGACTGGTTGTATTGTACTTCAGTTGCGCTATGCTAACTGTTTATGAGTCAACATTTTTCAGCGCGTTTCACTTGCAAATGTGACAACTGAGGATGTGTTTTTTTATCCTAATACTGTTCGTATATAGCCACCAATTAAATTTTTATTAGAAATGTTATGATTGCAACTGTTGTTAACAACATGTATGTTTATTTTTTGTAACATAATGCCTGTTGTGTTTGCTTTCAGTAGGTAGGTATAACAAAAAGCTATAGCAGCCACATATACTGTAATCTAAGGGTTTGACATGCAATGCATGCTGGAAGACCAGCTTTGGACAGGATTTCTGTGAGTTTGAAGGCTGAATTTTATGGTACTAAATATCAAAATGAGCATATACTAACGTTATTTCTGCACTCCTTTGGAGAATATAAAAGTGTGATGATTGACATGACACAAATTATAAAAGTGCCGACAATGCTGCACTCCTTCTTTCTGAAAGATCTCTTCTTCGACTGAAACCTGACCAAGAAGCCAAACGTTTAGTCAATAATGATGCAGCTCAGGACCCCAAAGTACAAATTATGTTTCTTGTGAACTTAACTTCACTCTGCCTCCTATGTGTTTGCTGAACTATTTATGTTTGGTCCGTAGGCTGATCAAAGGCCTCAATTTGAGATGGTTTTAATGAGAGCTTCTGGCAGCCAATTATTTAGAATGACCTAATTGCATGGATACTGCCACACACACACACACACACACACACACACACACACACAATTCCATTTCCCTCTGTTGCTTGCCTATCAGTGTTTCTCTGTCTGTCTCGCGCCTCTCTCGTTCTTCCTCGGTCACTCTCATATTAAGATTCTCTGCCTTCTCTGCATAAGTACAGTATGTGTGTGCAAGAGAGAAAGAAACAATTTATTGATCTGATCGAAAAAGCACTGATGCATGTCTAAAAAAAAACCTCCACTGCAGCTGCTGAAGTAGTTTTGCTGCATTTAAATAAAACTATGAGTTAAATATACACTGCATCAACATGGCAAAACTGAAAATAACTTAGAGGCTAATGGTTTCAGCATGTTAAGTTAAAGTTGCATGGAAGCAGTCCTTTGATTATATTTCACTTTCTTATTTTACTACATTTTGGAATGATACAGAAGGTTACGGCAACATGACTATGACAGCGACTCAGTGTAATACAGACCTAAGGATCAGAATTAGGCACTGCAACAAAATGAAAAAGTAACTTAAAGTTAATTGCATTTCAAGTCCCTGTAGCTGCCAAAAACAAATTTTAACTAAATAATAATTTCTCCATTTGTTTCCATTTTCCATTCCGTTTGATTTCTTTATTTCTTTACCTGTTTGATTTCTTCCACAAGAAACTGTACTTATGTTCAGAATGCATACATTTTCTGGCTGAAAGGTGCAAAAAATGGTATAGGTGATGAACACAAAAGAAATGGCACTCAGTCAGTTGTGTTAAAAAAAAAACAGTTTTCATACTTCAGTTGAGATGTAGTATAATAATAATTATAATACAAACAAAAAGTGAAAATAGAATTGGAATACCTGGAATAGCAGCCCAAAGTGGCCATGTCCACTTTCTAAACTGCTCCCAGACCGTGAGGAGGGGGCCAGTTTACGCAGTTATGTGCAAATTAAATATTTATTTGACGTATAAAATATAGAATTTGATTTGATGTGGAGAACCCCCCCATTCTGTACACCCTATCTGCAGCCACAAGGGCACCCAGAGTCTACCCTTCCCAGCTGCTCGGGGCACAGGTGGAGCACCTCCCTGACCCTTCCTCTGTGTTCTCAAGATAATATGGTGGTGAGGGGAGGGGCAGCAACAGAACAGACAAAAAGTGTATGAAAAATTATGAATCCAGTGAGTCAAATCAGTGCTAAAAATTTAACTCATTATCATCCCCAATAATAATAATAATAATAATAATAATAATAATAAAGCTATAAACAACAGTAGCATCATATCATATTTTGTCAAGAAAGTAATATTTTAGATAGTAGAAATAGGTGTCAATAAAATCATTTTCAATAAAATCAGTTGATACTGACGGTAACAACAATAACAAGAAAGTGGAGTGTAAACAAATAACATAAATAAGCTAGCATGACCTCAAATGAAGTCAAAGAAAGGAAGTACGATACATTATTATTTTTTTTCTTATTTTCCCTTTTCCTCCCTTCTTCCTACTGTTCCCCCTTACCCTGACAAAATAGGCCTCTAGAAGATATTGTTAAAAACATGATTTGTGTCTATTACAGTTGGTTTGATTTGGCAAGAACGATGGTATCAGGATTGGATGAATTTAATGAATGATGTCCTGGTAGAGCTTGAGTCTATTGGGATGTTTGTGGTGTGGTAAGATAAGTTTTCCATAGATACGTACTCTATCATTAAGTTTTTCCAATGTGTTATTTTGTGAGCAATGTGAACAAGTTTGTGAGCAATGTGAACAAGTTTTGTATGTGGATCCCATTTTAAACAATCTTTGCCCAGTGTAATGAATTCTGTGGAGTATCTTATATTGTATGAGTTGTAGGTTAGCATTCTTTGTCATGAAATAGATGTTTTTGCAAATTTGGCTCCAGAATTCAGCATCAGGAGTGATAGACAGGTCTATCTCCCATTTTGTAGATGGTATGGATATTATCTTGTCTGATTGTGATATTATTTTGTAGATTCAGGTTAAAGAAGAAAGATCTAAGTTAGTGGACATAATGTTAAGTTTTGTTTGGATGGATGATTTGAGCTGTAAATATTCCAAAAAATCTTTACTCCCAATGCCGTACCTGAAGTACTTTTTCAAAGAAAGCAAATAAAGCTAATTAAACCATAAAGCAAAGGCAGCTTTGTTTTCCAAACCTTCTTATAAACTTTCCCTAATATTTAAGTTTTAGTGCCGTTGATGAAGAAGGCATTGAGGCTCAATGGTTTTGCCTGTGAAGTCACACATCATTGTCTTTTACTACAGATAATTGCTCCCTTTGCCGCCCTTTAATTTGGTCTCAGAGTGATGGATTCCTCTTCCCTTCTATAGATAACAGCTCTGTTTGGTTTCTTATTCTGAAGCATCGCTGATATAATTATTAAATCATGTGCAGTGCAGGTCTGAAAGATGTATGTAAAATAGTGGTGCAGGAAATGGCTTTTTGAGCAGCAGAATGAAAAACAGGGAATGCATCAGTGAAGATTGTATCTCTCCCTCTCTCTCACTCTCCTTCATTATCTAAATATACATGTTAGATATGTAAATCATCTTATATGTATGCAAAGCTCAGTCCAATCATTTGTTTTCACTGCTTGTGCTGTCATGAAAGAAGCAAAAAGACGAGACCCCCCCCCCACCCACATACACACACACACACACCCCACACCCCGTCCTACCATCTACATCTGTGCTAGCTGATGCTGCAGTGTTGCTATATGTGCATGGCAAGGTCTGTGTGGGCATGTGTGAAGGAAAAGTGCCTGGCAGCTGTGTATATGGTTTTGTGTGGAATGGTGTGATATGCTGTAAACACAAATCTCTCACATTTGACTCATTTTTCAAGCTTCAAATGTTAGTCGACCTGTCCATATCCTTTTCCCTCCTATCTACCATGTTTTGCATAACCTTTAGTGAATGCAGTATGGCTGTGTGTGCATAGGGGTGTGTGTGTGTGTGTGTGTGTGTGTGTGTACATCTATAGACATACATCTTCATCTTAAATCACACATATTATCATTTTTGAAATCCTTGTTTTCCTGGAATCATATCCCATTGATGTTTAGGGTGGCAGGTCCATGTTCAATTCAATTCAATTTCAATTCAATTTTATTTAACGCCAAATCACAACAACAGTTATCTCACAGCGCTTTTCATAAAAGAGCAGGTCTAGACCGTACTCTATGATGCTATTTATAGAAGCCCAACAGTTCCCACCAAGAGCAAGCACTAGGCGACAGAGGCAAGGAAAAACGTCCTTTTAAGAGGCAGAAACCTCGAGCAGAACCATGGCTTAGGGTGGGCGGCCATCTGCCTCGACCAGTTGGGGGTGAAGGAGAGAGAGAGAGAGAGAGTGATGTACGGAGAGAGAGAGGGGAGTGAGGCAGCCTACACAATATACACACAGAGGTACAGACAGTGAAGGTGATGTTGCTATAGACTAAATGAAAAATGGTACAGATATTTATAATAGTGTTAATGGTAACAATTGTAATGTTAATGATTATAATAACAATAATAACAATAAGACTAGCAACAATTGTCGTTGCAGCAGAGGGTGTCGAGCAGGAACACGGGGGCAGCAGGTGACCCGCAACCACAGATCCAGACTCCACAGCTCCAGAGCCAGAAAACCTGCAGGAAGTGATAGGAGAGAGGAGAGAGACGAGAAAGCACAAGACTACCAGAAAGGGGAGAAGTTGTGTTAGTAACATGCAATAATGGGATGAGGTTGCATACAGAGGGAGAGAAAGTAGAGGAGAGAGGAGCTCAGTGCATCATGGGAAATCCCCCGGCAGTCTAGGCCTATAGCAGCATAACTAAGGGATGGTTCAGGACTCACCTGAGCCAGCCCTAACTATGAGCTTTATCAAAGAGGAAAGTCTTAAGCCTACTCTTAAATGTGGAGATGGTGTCTGCCTCCTGAACCCAAACTGGAACCTGGTTCCACTGGAGAGGAGCTTGATAGCTGAACGCTCTGGCTCCTAGTCTACTTTTGGAGACTCTAGGAACCACAAGTAACCCTGCATTCTGGGAGCGCAGTGCTCTGGTGGGGTAGTAAGGTACTATGAGCTCTTTAAGATAAGATGGTGCCTGACCATTAAGAGCTTTATAGGTAAGAAGAATGATTTTAAATTCTATTCTGGATTTTACTGGAAGCCAATGCAAAGAAGCTAAAACAGGAGAAATGTGATCTCTTTTCCTGGTTCCTGTCAGAACACGTGCTGCAGCATTCTGGATCAGCTGAAGAGTCTTAATGGACTTTTTCGAGCAGCCTGATAATAAGGAATTGCAGTAATCCAGCCTAGAAGTAACAAATGCATGGACTAGTTTTTCTGCATCATTTTTAGACAGGATGTTCCTGATTTTCGCAATATTACGTAGGTGAAAAAAGGCGGTCCTTGAAATTTGCTTAATGTGAGACTTAAACGACATGTCCTGATCAAAGATAACTCCAAGATTCCTCACAGTGGTGCTGGAGGCCAGGGCGATGCCATCCAGGGAAACTATATCTTTAGATAATGCGTCACGGAGGTGCTTGGGCCCCAGAGCAATAACTTCAGTTTTATCTGAGTTTAACATGAGAAAATTACAGATCATCCAGGTTTTAACTTCCTGAAGGCACATTTGAAGTTTAGCTAACTGATGAGTTTCATCTGGCTTGATCGATAGATATAACTGAGTATCATCTGCATAACAATGAAAGCTTATGGAATATTTCCTGATAATATTGCCTAAAGGAAGCATATATAAAGTGAAGAGGATTGGTCCGAGGACAGATCCTCGAGGAACTCCATTACTAACTTTGGCATGCATGGAGGACTCATCGTTAACATGTACAAACTGAAATCGATCTGATAAATAGGACTTAAACCAGCTTAGAGCGGTTCCTTTAATGCCAATGAAATATTCCAGTCTCTGCAATAGGATCTGATGGTCAATGGTATCAAATGCAGCACTAAGATCTAATAAAACCAGTCCAGAGACAAGTCCTTTGTCTGATGCAATAAGGAGGTCGTTAGTAATTTTCACCAGTGCTGTCTCTGTGCTATGATGAACTCTATATCCTGACTGAAAATCCTCAAATAAACTATTGCTCTGTAGAAAGTCACACAGCTGTTTAGCAGTTGACAAAAACTCTGCAAATTCAGATAGGAATTCGGAGTACGGACCAGGTGCTCGGTGCACTATAACAAAAATAATTGGTTGCAGTGATTTCCAACTTGGGTGTGAAAGACTAAGAACAAGGCTTTCAAATTAGTTATAATTTAGTTTAAGTTTAGAGATGATTAGTAGGCTAGAGTCGAAGATAGCTGCAACTCCACCTCCTCGGCCTGTGCCTCGAGGAATGTGAGTATTAATATGACTGGGAGGGTTGGATTCATTTAGGCTAACATATTCTCCATCACCCAGCCGGGTTTCAGTAAGACAAAAGAAATCAATATCATAATCTGATATTAGTTAATTTACTAGTACACCTTTAGAAGAGAGAGATCTGATGGTTTTGGGTGGGTAACTGCTGAAATAGGAGGGCAGAGAAGTGTGTTAGACTGCGACTCTGCCTCCTGGTCTCAACTCTGGGTTGTCATGTTTAATTGCATAGTTATGCGCAAAATTTAATAATGAATTCTAAAGAGGTGTATTGCGCACTTTTAATTTAAATGTACTGCTACATACACAACAGTGCAATAACATGATGTGTAGCAGGTCTACGTATGATTTTTAATAAACTTGTGAAAATTAATATTTCAGAAATATTAATTCATAATTCCTCGAAGGGCACCATCGGAGATTCATTTCGCCCAGAGTCTCCGGACCTCTGGGTAACGTTTTAATAATTATACAATTATTCAATAGTGATCAGTTAGTTAATAATCACTCAATTATCTTAAATCAATCAGTCAATCTCATATCGAAGGAGTAAATCCTCGTGACAGGGACTTGGAGTTAGACAATGCACACACACAGTTCCTGTGATTACAGTGAAATAAATGCGGTTAAATACACATCAAAGAAATAAACAATGGCTAAACAAACATGATGTAAACAACAAGAATGTTGATTTCTATTGTAAATTGGGTTCTCTTGTGGGGAGAATTTAATTCATAAGGGCAACTAATAAACACAAGCTATGATAATAACTCAGTTAAATTTGGCTATGAGTTTTAAGGGTTAAAGATAATAGATTACCAAACTATTGGACATCACTGATCACAGAATGCAGGGTTTTAGTCTTACTGCTTGTCGTTTCTCCCAGCTGGGTTGCTTGTCGGCTTGTCGAGTTACGTGCGTTCTCGGTTAACATGGCTTAAAGCCGTCACTTTCTCTGCCAGGGAATTGCTCCGGAGGTCCGTCTTGGTCGGCTTATAGAAGAAAACTTGCAGTGGGAGGCCTTTTCAATCCTGGCTCGGGTTAAAGGTTTGATTGTCCTTTGTTACTGCTGGTGGGTTGATGGGTCCGGGCTTCGGTGGGAGCAGTGTAAGTTAGCTCAACGAATAAAGCTTAAAAGAACTTGGTTGTTCTTGAATTAAAATTGTGTAACTTAACGGTCTGATAACTTTTAACAAACAAAACCAAAAGAAAATAAAAAGCATGTAAGTTGCTGGAAATGAGGGAAAAGCTGAGGTCGCGGCGCTTCGCGTGTGTGGCTTGAAAAGAACAAAAAGAGTTTCACGGCAAGCCGGGCCGAACTTCTTAGGGCGTTGCTGGGAGCCGGAGCACGCTGAGCACGTGTCGAAGTGCAAAAGGGGGGAGCGAAGAGGAGCCAAGCAGGCGAGGAGGAGCCAAGCGAGCGAAGAGGAGCCAAGCGAGCGAAGAGGAGCCAAGCGAGCGAGCGAGCGCGTGTTGCTGCTTTTGCTTGTTGGGGTGTGTTTCCCCGGAGGGACAGTCCTTGTTTCCCTGAGGGCTTGTTTCCGGTTTCCTGAGAGACTGTCTTTTAATATGTCTATTCAAAAATCTATTTGCGCGTATTGTAATCAAATATCTTCCCACAATCAAACCTGTCAAACGGTTATACCTTTCTTAGTTTTAAGCATTTGATAAAAAGGAAACAATTACTTAATCGTTGTAATGATTGGAATGGTTACCAGTTAAACACATTTTCGGGATTTCAGAATGAAAGAGACTTACTCAATATTTCCTGGATAATATTGGCTGTTACACATTCTTACTTAAATATATGAGGGCAAGTTACAAACATGGCATCAGATTATGAACAGGTAAATGCAGAGTGACATTTATACATTTAAACGGCATTTCAGAACGATGGCATGTAATACTTATTTTGTCCTCTTGATGGAGCTCTGGTTCCATGAGGAGACTGAAGATAGCAAATGGTTATTTAACATGAAATTCGAGCTGGAAAATGAATCAAGTAGTATAGTATAACATTTCTTTATCATATCCTTTCTAAAGTGTCAGAAAGTGTTGGGAACAAAGCATTGGTTACAACATAAATTGAAGAAATGTCAGGGATCCTTGCTGAAAGCACTGCAAAATTTACTTATTTAGATTCCTCTTTTAAACAACAATATCAACAACAACATGGTAACATAACTACTCAAATGGAGTGGAGAGACCTGTTAAGTAACTTAAAGATTATATAATTAAACAAGGTAATGCTTTGAGTTTAGAGGAGATAGTATTCTTTTGTTCACACAAAGGAATTCAGGGCTGTCCTCCTCTGGTGTTCTGGAGTTTCTCACCAATTCACTTCTGGTCGTGAAGAGGAGAATATCCTTTGATGTGAGGTAATTAAACAAAGAGGGAGGCCAGTTGCCATGGTTACATGTGTGTGTGGGGGGGGGGGCAGTTAAGGGTTTCCTGCCCTCTTTCAAAAAGAGTTCTGATAGGCTGTTCAGGAGAAAGCTAATTTCTGGTTAGTGTTTTTTTTTTTTTTTGTCATTTTAACAGTCAGGCACCGAATCTTATCTCGGCTGCTGCCAAAGGTGGCAAGTTTTACGATCGAACTGCCCAAAGACAGCACTTAGGGAAAGCAAACCTTTCACCTCCTCCTTTGGGTGCTTCAGCTGTTGAGGGTTGATATCTCAAACGCCCCTCCTTTTCTTTCTCCCAGGGAGAGAGAAAGAATTTGGGATCTCCAGATTTATTTGATATAAAATGAACCAATCCACACTGGCTTATTCACAACAGTGGTTTGCAAACACTTTAAACAAGTAAGGTGCTTTTTACCAGCATTATTCCTTTTACACATTAGCAAGAAAATTTTTTTTGTAAATCTGAACTTCAACATTAATGTAATCAAATCAAATATAAAACCAAAGCTATTTGCCACTGCCAGGGCATTACCTTTTATCTAGCTTATTAAAACAACATTTTTCAGTTAGCAGCATAAAAAGTCTATGTTCTGTAGCAAGTGTCCCTTCTAGAGTGAGGTGAAGTGGTCACCTCACGCACATGCCCGCCCGCTGCTGAAGTGGAATTGTCTTGAACTTTTTGTATCCTACACCACGCGGAGCACAAATAATTGGAAGAGAGACTGATACTCACTGTTTGTGAGTTTCTAGAATCTATTACTCTTTACTAAATAGTTCAGGACATCAACAGGAGTGAATTCACATGGCAGAGCATCCCCGCAAAACTCGATGAAGGCCTATCAGGTAAAGTCATGTAGCCTATAATTTTACCTTAAGTTAAACAAGTTACAGCTGTGTAGCACACAGAAGCCGTTGCCATCGTTACTATCCATAGAGCGCCTGCTGTTTACTCGTGGAGCACTTGTCTCCTTGTCTGTTCACCTGAGGAGCGCAGAGCAACCCCGCGGGCCAAGCAACTACGTTGTGATTTTAAGAACATTCCTCAGACTGACATCTTCCCCAATACTAATTAGCATGCAGTGTGGAGCCATCCACTTCGCTCTGGCATTTAATTGTTCGCTTGTCTTGATTTTGTTTATCTACTTCTCCCACACGCTGCATCCAACATAGTCTGCCGAAGCCTCCCTCTGCTGCTTATTTGGGTGGGTGATTTGCAGGCTGATCAACATCCCACCCCTCCTGTGACCCAGGGTTTGACTGTATGTGTATTCAGAGCCAGTGAGCAACAGACTTACAAAATAATAATAATAATAATAATAATAATAACTACAATAACGTGCGATAAAATAATTGTCGGCGTTAATTAATTAATACGTTAACGCGATTATAATGCGTTAATGTGCACAGCCCTAATAATAGGTCTTTAATCTACACTGAATTGCCTGATAACTCTCCAGATGCTTTTCATTGCTCCAGAGTACTTAAAGCATCATCTCCAGCCACTCTTTGTTAAGTTGCTCTGATGGCTTAACCATATGTTTTGCAGTATCCCAACTTAGTCTTTCAGTTTCCATCCTACACTCTGCAGTCACCTGGCAGCCTTCTCCTTACCTCTTTGTTTATCATTCTGCAGTCAGCACCTCCAACCTTCTGCAGCAGTCTGCCTCCTTTTGCAAGTCTGCAGTCCATCTTATCCTAATGACCGGTGAGCTTCTGTTACGCACGAGCCTCTCCACGTGTCTGACTCTTCAGTACACTGCCTAAAACTTAGCAACTGCTTCTGCATTATTGTGGTCAAATGTTCCTGAAGACATTTCTGATTTCCCTCATACAATAAACCAAACTGGAAGCATCAAATGTCTCTTCTGCGTCCTACTGGTCACTATAAGCAAGTTTAAACAAAGACTTAAAAATTATGCCATATGAATTAGTTAAAGATTAAAATCTGTATGTGAGCATGACATGGACTAGACTTAAATGTGAAGCTCAGCAGTGGGGGTGGGGGGGGCATTTCTAAATCATAACAAAGCTATAACTTTCAAAAACATTTTGGATTTGAGATTTCATAAATACTAAAATATGAAATAAATTATGAAGAATAAATTTACTCTGATTTAGTGGGTTTCTATATAATTGAGCCTGTGTAATTTATTACATCTAATGCTGTAAATGTATTTCCACAGACCTTATTGCATGTGTCTGAGAAGCAAGATCTTAGTTCCAGTCCATGAGGTTTTAGGTCTTTGTGGATAGTCTGTTCAACCAAAAGATTAATTATAGACAGTGTTCCTAACTCTGCTAATTATATGATCCATTATTGGACTCAAATGAGCAGCCTACATGACAGTCCCATTCATTATCATTCTCTTCAAATAGACTAATTACATGATGGCCTTTTCACTTCCCCCCTCACTGAGGTCCTGCGGAGCAAAATTCAAAGTTCTTTAATTTATTCTTCACATTTTGCCACATCAGTGTTACTTTACTTGATTGACAGAATGATAGATTCCATTCTGCATACGATGCTTGATATATGTATGTGTGATTTCCCACTGCAGATACTGAAACAGCTTCTGCAGTCAGTAGTCAAAGATGAATCCTGTTGTCCCCTCCCAAAAATATATATTCATAGATTATATGCATGTGCTCTATCTACTGTATATATGTGAGTAAATAGTTAAAATAGTTAAAAAGGCTTTAAGTCACCATCTATGACATGATAATATGTTTAGTCTGCATTCAGATGGGGTATCTACTAAAACTAGTTTCAGATATTGAAAGGCTCCGTAGCCACAATATAGCACCTGTTGTTTGTGTTACATTTTTCATGATACTCAATCAATTACACCTATTGTGTAGGAAGAGCAGATTTTACGGAATAAAGAGATCCTCTTTCCACACTATCTGCTTTCACAAACAAAAGCATAACATATGAATGCCATCTGGCTTTATTATTCCTGCTCTATAATTCATTTCCATGTCCAATCTGTAACCTGCTATCGATCAATGTGGAAAGTACTTGCTAATTTTCTCTCGACCAGAGAGCAACCAGAGGAATTCAACATCTTCCTGTTGATAGACCGGCCCCACTTTTCCACTGTCTCATCTCACATTTTCATATTCTCATATATTCATATTCTCCAATGAATTATCCACCAGGCCCATTATGAAGCAGGAAATATGTATGAATTTGACTTGATGGCTAATAAACATCCTCAAAACAGTATGCACACAAACACAAATGAAGGAGAGAGGTGTGGGAAAAGGGGAGAGGAAGAGGAGGTGGTGGTGGAGGGGGGGTGTTATGACCGAGAAACAGAAAGACATCAGCGAGGAAGAGAAATTCCATTATCCACTATGCTGGCAGAAAACAACATCACATTATTTTTGCAGCAAGAGGAGGAGCACTCGCTTGCATTTTCTTCCCCACAGCCAAAGAGCATCGAAATGGGCCGGTGAGTCACAGAGTCCCCCATCAGCAAGACATACAGTGCAACACTACAGTTCACTTACAGGGAGAGGCTGGGATACACTGGATCATTTACTTTCTCAAGATGAAAAACTGCAATATATTCACAGGAGCAAAAATAAATAATGTGTGTACTATGTGCATTTAACCTACTGACACTAATACTGGAGACGCATATATGGAGCCTAAATAGACTGATTAGTATGCTTTATGATTTTCACCAAAAGTGACAGACCTTAAAGTGGTCATATTATGCTCATTTTAGGTTTCCATGGTTTAATTTTCAAAAAACACCATATTTTTGTCACACTGTACATTACTGCAGTACCTATTTTCACTCTGTGTTTTGACAGCTTTGTATTAGCTACGGAGTGATGCATCTCACTTCTAAAAGATCTTTGTTGGGAGTTGCACAGTACCTAGTTAAGGACTACTAGCCAATCAGAAGCAGAGTAGTGCGGGTCTTGAAAAGCCTTGGTTCAGCTGTATATGTTCCCGGACCAGTTTAGCAACATAGACTGGAGCAAGAGTTTCAGAGTTGTAAGTTATTAATCAGTAACACATTTATCTTTCATACGTAAGATTTTAACTGTGCACTGTCTCTACATCACAGTAACAACTTTATGTTCATTGGCTGTCTAACGTTCGGTAGGGAGAGAGGGGATGAGGGGAGGCAGCCGGCGGATGTCTTGTCACTGTGTGTGTGCTGCAACTCAGTGTTTTTCCACCAGTGTTTTTGAGGGCGTGCCTGATTGGCCGCTGAGCTTATGACGTGTGTTACGATGTGACACAACATGGTAACGGAAAAATAGGCTGGACTACAATTGAGCTGTTTTCAGGCAGTTCAGAGCAGTGGGGTTTTTTTTAGGAGATGGTAACTCCCTTTGAGGTGGACTTTGGGCTTTTTCACTTTGCAAACCTATTACATGCACAAAAATATATATAACACAATAAAGGAAAGGGAAAAAGTCAAAAAGCATAATATGACCTCTTTAAGAACTTTATTTAAAACTTTAAATGTTTCTGAGATTTATTTCATCACAGGAGTAATATGCAGTAAAATAGTCAAATGTATTTCTACATCAGCGTGAGGCAAAGAAAATAACTGAGATGATTTACAAACTGTAACACACAGACTGTAACAGCAGTCACAGATTGTAACAAATCTGTAACCTGAGTTTAAGCCATTTTCTCACTCATACGTGGCTGTTAAATAAACAGAAAATATGAAATGGCCACTAATATGTCAACATAAAATGACACATAGTGTAATGTTACATTACCATGACAGCAGCGGTGCAGAAATTACTTTTAACATGGAGAAGATGAAGAAATATTTAGAAAATCAATTTTAAGTGACTACTAGTAACAGAAACACACTCCTCATGCTGATAATCATAATGTACCATGCTTATGTGTTGACAAAAAGTAAACAGGATTTGCGGTGCTGCCATTGCCGGATGCATTTGTGTCACGTGTTCTTGCTGCTTCACGTGTTTTGGCACAGCAGCTGTGCTGCAGTGAAGCAATTTCAAATTCACAGAGCACCACGTTGTTAGGTGTCTGTCTAAAATACTCCCAAACTTCAGATTGATGAAGGCGCAGTCTTCAAGCTGCAGCTTATTGTCCAGGAGAATCCTTGCTACACCAGGTGCAGAGATGCGTCAACGCACGTTATGAGAATCAGCATATTTTTGTAATTGATTATGATATATATCATATACTACGTTGATGAATAGCCCCAGCACTAGTTCTTGTTGTATTCTTTTTATTATGCTACTTTTGTTGGACAATTCCTTCACTAGTTTTGGCATCATGTCATTTTTAATACTCCAAGCAGATGAAATTCCATTCACCTCCACTATAGTAGGGTGGTGGCAGAAGCCTCCAAACCTTGCCACATAAAATCGAAAATATCAGCTAGATCCTACAATGGAAAAGTTGAAAGGTTTTGTGATTGCAGTAAACTGACCCTTTAATGTATGCTGTCCATCATGTCTGCCATTCTCTCCTTTTGTAACAGAAATTTAAAATCCTACAGTGGACAGAATGCTGCAACAGGGAAAATATACACATATATCAAAATGTTTAAAAAGAAAAATCTAGGTGATACAAGTTGTACTTTTTGAGCTATGACAGCATTTTCTGGATTTAGAACTAAACTGAAGTGACCAAATGTGACTCAGCAGTTTTAATAAGGCACTCTGACAGACACTCAGCTGGAGCCCCAAATATATCTCTCTCCCCCTCTGTGACCACTTCTACTGCTACTTATACTAATTAAGAGTTCTTCAATTACTTCTATACTCATTCTGTTTGCTCCGTTGCAAACATGGTGCTCAACGTTCAAGCAGCCTCTGTCTTTCTCTCTCTGTCAAATTATATACACTTTAGTGCCATGAATGTTGATTTCACTTAATTCTGTGAAAATGTAATTAAATAGTAATAAAGTCTTCTTGAAGATTTTACAAGACTTGACTTTGGCTGTTACCCAAAATTCATAGTAGTGCGGATGTGGTGAGACAATACAAAGGATTTAATAATGATAATGATGATATAAACAACAATGATATGGCACTGGACTGCCTCAGCGGTGTACTTTCATAGCAAGCTACCTGAACACAGGGAAGATATCTATTAACATCCATGCCATCATGTAGCAAGAAGCATTTAGCCACACTCCTTCTAGTTTTTCTTTTGATTTTGTACCATATCGTGACAGTTGCTAAACTGAAGCTGGGTGTATTCTGCTTGAAATTTTAATTAAGGTGGATTTAATTAAAGAGAGAGTGCAAAAAAAATACAGAGATGATTAAAAGTTTGTTTGAGAAAGACAAAGTAATAAAGACAAAGACAAAGGCTGAGGTAGAGTGAGAGACACAGAGAAGCCCAGAAAAATATACCAAGAGATAGAGGGAGAGCTGGAGAGTGTGAGCTATAGGCACAAAAAGATAGGAATAGAGAGAAAAAGGAAAAGAACGAAAGAAAGAATCAAAGGCCAGTATCTTCAAAATAGTTGAGCAGCAGGTTGAGACAGAGGCAGCCTTCTGAGACTAAATGTGTTCCCCAGCTCTGGCGCCCTCACTGCCCGCTGTGTCAGCCCACACAATGTCTGCCTGGTCATCCATAACATTCTTCACCGGACACACACAAGGTGGACACACACTTGCACAGAAAGACTTCACTGCTCTGGCTTGCTTCGTGTTACCTCCGGCTTCCACCATGATGAAAATGAGCGTAGGCTTTTGTTCAGACCCGGAGGAATTGGCGTTCCTCTCCTTCACCCTTCTCCTTCTTTTTTCTCTTCCCCTTGTTAAATAAATCCACAGTAAGTGGTTGCAGTCAGAACAGATCCTTTTTCATCGATTTCACCCTTGGTCTGTATCTCCTGCCATTGACCATTTCTTCTTCCTAACTGCCAGTCACTACTTACTTAATTGAACCTTATGTATGCAACTTGCAACCACAATCATAGTTTTGAATACTTGAATACACCAACATCAACATGTAATTACACTCAGCTAAACTGGACGCACAATGCACGTACAAGCTGGAGCAAGCCCATATGAACTGCAGAAAGCTGAGTCGTGATTGAACCCAGGACACTCTTGATGTGAGGCAACACTGCTAGCAACCAGGACGTCACAAACATAACCTAAATACATAGTTCTTTAAGGGTATTATATATTCATCTCTACACTGTGAATGCACACATAAGTCCTTCTGTGAAATCATTTTTTAAATAGCTAAAGATGTGTACTGTAGAACTTGGAAAAGGTTTGAACATTTTCAATCCCTGCCTTCCTGTGTGTTGTGTAAGTGCATTTTGGAGAGTGTGCTGTGTTAGTGTGCATTTGAAGTTGTGACCATATTGATCACCTCAGGACAGATTATGCAGTCTCTCATCCCTACAAACCCAGGCAGATGAAAGAACAACAACAAATTTGAGGTGTGTGTCTCCCAAGAACCACGGCCACGTTTTCAAAGAGATCAACAAAAAACTTTGCAGCCAGGTTTATGTCTGATGCTTTGTGTTTGTAGGTGTACATGCAAATGAGGCTGTGGCTGCATGCTTCTTTTGGATGTGAGATTATGCAGTCAGTATCCCCATATGGGTCTGCCCTGCCCCAGAAAAACAATGTGAAAAGGCCAGTGCATATCAGCAGTTTGGTAAACAACCTCCTAATTAGACTCATTGATTACAGACACCTTGCTCAGTCAACCATGACATAACTGTGTCTGAGGAGCCAGCCAACATTCTCCATCCAAAAGACTTCATACTGTAGCCTCTGGTATGATGCAATGTCTGGAGAGAGAGAGAGTGAGAACACATAGAGCGAGAGAAACCAGTAATATCTGCATCTTGTTGTGGGAGATAAATATGCGTCACCCAAATCTCTTTGATCACAAAAACATTTATTCTCTGAAAATAACCAAAAGGGAACTGCAGCAGTTATTAGTTGTCCAACTCTATAACCTCTAGTTCTATTTCCCACTGGAGATTAAAAAAATAAAAAGAGGCACAACTATGTTAAATAGAAACATTCAACAAATGTTAGAATTTCTCTTGGATGCACCCACACCATTTGGTGTTTGGCTGACTTGCTGAGTTAGACTGCAGTGTCATGCACCACACAAGTGACTAAGCGCTTGAAGAGGATAAGGTTATAACAGATGGCCTAGCCAGTAAAAGTCATACTTTGCATGGACACTGTTAGGTAAATGCCTGTTAGTGCGCTTCCAGCACTTTTATTAGCATGAAACACTCACATGAAACAGCTCCATTGAAAAAATAGATTGTTCATTAAGTCATGCCTAGCAGAGATGGAGACTCGAGTTTGAGACTCGGACTCGAGTCTGACTTAAGTCGCACACACAGTGACTTCAGACTCGACTTGAAACTTGTCCTCGAAAGACTTCAGACTCGACTTGGACTCAAGGTGCAGGACTCGTGAACAATGTTTATTTGTAGGAAACGTCTTATGAGCGTGCTGTTGTTCCCCTCCCTCCGTTACCTATAACCTACCTACGTAACACGTAGTATCAGCTGCGCGCGGCCACAAGTGAGAGAGGACAACGAACACCGGTGGCTGCTGTGCCATTCATCGTAAACTGTGTCTTTAAAATTTCATGCAATATGGCCCAAACAAAGAAGCGCTGAACGCAAAGCATTGGCCAACTAACGTTAGCTTGCTAACTGTGCCTGTCCTTTGTTATGAAAAGATGAATGAGTGTTTTCTGTACTTGCCAAACGTGTGGTGGTCAATTAACATAATCATTTACATCCCGCTGGCTGCCATCATGTTAATTATTAACGTCGGCTGCAAACAGGTTACAGGTTTATAGTTGATCATGCAACGTTACAGTTTTATTTAGTTATAACGTTACACTGAGTCTGGGGGATGTGTTGACTTACACTAGTTTAAGCTGTCATTGATTGCATTGCACATTACATGGTTGTGCTCTGTGAAAAACAGGTTACAGGTTTATTGTTGATCTTGTAACATTTTTTATTTAACATTATTTAACATTACACTGGGTTTGAGAGTCTGTGGGGTGTGTTGACTTACAGTAGGCTAGTTAATAAACTGTCATTAATTGCATTGCACATTACATGGTTGTGCTCTATAAGTGAAAAACGGGTTATTCCTTACAGCTATGCAGTTTTATAAGCAGCCTGGATTTAACGCAGCAGGTGATACAACGCTCATTATAAACACAAGTGACTTGAGACTTGTGTAAAGGGGAGTAAAAAGCAGTTTACAGCATGCGCTATAAGGAGCTGTTTACACCTGTAAATATGTGCGCATTTATTATGTGTTAGAGTTTACAATACATCTGTTTACACAGAGTGTGCAGGTGTCCATTATTGAGTCTGGGTGCGTGTGTGTGTCTCAGATACTCAGGTAATTGGGCCATTGTTGTTATGTAGATAGGTAGCAAGCCTGCTGCCCTGAAACCAGCATAGTGTCACAGAAGGGAAGAATTACCCATATGAAACAAGTCACTGTTATACTCAGATTGATGAGTGCCATCAGGAACAGACTTTGTTTCTGCTCTCCAAATCTTCTGACATTCATAGGAGGTTTGCATTGCCTGCAGAAAGTCCACTGGCCTACCCTCCCAGTTTCTGGCCATTTCTAGTATTTTGGGTACTTAGTCTACCCATAGCTGCAAGGTAGATACTTTTTAAATATATGTAAATGTTGCTAGGAATATTGCATTAATATATTGCTACAAAGGTGTCTGTTTTCAAAAAATATTCACCTTACTGTTTGGTTGCTATTGAAGGCCTTTGGGAGGACAGTACCTCAGAAACACCTCCTCTAATCAATCAAAGGGACTGATCTGTACTTCCCACCTCCAGTAGAAGGGAGGAATAGCACGAGTCGCAGCACTAGTCTTTTCCTCTTATCTAACCTGATCTCACTTATTTTTTCCTCCCCTCTACATAGTGTCTTATTTTCTAATTCTTTGTGATTGCATTTTTTCCTCGCCATTCATTTGTAATCCTACTAACGGGTTTATTTTTGCATTAAATGTACTGTATAGGTTTCAAATCAAAGTGTTTCCTCTGTCTTACTGCATTACCCCAGTGTTTAAGTCACATCTGCAACATTACAGTGCTTCATCCCTCTAGATTGCACTGCCCCCCCAGTCTCCTCCTCCTCTCGGCCATCTCATTATAAAAGCTAAATTAACCATGGCGCGTACCTTCAGAGCATGTAGCAGTTTTACAGCGCCATCGGTCTCGCCTCACAAATACTCCACTATGTAATTGAATATCTGTCTTCTGGGGCCCTTCATAACAGACTGACCCTCTGCACACACATAATTGCACACACAGATGCATCTGTGCAAACAGACACATGCAAATGCGTTTTAGCTTGCTGTCTGATGCTCTTATCTATGGTAGCTTACAATGAGTGGGCAGTGTTTTGCTTTAAGGCATTGCATATGGCGGCTGAAGGTCCTGATGCCAAATCTGCATGGTAAGGACGGTGTTTCTAGCTATAAGGCTGCACTGCTGCCAGTACACACTGCATGTAGATAAGCACACAAGCACTTTGGCAGTATGTGACAGAAAGAGTCTCAGTTGTCTTTAGTTCATTTTATTTGACATTATAAGGAGGACAACATCAAATCACACACACTACAAAGATAACACAATAAAGACCAGGACTTATTTCATTTGTGATTTTATTTTTAGGATAACAAAGATGTAGAATCCAGGTGACTTGGTGACATATTACCAACAAAACACACTTCCAAGTTTCCCATAAACCATCATTTAATCTTTTTAAAATTGTCACCTATTATTTTACTTTGTAAAGGTAATTTATTCCAATTACAGGAAAGACAGATCCTAAAGGAAACATAACTTTGTTGGTGCTGAACCTCTGCAAGTCAGCAACACTAGTTCTAACCTACCAAAACCATATGGAGGTTGTCTTTGACAAACTCTAATGCTCTGTTGTTGTGACGTTGTATGGAGCTAAATTAGGGCCAAATGTTTTGTTAATTTGATAAAAGAAATTGTAATAGAAAAACTAAAACTTGAAATTGAAAACTTAAGTTTTTGTCTAAAACTTGAAAAATACAACCATGTACTCGAACTAAAAATAAGTTTGCCAATTTTTTTTCAGTTTAAATAAAATATTGATTTATTTCTGGAAGTATTTTGAAGAAATTATTTGTTATTATTTTTCACTTTTCCATATTTTGATATTTTAGGACTTTTTTTTTCAGTTTTACGTTTTATATTTTCAGAGTCAAAGCTTTTTTTTTATTTTTTTATTTTTTCCCCTTTAAATCTATTTTTCAGTTTCAGATCAGTTTTTTTCAGTTTCAGACTTTTGGCCCCGATTTTCCGTAGGGGGCGTGGTTTCAACGGAGAGGGGCGTGGAATCATGAATGATGGTCTAACAAAGAAGGAAGAAGACTCTCCTCAGTCATGTTGCCTTCAAGAAACGTAGGCACTGCGAGAACCGTGGCTCAATGCTTTCTATCCACCATATGCATGTGATTGGCAGTAAAGAAACTAATGCCAGTGACTAAGTTCCCTTTAAAAAGCTGTTTTGGGCAATACGTGGGACCAATTACACTATACGAGCAATAAATTGTGCCAGTTTGTGCAGTTCAACAGCTACACTTTAAGAATGGACTTCTCCCACTTACACATGCGACCATGTATTCACTCGCCATGGCGTCTTCTTTCTTTTACATTATCCCACAGTGGCTAATTATTTTATCGTAGGGACACACATAAAAGGAAAATGCGTTTGAGTTGGACAACTGGACAAAGCTGGAAATGAAGCATCGCTAGGATTAGCATGAACTAAGTTAGCTTCATCCTACTAAAGCTAGCTAGTGTTGTGAATTTCACACTCATTTCAGTAACTAGCTCAAGTTTTTTTATGCCTTTAACGTGGATTTTCTTTGTTGATCTCTATTTGTCAGAATGTCGACCATAACTCGACAGTGGCTGCAGCCGCACAGAGCCTTATAAATGTGCTCACGCACAACATCTCTCAGGGACAGCAAGAGCAAGGAAGAATGCAGGAACAGGGATCGTCATCTGTAGACCAAGAGATGGCCAGGTTTTAGATGGAATTTTATTGTTCAAGTTCATTTTAAAGTAATTTAACTAGTGAATATTTTATTTGTACATTTATGACCATAATTTAAAAAAATATTTTTAAATCATGCACATCTTTCCCTGGATTTTTCTCAAGAAAAAGTTACCTAGGAAATGAAAGATACAGTCCAAAGACCTACGGCACACCATATACAAAAACCTGGAGGCCTTTTAGTTTATATGTTTACCTTTTAAACATAAATTCAGAGACAACCCCAACCTTATCTGAAGAGTGTTAACTTGCTCAAGCAGGGCTTGGAGAAAGACATCTCACCATGTCCAGGGATATGAGTCACGAGGAGTCATTACAGATTAAACTTTGCTCAAAACGTCTTATATTTAAAACATGACCCTTTTATCCTAGTGGTAGGATATTCTTCAAGCATTGAGACATCACTTAGTTATGTTCTCTTAGTTCAATAGACTACTGCAAAATGAGTACCCTAAGATGCAGGGAGTGACAGGTGGATGGCTACTCTACAAGGCTACAGGTGGAGAAAAGTAGTAATATCCATTTTCATACATTGCCATTCAAATAACTTGCCCAAACATATCTAGTTGAAATAATCCAAACAATGTTGCATTTACAGGTGGTCAGGGAAAAGGAGACTGATAATGACTCCTCCTGACTCTGATGGATACACTGGAACCCTTCTTCGCAGTGTCACAGGGGCAGGGAAGAACACCCTGTATATTGTTCCTTTGCTGCATGAGTTTGACCTAACTCCACTACCTCCAGATACCTCATGGTGTACAGCCCCCCCCCTGTACACAATGATACCAAGACATCTTTTGAAGAGGTACAGTGTTAAATGTTACTGTGTTCCAATGTGAAATGCCCACATAAACTGTTCTGTATGAGACTGTTGCTAAAAGTCCAACTGTTCTGTCTCCAATAGAAAGTTCCATGTCCTATCTGTTTCTTGAAATTTATACCAGTTTGAAGAGATCCATGCTAGCATGTGTGGAGAAAGGTAATTTGTGTGCGGTACTTTTATGTTCATTTTAAATGTATATGTAACTTGAGTACTTGTTTTTTCTATGCGTACTAATATGTCTCACATGTGCTTTTGTAGAGAAAAGGACAATCTTAAGATGGCTGAGACACCTGCTGCGAGCCAGAACAATGGAGAGGAGCACATCAAAAGGTAAATACTATGTTGTCTAAATACATAAACATCTTCATCCTACACAGATCTTAATTCTGCAGCTTTTTTGGTCAACATTAGTAGCTATTTATTAATTCTAAGTTTTGTTTGGCAGTGTTGATGATGTATTGGATGCCATGTGTGGAAGAGTTGACCTAGAGAAACAGTTCAACATCCAAATCTCCAGAACAAACATTCTGGAGCCTACTGCAGTGGCAGCGTCAAAAAAAAAATTCACCCACTGCTGCTCTGAAAGTGACGTTCTTTGGGGAGGCAGGAGTGTACACAGGTGCTCTCTGAAAAGAATTTCTCACAGGTAAAACAAAAGGAAACATATTTGAGTCCACAGAACAGTCTCTATGAATAATGGGCAGCTCACCCAAATCATGAAGAAATGTTACACTTTTATTAGTAATATGTCCAACTACCAGCTAAGGTCTGTCCTCGAGTTGTGTATTGGGTTTTCTGTAATGTAAAAAAATTAATAAAACAACAACCCAAATTAGACAAACCCTACTGAAATGATCTGAATGGCTAAATAGAAATAAATTTTGAGTTATTATCTTGGTTGGGTTTCCAATTAAAGTAATATGGTCTAAATTAATTGGCTAGTAGTTCAATCACACGATAATAAAATATTACTTGACATAGGAGACCCTAGACCAACACAGTTATTGTGTTTGTACTTGTATCAATAGAAATGATTGCAGGAATTGAGAGCCGTTTCTTTGAGGGGCCAAAGCACCAGAGGAGCCCACGATACTCTCTGACTGACTTTGATAGCGGCCTGTACAAGTGGGTTTATTTTTATGCAAGTCGGGACAAACTGTTTCTTTCTGTGAAATGTTTTTAAAAACATTAATGCTTAATTTGTGTAAATAGGACTGTTTTTTTGGCAGTAAGTTTGGCACAAGGTGGCCCGGCCCCTGCCTTTTTCAGCCCATGGACTTACAGTTACCTGTTTAGTGGCCAGATAAACCCGGCGACTCTCAATAACGATGCAGTTGCAGATGTCCAGTTGTGAGTTAATTGAGCAGGTATGACCTCTGTATGAAGGAAATGCTGGGTTGATCAAGTATTCCTTGTCAAACAATATTTTTTATTTTACATGGGAAAGAAATTTTCTTCCTGTTAATTACATTTTTATTTTCAGGTTGAAATGTCAACTGAACATTCAATTGAAAGCCTTTCTGATGAAATCATAAATTGTGGATATACTGGAGCTATCTCAGTGCAAAACAAGGAGTCCATTGTTCGGTATGTTAGGACATATATTTCTGTTTGTACAGTAAAATTAATAAAAGGTATTTCTTTTGTAGCAGTTGTTTTCCTGTCTACTATTGTAGTGCCATTGTACTCCATGCAGTGCTGAGGCTGCAGCCTATGTTGGAACAACTGAGAGAAGGCCTACAGCTGTATGACCTTCTTTCGCTAATCAGGCAGTACCCAGATATCTGCCAGCACCTGTTTGTTCCCGGTGAAGATGTAAAAGTAAGCAAAACAAGACCATTTAGTACAATTATATGAAGAAATGCTTAACTGCTATGACATTTTATAATTAAATGGTGAAATGATATACAATTTTATCTCATCATAGGTTAATGCAGAGTTTGTCATGGCATCCATTCTTCCTCAACTGAGTGACAAAGGGACTTCCAGGCATCAGATTGAGCTGGAGATGATCAACTTTATTCAGGACTTCCTTTATGAAGCTGAAGGTGTATAGTTGTTAATGTTCTGCAAATCAAATATTCGAAAGCTCAGTAAAAATTTTTATGTTTTCATGACATTTGGAGCTGTAAAATATTCCGGTACCACCTGTAATTATGCTGGTATTGAACATGTTAACGTTATTTTCTATCTGAAAATTTTTGATAATGGTAATAGGTATTATGGACCAGGTTGTCACTTTTTTTGAATGAAAGGCTGTAATCACAATGAGCATACATACAGAGAACATACATACAAATGATTGTTTCCCCTAAACCCATTGTTCTTAATGAAAACCTTTACAAATCTATCACCATTCTATGTAAGTATACATAATGGCATATATTCATTGTGTTTGGCTCAGATAGTCATCTCCAAATTATCTTGAAATTTTACTTTTTCTGTTCTTCTGTGGCTGAGTACCTTTGTCTAATTCACTCCTTTAATTGAAAGAACTGCATTGCAGTGTGGTGTCCGAACAATAATGCTGCGATGATGTGTTGAGAAGAAATCCGCTTGACACTGTTCTTGATCATAAAAGTTTATTACATCAAGGAGTTCAGCATCAATTACAAGCTTGGAGAGTGACCCAGCCCGATGGCCACTCTGTCTCTCTGTACATCAAACACAGCTTATATAGGACATGTTTAGGTATCTACTAAATACCATATAAGGGTCAGTGTCTGCAAACTAAGGCTCCAATCCATATAAGGGCACAGTGCTGTAGGATAAGTGTAAACATCTGTTAGACACCATAGAAGGGTTCAGTCTCTACATAAACACTAATCACTACTCCCCCCTAACACGGGGTCAGAGGTCAAATTCTATAGAAGGGTTCAGTCTTTACATAACCATCAATCACTACTCCCCCCTTAAGAGTTCACTGACCCTCTGTCCAGCTGCTAGAGTGTTATTTTAAACTGTAATGGTCAAATTTCTCATCTTTATCTTATTTTGTATTTGCTCTTCATAATTATAAATTAGGACTAAAATGCTAAGCAGCAAGATCCTTTTTTTTTTTTTTTTTTGTAAGTAATCACTAAAACAGGTTTATCAACTTTTACTAAACCTTTGGAATAATTCTGTCCCCAAATATTGTGAAATGATATTGACCAGTTAGTGCGACCACAAGAGTTCTATCAATTTTGCAATGTACTTGTTTCTTCAGTCTAAATTTATATTTATATTTAATATAGGATTGCATTTTATTTATTGACTGCATTACAGAAACGTCCATTGTTGGCTGGCACGTAATGACACGGAGTTCCCTCTTAGTTCCTTTTTAGCTAGCATGGAGCGACACTCCAGCATGGATGAATAAAAGAATGTGATATTTCTATTAAGACAATATTGTAATCTAAACAAAATATTTAATTTGTAGTTACACTTACAAAATAAGGACAATTCTTATGTAGCAAAAAACCCAAAACTACAAGTGTTAACAGCGTCCAAATAACTCTAAATTTAGTCTTTCAGTAACATATAGACCATTTCTAAACTAAAGCCTTACTCATAACTAAGTCACTAGTCATGCTAACAGGCCTCCTCTTTCCCTTTAGTAAAAAATAAAAAATTATAGTTTACAACTTCATCAACTGGAAACTTCAAGAGCTAAAGTTTGATCCTTCTACTGAGAACCAGCTGCCTTTTGCTAATTAGGGTGCAACCCGCATTATCCCTGTGAATAAGACTATTACAGAGGACATGAAATCCAGAGCCATTCCTTGGGGATGAAGTATTCAAATGCTAGTTAGCTTCTTTGTTGAAATGACAGGACAGTAATTTTCTGTTGATGAAAATAAAACAGAAGGTTATAATAAATCTCCTATAGATAAAAGAATAAAAATCAGCTTCTTCATTTTGGCCCCTTATGTGATCTGTGCTAATAACGTTTATTGCACGTTCCAAAGCTCAACAGGAACCAGCAGCTTCAAAACTAAAAACTAATACCGCAAAACTCATCGGGATCAATCTTCTATGTGTAAGTTAACATGTTGCAAATTTTACCCTTGCCACTAAGAGTTAGTACATGACACGCAACAGTAGTCCTCATTTTCTGAGCTGCTTTCTGAGCTGCTTTTGTCAAGCTTTGTGAGACGTGAAAACAATTATTTCAGCCCCACAATGTTTCTACATCACTGAAAAGAGCATTTGAAAATCTAGTTTTGGGGAGAAGTCCGTTTTTGCTTGTGATAAGCTAGCCCAAATCACACCATCAAAACTTCTAGTTTCACATTTAAAAAATCCTGGCCCCGCCTTCCTACTATATACTTGTTTTGTGAAGCACATGCAGGAAGGATTGAATTACAATCAGCAAAAGTTCAAGCTACTCCTCTTCCCTAGACTAGAAGACAGATATAAAGATGCCATTGTTAATACTCTAGTCACATACTAGGACATGATCCAGTGGTAGGAATGGGTCAGTTCAAACTGGTTTGATATTCAGCCAAACACCAAACCGAACCTTTAGGTGTCACATTGAACACAGCAGATGCTCTCCAAAGTGACACTGAACGATGACAAGAAATAAACAGAAGAGATGGTTCCACCGGTTAGTTCAAATTAAACTGGTTTGAGATTCTAAACTGCACCAGAATAGTAAAAACAGAAATCAACCCAACTCTATCCAGTGGTAAGAACACTTGAAATACAGAAATACAGTAAAATCAAGAAACCATATAAAATACATAATCGCCTCACAGGCTGTGAAAAGCACACTATCTAGTGATATCTGGACCTAGCTATATTAAATATATTATGGCTTCCAGTCAGATATACATTTCTTTTGATCTATGTGGATCTGACTTATTTAGAAGAGTTTAATACTTGCCCTATTATGTGCCTTTCATGTTAGGTGTTTTATGTGGTTTCTTTGTTCTTTTTCACAGTTGGATCTGGTAATTATTAAGTGACCAGAGAGTTTGGAAGAGTGTGCAGACCTTTGCTTCATGTTTTGTGTTGTTTGTTGTCGAGGCTTCTGGATGTCTGTGACCACTTCACAGTACATAAAGAAAACATACCTTTGGTTGTGTACACTCTTTCCTGACAGGAAAGTCCCCCTTCCACAGCCTCTAATGGTGAACATGCATTGCGCAATACCAACGTTTTCCACTCCTTGGTCACCTCTTACTCTAAAAAGAAACCGTCACACATAAAGAAAGAAATAAAAAGTTTTTTAAATAAAAATGCATCATTAAATGTTTAAAAAAAAAGATATGCTAACTTCTAACATCTTTATGTATTATAAAAATACAAGACCTCTTTTAAACAAATAAAATGCCTTTATTGTAATGGTATTATCAAACAAAAATTTAAATGCCCACTTCAACGTGCTTTGGCATCAGGGTGTCCCTGATGAAGGCTTGATGCCAAAATGTGTTTTAGCACGCATTTTAATTCTTATATGACCATGCCATTATAATAAAGGCATTTTAATTGTTTAAAATGACATGTTTATGGTCATCTTACTGGTCATCTTACTGGACAAAACATTGGTCAAATGAAGAATACTGGTGCTCATGACCAGTATACCATTTGTTCGAGAACTGTCAAATGGAAAACCTTGTACATCCTTAACAAGCAGTTGATAAACAAATGACTGAGGTAGGAAGTACCACAGTGAAACACACTTGGTCGTACCTTAATGGAAAGCCATACTTCTGCATTGCCTCCAAGAAGAAATCAAGTGCAGTGGATGCTTTATTATTGGTCGCAGCACAGACAGAATAAGCCTGGACAGAATAAGTCCTTCTTGCAACATGTCTATGAAGATTCTCAGTCATCCAGGTCATAGTTATCCAACGAAGGTTAAAATCAAGGGCAACTGGACTTGGTTGAAGATACTGGAAGACGCTTCGTCCCTCATCCAAAGGACTTCTTCAGTTCTGACTGACTTGCAGGGAAGCCGTCATTGAACAGGGGAGGGGGTCTACGCCACCACTTATCCCCCACTTACAATGCTGTCCTTTCATCACTTCCCAGGAAACTCAACAAACGTAACCTAATGGCCTCAGGTGAAGATACCAACAATGGTCGTTCAGTCTTGGCCACAGGTAGTCTTAACGACTGTAACGACTGTCGTCACAGAAACAAGGAAGACTAATGAACCAGCGGTATTGATGACCCGGGCCAACGACACCACTGAGGTTAAATAGCTGAGTTTCCCTGCCAGTCAGTCAGAACTGAAGAAGTCCTTTGGATGAGGGACGAAACGTCTTCCAGTATCTTCAACCAAGTCCAGTTGCCCTTGATTTTAACCTTCGTTGGATCCTTCTTGCAACACACCCCAACCTTGTCAGTCTTGAGAGTACACCATGCATGGATGAAGACACCCTGTTCCACTGGACACGGTGACCCATGGCCTGCAGGATTCCTTTCATCATTCTGCACCCTACATGTGGTGTCCTGGCCTTCACCGACCTCACTAAATTGTCAAGTTGTTCATTGGTTATGGTAGTACTGCGTTATGGAAAGGCCATTTTCATACATGCACCATTTCACTGTCCTCTCAGATACACCCAGAAGTTTTGCAATGCATGACACTGGTAGGGACATTTCTACCAGGCTTTGTAGTTGCTGATGAGACACAACATATTTTGGCCGTCCCATTTCTGCTTGCAACATTGGCACCTGACAAAGAGTCATTTTAGAGCAGTCCTACATTGACAAGTATTGACAGCTCTCTCAATGCATTTACAACATCTTGTGGCATCTCAACTTGGCCTGACAATGACCTAAACAGGACCATCTCCTGGTTGACTATAAACTGCAAATAGTCCACATCCAGTGGGAGTCTCTGTATGACTTGGGAAATTTTATTCAGAAGTCTGTGAAGAAGGTCTGTTTTCAGTTGCTCCTAAAATAGACAAATATGATATTACATTAATGCACTGGCCACATTAAATTACTTTTACTATTAGTTATTAGTTATTAGTTATTAAATTACTCCATCTCACATACATGTAACAAACAGCATGACAGTTATGCCTTACAAAATATGCAAAGTGGGCAAACACAGCCTAACTTATGTATCAGAATACACTATCAAAGAGGATTGGAAAGGTTAACGTTATACTATGTAACATAAAGTAAGTTAACCATAAAAAGGCAATACATTTCTAACAACTTAAAGTCAGTCGTTATCTATATTTTTTAGGTTTATAAGGCTCTGTGCGGCTGCAGCCACTGTCGAGTTAAGGTCGACATTCTGACAAACAGAGATTAACAAAGAAAATCCACGTTAAAGGCATAAAAAAAACTTGAGCTAGTTACTGAAATGAGTGTGAAATTCACAACACTAGCTAGCTTTAGTAGGATGAAGCTAACTTAGTTCATGCTAATCCTAGCGATGCTTCATTTCCAGCTTTGTCCAGTTGTCCAACTCAAACGTATTTTCCCTTTATGTGTGTCCCTACGATATTTCACATGTCTAACCTGTGCACTGGCGCCAGCGGGTTGCCTTGGTGCTGCGGACGCCATGGCGAGTGAATACATGGTCGCATGTGTAAGTGGGAGAAGTCCATTCTTAAAGTGTAGCTGCTGAACTGCACAAACTGGCACAATTTATTGCTCGTATAGTGTAATTGGTCCCACGTATTGTCCAAAACAGCTTTTTAAAGGGAACTTAGTCACTGGCATTAGTTTGTTTACTGCCAATCACATGCATATGGTGGATAGAAAGCATTGAGCCACGGTTCTCGCAGTGCCTACGTTTCTTGAAGGCAACATGACTGAGGAGTCTTCTTCCTTCTTTTTTAGACCTTCACTCATGATTCCACGCCCCTCTCCGTTGAAACCACGCCCCCTACGGAAAATCGGGGCCAAAAGTCTGAAACTGAAAAAAACTGATCTGAAACTGAAAAATAGATTTGAAGCTGTAAAAAAAAGATTTGATGCTGTAAAAAAATAAGCTTTGACTCTGAAAACGTGGAACTGAAAAAAAAAAAGAAGTCCTAAAATATCAAAATATGGAAGTGAAAGTGAAGTGAAAAATAAAAACAAATAATTTCTTCAAAATAGTTCCAGAAATAAATCTATTTTATTTAAACTGAAAAAAAATTTGGCAAACTTATTTTTAGTTTGAGTACTTGAGTATTTTTCAAGTTTTAGACAAAAACTTAAGTTTTCAATTTCAAGTTTTAGTTTTTCTATTACAATTTCTTTTATCAAATTAACAAAACATTTGGCCCTAATTTAGCTCCATAGGGTTGTAGTTTTACAGCTCTATCTTTTAAGGCTGACTATTTGAACTGCTGAAATTGTTGTTTGCCATCATTGGTTCAAGCCCAACACATCCACAACTGACTTGTTGTAAGAGACTTTTTGTTGTCAAACTTTAAAAAATTACACATCCTAGATAAATAACAGGATTTGGCAGAAGAAATCTATGACAAGACGGGTCAAATTAACTGGCACAAATATGCTAGCAAGGTAATAAACAAACACAGGAGTTTCACCCAGGAGACCGAGGTTTGTGTCCTGTGTGAAAGAAAGGAAAGGTTGACTTAAGTTTTAAATGAAATAACCTTACGTCATGTGACTTACATAATGTACTTATTTTAACCCTTACTACATCTTTTCCCAAACCTAACCAAGTAGTTTTCTTGAAACTGTGACTGTGTCATTACGTTAACCACGTGTTTAGTGTCATGTGGCTTACGTCACGCTGCTTATGTAACGTCCTTAAGGTCTGGTATGCCTGTTGCCGGACTGGTACTTTCTAACTGTCATGTCGTTTTGGGGAATGGTCATATGCCACTTTGCGACAATTGACATGTGACGACCCAAGGGCCTCTGCCAGGTTTTTTGTGTGTGTGTGTGTGTGTCTCTGTGCCTGTGTTTTGCTGCAGGGTGAACCTCCTGGTGGAGTGGAACTGAGAACATCAGGCAGATCAGAGGCCACTGTCTCCAGATTGCATAAAACCCACCCCTTCCTGATTGTTGCAGGGCTTGACTGCTTGCTTTTTCCTGGTTCCCAGCGCCACGGCGTGTTGCTTTGTTGCTCCTTTGTTTGTTTTAAGTTAACCTGGCACTATGTTTTTCCAGCCACATTTGTTAAGCTTTGAAATTATTTTGTTATATTCGTTAAATTAAATTACTTTTGTTAATAAACATCCTTTCCTGGTAATCCCTTAAGCGTGGTTTTGGTCTATTTGGTTTTCTCTATTTACTGTGGCCGCTGATGCCAGCTGTTAACAGTGGTTAATTGATGTATTTTTGACCGTGAAAATGGTGAGTAGGAGCGTGTTGCTCTTGTAATATGGAGAGCTTTGTTGTAAATTCGTGCCTTTCCTAGATGTCGACAGGGGGGTGACACAGTAAATTGGGATTTCCCCAGGTGGTGACGTCTAGTCTGGGATTCCCTTTATTTCGCTCTTTTTTTGTGGAAACCTATGTAAGGGAAATGACGAATTGTAATTTGTGATGGAATCGTTAGTGCAAATTTCTGTCTGCAAAATATTCACGGGACAAGGAAGGTAAGTGTTGACATTTTTTGCGCAAATGTATATAGTGAGCTAACTCCCCTGTAGGTATAGCGCGTTTTCCTCTTTGGGATTCGTGTGCATATGAATATAATGCGGGGTGAAAGTGGTTGAAGCGGTTGTCTCGGGAGCACGTCCATGGTTGTGGTGAAGTTGCCAGCTTGCTGGTCGCTTGGCCAAACTACTGGGTATTGGTGCGTTAGTACCCGCTGCCAGTAACTCCTGAAGACCAGGGTTGAGTAATGTAGATTGGGTTAGGCAGTTTAGAGGGTACGCTCAATTTACTCTAGTTACTCTGGTTACTCTGAGGCCTTGTTTGCACACTAGGTCAATACTATACATTCTTTTGTTTACCGGGGACTGATTGCTGTTTGTGCATTGATAAGGTGATGTTACTCATGGCAGGAATAGATGACTTCATTGACATTCCTTCAGAGGAATTTTTGGATCAGTGTACTAGGGATCAGTTGTTAAAGATGGCTGATCATTATAAAATCAGCGTAGGTAGTTTAAGGAAAATGTTAGATCTATTGTAAGGGCACATTTGTATGACATGGGTGTTTTAACGTCTGTACAAAAATCACTTAGTCTTACTAATTTGGCTTTGGATGGCTTTTCTCAGGACGTGTCTCCTCATGTAGCTTTAAATTTTGAAAAGCAAAAAGAAATGTTGTTTTTGCGGATGAAGTTAGAGAAAGAGAAGGAGTTAGAGTTGGAAAAGATACGGCAGCAAGCAGAAGTTGATAAAGTATTGGCACTAGAACAAATGAGACAGAAAGGGCAAAGTAAGAGATTGAGGTTGAAGAGTTGGCTCGGGGTAGTGATAATTCACTTGATACTTAGTAGTATAATAATAATAATAACTATAATAGTTTGCGCTTGTAGCCTAAATTTAGTGAGAAAGACGTTTTGTATTCTTCACTTTGTTTGAGCGTGTTGCAGATGCGAGGGGCTGGGTTGACATCAGTGATTATGCCAAGGTTAAAGCGGCTGTACTGAAAGCGTATGAATTAGTGACTCACTTCAATTGATGGTGCTCGGCCTCAGATGTAAAAGATTTTGATGACTTGTGTAACTTGATGGGGCTTGAACAGTTTTAAAATTCAGCCCATCATGGGATCCGTGACTCCGAGTGTGTCTGTCATAAAAAAGGTCACAGGAAAAGAGACGTTTAAGAGACGTTGGCATTTAAGTTGCGGAATAGGCAAGATGTGACTCATGTGAAGCCGGTGGCTTTAGCGGCGCCAGTTTCCAATGTGTTTTTAGACCAATACAGTGTTGCGTTACCAGCTGTGGTGTCAAAGCCTGACTTAAGCTCGTATTTGCCTGAAGGCAAACAAGGAACAGTGGGAACAGGGCTAGACAGTGAAACTCTAGCAGATGGCCAGAGGGCAGAGCAGGGGAACCAGAGGCTTCTGGTGGGTGGCCCGAAGGCAGGACAGACGGGGAAACAAGAGATTTTAGGCGGGCGGCCCGAAGACAGGGTAGAGAGGGAACGGGGGGCTCAGGCGGGCAGCCACCAAACAGGTCAGGCAGATCAGGAGGGCAGAACTGGAGGGTGGAACCTCTCTGGGGGCCATGCAGGGCTGAAGTCCGGCAGCGAAGCAAAACCACAGGAAACCAGGGACAGGACTACTGGGCTGAGGACCGGCGGCAGGATACTGGAACCCATGGATCGGACAGCTGGGCTGGAGACCATGGACTAGACTACAGACTAAACTCAGAGAGCTGCCGTTGGCTGGACCACGGACTGGACTTGAGGAGTGGGCGTCGGCTGGATCACCAACAGAGCTGATGTTGATCGGTCCTCCGACAGGGGACGAGGTGCTGTAGGGCTGGGCCACAGAGACTCTGGGGCAAGGGGTGGTTGAGGCTGCTGCTGACTTCGGCCATTATCATGATAATCACGTCTCCTCCTGTGACCACCAAGGGACCCGGGGGAGATGGTCAGATGGGTCCCCACATAGGAGTGCTGGATCACATTGGAGCTGGCCGGGCCGGAAACAGGCAGGTGGCTAGCCTCTGGAGCACTAGCAGGCTGGGAATCAGGCAGCTGGTTGCTAGTAGGCTGAGAAGCAAAGGCTGGTGTGTTGAGGAAACTAATGACCCATGCTGGTATTAAGTCTCTCAACCACGACTTATCAGTCACTTTCTTGCAAGCTAGCAACACGATAGTCTCTTTATGACAGTCCTTGATGGCTTCTCTCCACATGGCTTTGAGCTCCACTAACTCACAAACCAAGTTCATCAGAAACAATGTCTGCTGGGTCTGGTTGTTGGTTGTGTTGTACTGTCAGGAAGGCTGAGTGCAACAGGCAACAAACTGAGGCGTGGACCCAAAATGACACTAGCAGGGCTGGATAAGTTTGCAGGTTTATTAAAATGATAACAGTCAACTTACAAGGAAGTCCAAATTAAAGGAAAGGTAGTCCAATTAAAGGAAAAGCAGTCCATATAAAGGCATGGTAGTCCAAACACAGGAGTAAGTCCAACAAAGGCAAGGCAAATACCAAGAACAATACAGGGATGTGATTTTTCCGGATTAATCAGGAAAGGATTTTAGGACATCTATGTGTGTAAAGTTTTCTTCCTTTCCAAGTATCAACAAGGATGTTTCTTTGCGTTCAGCTGCCAGTTCCACACCTGCACAGTGTACCACAGTCGCTCTCGCACATCAGTGGTACGTTATGTGTTGGGCAGTAATACTGCAATATTACTTTTCCCAGTAAAGAGTAATGTAACGTATTACTATTTCCAAAACAGTTATATTATTACGGTTACTAATCCAAGTAACGCTGCGCTACTGAACGTGCTGCAGGTCAGCGGCACCGGACCTTATGTTGTTCAAGTCAGCCGTGATCCAAAAAGCTAAAGGAAGACTGGAGAACAGGGAGGAGAGGTATTTCCAACAGCTGTACGTAAAGTTATTGCCATTACTGTGTCACAGTCTAAGATGCAAAGAACATTGTTGTCCGTTGTAAATTTTGTGCGACCAGCAAAAAGCTTTTGACCACAAACAATTCTACATTTAGGCTATACTTAGGCTAGTTTAAGCATCAGCTAAAGCAATACAGCAACGTGAAACTCAGAAAGAAACTCCGGCCGCTACTGCCAGTGATGCTTGGACTCATCGGGAGAGAGTGGAGTTATATCACCCTGTAGTAGCTAAGTAGAGTAGCTAATATTACTTTTTTAAGGAGTATATGCTAAGTAACGAGTAGGTAATAGCTATATTATTTCTGAGTAACTTGCCCAACACTGAGTTGATAATATGGATCGGATAAATTGGATTGATTATTGCTATGTCTAATGTTTACTTTGACTTTGTTGTCGATTGATCAATCATATAGGCTATATAGGCTGCACTTTGCTGTATGAATGCTTTTTAAGTCATCCTGATGTTAAAGGTTTTGGAAAGTTATAAAATAATTTCTTGTGAATGGTTGTGACAGGGTTTATATAAGCCCTTTTCAGACGGCTTTGATCCTTGGGCTCGCTTTGCGCTCCTCTTCAACAGACAAACAAGCACTCCGCACGGTAACCATGGCAACAGCTTCTGTGTAACTGCTGCAATCCCGTGAAACTGTTGCGGTCGTTCTCGTCTCACGCACACGCCCGCCTGCCGCCAGAGTTGAAATGTCAAACTTTTTCCTAAAGTTAATCAACAGACAGAGACTGATCTGGCTGTTTGATCTGAGTTTCCTGAATAACTGTTTCTTTAACAGTTAGGCCAACAGGTCTTAAACAGGCGACAACCTTTGCTGCTGTCTCTTGTTCATTAAAAATAATCTATTATCTTCTACAGAACTAATTTGAAAGTTAGTAGTTATATTATTTAGTTATAGACTCAATTATTTCATATGTTGCATGTTGCACATTTAGCTGTTGAAGTTTGGGAAAAAAATTAATACAAAATAATAATTATTGTAGAGAGTTTGCGATGGAGCAGTGGATTAGACACTTGTCTTTGATTCCCACTACAACACATCCACGAAATAAGTTCTATCTCACACAGGCTCCACCCTCTACTGGTACTACTTCCTCCAATCACACGCACGCACTTGCCCACTGAAATTTTATCGTGCACGTAGCTAACCAATAGGACGTTGCTACCGATACATGTGCGTGACATATAAATAGCAGTGTCCCTACTGCACGAACTTCTCACTGAATTCACCACCTCCACGGATGGAGTCGCCACTTCTAGAAAATTATCTTTGCACCCGGGCGAGGTGACCAAACGTCCTGCCCGGACGAGTCCAGCCCCCCCGCCAGCCTACCTGCAGCTGGGGAAGAGAGCGACTGGCCAAGTGACCGGAGGGACAGAGGCCTGCTGACACTTCCACATCCCCTTGTCTGTGTTCAAGACGCCATTCTTTTACATGTGCTGCTTGTGGTACCCTACGGTAAGGCTTTGGAGAATGTGGAAACTGTTTTTTGAACAAAACATGTTAATTTACATTCCTCAAAGAGCTAAGTTGACTTCTCTCATCAAAGAGCTAACTCCTGGGGTGAGGCTAGGGTCGCCCTGCGGCCTTGTGTTCACGAAGCCACTATTCTAAACATCTGCTTCTTGTGTACACTGTGGTGATGCTTGTGAATGTTAAACTGTTTATTAGAAACATATTACAAGTGCTAATTCCCCACCACCAACCCCATCCCATTGAGCCAGCCGTGTTGAACATGTCAATGCGCTCACTGACACTAAGCTAACGGCTCGCCCCGCTGCTCTCCCGGTCAGAACCGAGTGAGAGGGTGGGTGAGGCCCGGGCATCCACTTCGCTAGCCTGACCGCTGAGCCGTAATGGTCCGCTTCCACGACATGACAGCCCAGAAACAAACTGTTCTTACTATGGAAACTGGGCAATGCAGCAGTCTACTGTAACTCTGCATTCCCAGCGCGCCCACGAGGACTCGCACGGGCGCATTGCTAGCTCACCGGCAGTGAAAGTGTGTTATATAAACAGACACTCTTTTGTCGAGCATTCACAGCTAGGCTAGTCCGCTATAGCCGGAGAGAGACAGCCAAAGTCAGGTCTATCTTGGTATAGCGGGACGAAAGAGATCGCTCACTGCTTCGGTTGGTTTCGTTTCCTCCACGAGCGGCTCGCAGCGCCTTGTTGCAGAAGGCGAGACTATCTACCCTGCTGCTGCATCACATGGAAGCTGTGAGGCACGAGCAAACACCAATCTATGTCAGATATAGCCGAAGAGACGCAACCAGACAACATGTCTCTTCCAGTGGTGCGACCCGTGACACTTTTTCACAGTGAACAGCGGCTCATTCTCCCAGCAGCAGCTCGCTGCAGTGGAGAGGAGGATGCCCTGTCCTGACTCGGCTACACTTGGCAGCTGTGTTGATATTGACTGCTCCACTGACGACGCACTCACGGTGACACTGTTGCATGTTGGGCCATCGTTGGAGCATCGAGCTGGGGTGCGTTCAAGGACACCACGGATCAACAGAACGTGGTGCGTTCAGGGACACTATAGTCCATTCGACGTTGACCTGAAAGACGCCTATTTCATGTCGAGGTGACACATGTCGAGGTGACACAGTAACAGGGAATTTCTACACTTCTGTTCTCAGGGGGTACCCTACAATACATTAGGCTCCCCGTCAACTACTCGCTAGCCCCCCACGCTCTCAGCAGATGCATCGCACTGCAATCGTTGCGCGAGAAGGGCATGAGGGATCTTTTCTACTCATGACCTCATGGTCATGGAGAGATTGAAGCCTTGAGTGATCTCCACACAGCCCAGTTGATTTTGCACATCAACAGCCTGGGGTTGCGATCAATTGGGAAGAGAGCTCCCCCCAGCCGCTGCAGCGAGTGGAGTATCTGGTTATTGTGCTCAACTGCAACACTCCAAGAGCGTATCTGTTGTCCACAGGCTGCAGCGGGGGACAGCTGCGAAAGCGCTGTCACTGATGCTGCTGTTGGGCCTCAGGGCAGTATTCCATCAGGTGGTCCCTCTGGGCTTGCTGCACAGGTGACGGCTACAATGTTGGTTTGCCAGCCTGCATCTGGACCTCAAGAGGCAAAGGTGATGCATGGTGACCCCCCCCCAACTCTAGTGCAGGAGGACTTGCGGTTCTGGGGGTCTCTCACTGTCTGGCAGCATGGGTGCCTTCATCCATGTCAGTTTTCATTGTTGAGTCTATGACTGGATGGGGAGGGACCTGCCAGGGGAGTGTAGTGAGTGTTGTGGCTCCCTGAGGAGAGCCGAGGGGGGCCACACATCCACAATCCACCCCAGGTTGTGTTTCTAGTGTGGTGGTGCATTTCCTCCAGCGCGTACATCAACAGACAGGGTGGAGTCCAATCCATGGTTCCGTTGGCGCTGGCAGGGAACGTATGGATGTGGGCATCAGAACACCTGCTCTCTCTGAAAGCCCTTCACGTCCCAGGCTTGGAGAATGGGGGTGGCTGACTTCATGTCGAGGGCTGGCCCCCAACCGAGCGGGTGGAGACTGCACAACAATGTGGTTCACCAGATCTGAGCTCGCTTTGGGAGAGCGGAGGTGGATCTGTTTGCCAACACCCACTGCCCTGCGTGGTTCTCTCGTGGTATTCAGCCACAGGACAGGTGATGGACGCGTTATACACGCATTGCCAGAAGGGCTGCTGTTTGTGTCCCCCCCACCACATATCATTCTGGTAGAAGTGACGCAGCCTACAGTGACAGAGCCCTGGCCTGTACCTGTGGTCTGGGGGGCTCTGTCACAAGGGTGAGGCTTCATATGCACAATGCTGGTGTTGGACCAGCCTATCCAGGTTTTGCTCCTAAAAGGGGGGAGAGACAGATGCAGCCTCCACCACGTCTTACTGTAAAGCTAAGTGTTTGGGCTTTCAGTGTTGATGCATTGAAAGGGAGATCTGCCTACCTATTCGGTGGGATCCGTTTTCTCTTTGCTGCAAGGTCTGATGGAGAAGGGGCTGTCACACTGCAGCTATCTCTCCTGTCACGGGGGGGGTTTGGTGACAGAACAGTCGTACACTTTCTGCAGGGTGTCTCTCGGCGCTTCAGTAGGACTTGCTGCTTGTGTTGGTGGCTCTAATATCTGCACCTTATGAGCCCCTGGAGCCGTCCTCATTGAAAATGCTATCTCTCGAACAGCCCTGTGCCTTGCTCTCACCTCTGGTAAGAAGGTGAGTGAGCTGTGTGCCTGTCGGTTCACCCCAGCTGCATGCTGGTTCTTGGTGTCCACAGTGCAGCCGGATTGAGACAACACACCTCCTTTGTTCTTAAGAACATAAGGAGCATGTTCAGGTCCAGGACAATACATCTAGATGCTTTCTAGCCCCCTACCCCACTTAGGGTGCAGGAGGGTGAGAGTGCATCTGTTGTGTCCATGTGTGCTATGCTAACATCCTATGTAGAGCACACAGCCCCCATTCGATGCACTGGTCAGCTGTTCGTCTGTTTCAGTGATAGTGCAGTCAGTAAAACCCTGTCCAAGAAGAGCCTGGCCAGCTGGCTTTGTGAGTGAATCTCCCAAGCCTGTACACGGGTGGGAACAGACCCACCCTTAGCGATGCGTGCACATTCCACTCGGAAGTATGAAAGTGTCTACGACCCTTTTTCAGCGGGGTGTGTGTCGAAGAGATCTGCACAATGGCATCTTGGCCCTTTGTGTGCCTGTTTGTGCGTTTCTATCTACATTTACATTTACTCATGACGCTTTTATCCAAAGCGACTTACATTTGAGGAATAACATACAAGCATCAACAGAGCATCAACTACAGATCTACAACTGACAATACATACTAGTAAGAGCAGCAATAAATACTAGTAAGAGCTGACAGTGCACATCACATCAATGGGGTAAATAGGGAAGGAAGTAAGAGTTAACAAAAAATGCAATCAAAACATTAAAGCTGCAAGCAGCGTTGGGCGGGCCCTCGCACTTGTAAGCGCGTCCGCGCGTGAGCCGGCCGAGTTGCACATTCTGGAGCTCTGCCGGTGCGGCTGTGAATTTCCTACGCGGTTCCGACACCGCATGAATGTGCTATATGTCAGTTCCTGTGTCCCCTATGTGGAGCTACATAGCACTTGCCGCTATGAATATAAATCGGTATTGGCGTGTAGATGTCTGCGGGGTGGGAGAGTTATCAAGCACGTAAAGTTTGTTTCAGATGTGACCATGTACACTGAACAATAATGTACACAAACAATAAAATAAATTCCTTGCCTTGTTGTTTATGTGTACATACAGAGGAAGAATGTGAGAACAGCACACATTTCATCGTTACTGTGTGTTAGAGCATGGGAGAACAGTGGATACTTTTAATACAGCCCACACCCCTAATACTGTGTAACTATAACAAGTAGAGAACAGAAGAAAAAGATGTTCTTTCTTTACAACTGTCTGCATAGCTTATTCATATTGTGTAATGAATGAAAATAAATAGGCCTACTAGGCTCCTCTCTACTTTGACATTTAAGATTAGCTTGTTTGATCCACCTTCATACACATGTGACATTACTGTACAACTTGAGAAAGGTGAGTTGTTTTCTGCTCCAGCCTGCCTAAAAGAAAAGCGTTTTTGGGATGAAATGGACTTTATTAGCTGCTGCAGTGCAGGATGAACTCAGAATAGACCCATTTCTCACCTTATTATTCTAAATCATGCAACGAAGAAGAAGAAATGCATAAGAAATCCTGGGACAAAATCTGTCCACAAATACTGTACAGCATGTAGTCTGATGAACAAGACTTGTGTTATAGCTGACTTGGGCAGTGAAATGTTTAATTTTTTTAATTCATGTGGTCATAGTTGTCCACAACTCAAATCAGAATATAAGAAGAAATGTTTTATACCACCTCAAGAAGGCTTCCTATCAGAAAGGTAGGAAGGTATTTCAAATGTACAACTGCAGTACTTAAATCTAAGTAAAGTAATTTCCCTGACATTTTTGTGTTACTTTACTTTTAATAGACCCATGTAAGAGGTTTTATACTTCCTGTGAGTATAATCCAATCAATCTTATTTTCATACTGTATATCCGTTGTGTAATTTGATAAATTGTGTTGTATGTCGTGCTCGCATCTCAGAGAAGACTCTGACTGCAACATGCGTCTTTGTAAAGAGAGAAACAGACAGAAAAAGTCTCTAACTCTGCCTGTCAGCTCGCTCTGCTCCGTTAAAACTGAATTTACCATACAGAATTGAATACGAGTGCACTCCAGATTTAGCTGCAGCCAGCTGACCGTGTGCTTCTCCCTATACCGCAGTTCTGTGTCCATGCATGCAGCAAACTGAAAGCACTGTCTGTCGGTGCTTCTACGTGAAAAGAGAAGGAAGACATTGCTGGTAGTATTGTCTTCAGAGTTGTTAAACACCTCAGCGCACTGAAGGAAGCCATCTGACTGTGTGAGGGGCAAGATCGTTGATGTCTGCAGGCAGAGTAGGAGCTCTCCTGTCTGACTGGTCCACCAATAGCAGAGAAGATGACCCCTTGAGACACAGCCCCTCCTCATTTGCATAGTGAGGCAGAAATGCATACAAAAATTTAAGACAGGCAGAAATAAATACCATGGGTGAAAATAAATAAGGTAAATAAATACAAAGGAAGAATAAAACAGACAAAAATATTAAAACACACACATAAATAAATACATTAAAAAAATTAGTAATAAATAAAGTTGAATAAACAAATAAGATAATTATAACAAAGGTGAATAAGTAAAGGCACTAATTAAAATATATACATTTATGTCTCCTTGTATAATTTAATTACTACCTACATTTATTTATTTACTTAATTTTTTTGTGTATTTAATTGGATGCTTATTTATTTATTGAGCATTTATTTATTTCTGTATTTATTTCTGACTGTGTCAGGATCGGTCCTCCATAGCGGGGTGGGAGAGTTATCAAGCACGTAAAGTTTGGTTCAGATGTGAGCATGTACACTGAAGTTACAACAACTTCCTGTGTCATGGCGAAGACTTGATCTCTGACGCCACGCCACGGACACACCCATTGACGAAAACTCGCAAATAGCACAACTTTTCATCTTCAATGCCTTTAGAAGGCACAGCACAAATTTGAAGTCGGTCGGACTAAATCCCTAGGAGGAGTTCGTTAAAGTACGAAGTGTGTAAATCATCCAAAATTTGACGTAAAATTCAAAATGGCCGACTTCCTGTTGATTTTAGGGCATCGCTCCAAGAGGCTTTTTTGTGCGTCTGGACAAGATACACGTACCACAGAAAATTCGTGCACGTAGGTAAAACGTGCGGCGGGGGCTGCTTCGTTAAAAGTCACTTCCTGTTGCCAGTAGGTGGCGCTATGACTGTCTGTGAATGTGAGCATGTACATGTGTTCAGGGCGGGACTCTCATCCTACATGTACAGTTTGGTCCAGATGTGAGCATGTACACTGAAGTTACGACAACTTCCGTGTCATGGCGAAGAGCTGATCTTTGACGCCACGTCACGGACACGCCCATTGACGAAAACTTGCAAATAGCACAACTTTTCATCTTCAATGCCTTTAGAAGGCACAGCACAAATTTGAGGTCGGTCGGACTAAATCCCTAGGAGGAGTTCGTTAAAGTACGAAGTGTGTAAATCATCCAAAATTTGACGTAAAATTCAAAATGGCCGACTTCCTGTTGATTTTAGGGCATCGCTCCAAGAGGCTTTTTTGTGCGTCTGGACAAGATACACGTACCACAGAAAATTCGTGCACGTAGGTAAAACGTGCGGCGGGGGCTGCTTCGTTAAAAGTCACTTCCTGTTGCCAGCAGGTGGCGCTATGACTGTCTGTGAATGTCAGCATGTACATGTGTTCAGGGCGGGACTCTCATCCTACATGTACAGTTTGGTCCAGATGTGAGCATGTACACTGAAGTTACGACAACTTCCGTGTCATGGCGAAGAGCTGATCTTTGACGCCACGCCACGGACACGCCCATTGACGAAAACTTGCAAATAGCACAACTTTTCATCTTCAATGCCTTTAGAAGGCACAGCACAAATTTGAGGTCGGTCGGACTAAATCCCTAGGAGGAGTTCGTTAAAGTACGAAGTGTGTAAATCATCCAAAATTTGACGTAAAATTCAAAATGGCCGACTTCCTGTTGATTTTAGGCTATGGCTCCAAGAGGCTTTTTTGTGCATCTGGACAAGATACACGTACCACAGAAAATTCGTGCACGTAGGTGAAACGTGCGGCGGGGGCTGCTTCGTTAAAGGTCACTTTCTGTTGCCAGCAGGTGGCGCTATGACTGTGGGTGAATGTCGGCATGTACATGTGTTCAGGGCGGGACTCTCATCCTACATGTACAGTTTGGTCCAGATGTGAGCATGTACACTGAAGTTACAACAACTTCCTGTTTCATTGCGAATCATCGACGCCACGGACACGCCCATTGACGAAAACGCGCAAATAGCACAACTTTTCATCGTCAATGCCTTTAGAAGGCACAGCAGAAATTTGACGTCGATCCGACTAAATCCCTAGGAGGAGTTCGTTAAAGTACGAAGTGTGTAAATCATCCAAAAATGGCCATAAAATTCAAAATGGCCGACTTCCTCTTGACTTTAGGCTATGGGTTCTTGAGGCTTTTTTGTGCGTCTTGATACGATACATGTCCCCAGAAAATTTCGTACATGTAGGTTGAACGTGAACGAGGGGCTAATCATTTCCAATTTTCAAGGTGGCGCTAGCGAGTCATTTTGCAACGCCCATGTGCGAAACTTGTAGAATACGAAATTTTTCACCGGTTCTGACATGTTTGCAAATTTTGGTGAGTTTTCGAGTATGTTTAGGCCATGTCATTTGGGCCTACTTTGCAGAAAAAAAAAAAAAAAAAAAAAAAAAAAATAATAATAATCCGAGCAGATTCAATAGGGACCTCGCACGGTCGTGCTCGGGCCCTAAAAAAGTGCAATCAATACAAGATCATTGTAGGGGATAGAAGAAGAAGAGCACAGGAAGTGCATGTTAGAGGTTAGGAGTTAGAGGTGTTATAAGAGGAAGTCTTCTCGGAAGAGATGAGTTTTCAAGAGCTTCTTAAAGTTAGAGAGGGACGCCCCTGCTCTGATGGCGTGTGGTAGCTTGTTCCACCATCGTGGTGTCACAGATGAGAATAGCCGGGACTGGAATTGCTTTGTGTGAAGAGATGGCAGAGCCAGGCAGCGTTCGTTGGAGGAGCGTAGTGGCCGAGAAGGAACGTAAGTTTATATTATGGAGTTTAGGTAGATGGGTGCAAACCCAGTAGTCACAAAAACCAGACGCGCTGCTGCATTCTGAACCATTTGTAAGGGTTTCACCGCACAAGCTGGAAGACCTGCTAGGAGGGCATTGCATTATCTCTTGGATATGTTGGGCTCCTTCTCGGGATTTCAGCAAGTGCGACCTAGGATCTGAAAAGTAAGGATCTGGTGACTACTGGGTGTAGAGGGGGAACATACAATGGCAGTGCCTGACGTTCCAGTGAGAGGTCAGGGCAGTGCAGGTGTTAATGGTTAGGCCATGCCCCTATTGGTCCAGCGACCTTCTCAGGGGTGTTGTCACGGGTTGGGGCGCTGAGTGCAGACTGGGGCGAGGACCCAAATGCAGACAATGGCAAGGCGAGGAGGTTGCAGACCAAAAATGTTTATTAACGTCCCCTGACGGATGGAACAGTTCGGGGGGTCGTCCTGGAGGATAACCCAACGGACCAGGTGGGCAACAGAGTTCAGGGGGTCATCCCGGAGGGCGGAGTTCAGGAGGCCGTCCTGGAGGACGACCCAACAGGCCGGACAGAACAGGGGGACCAGATGGGGGAACCTCAGGCGGGCGGCCTGAGAACTGGACCGGTGGGCCAGACGGGGAAACCTCAGGCGGGCGGCCTGAGAACTGGTCCGGGGGGCCGGACGGGGAAACCTCAGGCGGGCGGCCTGAAGGCAGAGCAAGGAGGCAACAGAGTTCGGGCGGGCGGCCCGAGGACAGAGCAGGGGAGCCAGGGAGGTCCGGCGGGCGGCCCGAGGGACGGACTAGGGGGCGAGACGACCTCTCCAGAGGCCGGGGAGCAAGGCGAGACAAGCCAGAGAGTTCAGGCGGGCGGCCCGAGGGACGGGCTAGGGGGCGAGACGACCTCTCCAGAGGCCGGGGAGCCGGGCTAGGGGCTGGCAGCGCGACAGCAGCGGGGGGAGTCAGGGATGAGGCTGCTGGGCTGAGGGCCTTGGTGCGAGGAACAGGGGTCGGCCGGACCACCGGCAGGACTGAAGCCAGTCGATCCGCCAACAGAACACGAGGAACAGGGGTCGGCCGGACCACCGGCGGGGCTGAAGCCGGTCGATCCGCCAACAGAACACGAGGAACAGGGGTCGGCCGGACCACCGGCGGGGCTGAAGCCGGTCGATCCGCCAACAGAACACGAGGAACAGGGGTCGGCCGGACCACCGGCGGGGCTGAAGCCGGTCGATCTGCCAACAGAACACGAGGAGCAGGGGTCGGCCGGACCACTGGCGGGGCTGAAGCTGGTCCATCCGCCAACGGAACACGAGGAGCTGGAGTCGGTCTGACCACCGACTGGACAGCTGGGCTGGGGACCACGGACCGGACACGAGGAGCTGGAGTCGGTCTGACCACCGACTGGACAGCTGGGCTGGGGACCACGGACCGGACACGAGGAGCTGGAGTCGGTCTGACCACCGACGGAGCACGAGGAACAGGAAGAGTCGGCTGGGCCACCAACGGAGCTGGTGTTGGTCGGGCCACCGACGAGGAACCAGGACTCGATCGGACCACCGGACGAGCTGGTGCCGGTCGGTCCACCGGACTTTAAAACACCTGTCTCGTGTGAGGTTTGAACCTTCAGATTATGAGGCTGACACGCTGCCTATTGTGCCAATGAGACCTGAAAAAGTATGCATTGTGGGTCAGGTAAATTGTCACAGTTGCAACTTTAGAGGCACTTAATTTTTTTTTTAATGTCTGTCTACTGTGCCAACAAGGAAGATGAAGCCATTTTCCCATATAAAGGTGAGCAATAACAATAATAATTTGACACTTCATTCTTGACATCAGAATCAACAAATGACAGAAGGATTGTTAAAAGGGCCAGCAACACATGGAACCCCCTCTTAGAGTGGTACGTTCCATCTGCCCAGTGCAGTTAACAAGATCATTGTAAGATCTGAGAGTTCCAATTAAGTTATAAAAAGTGTCAGGGTTTGCTGAGTGAGTGCAGCAGGAGTGAGCCCAAACTGCCTGGGTAATTATGTCTCATTGTGCAGTTTATAGCTTTCCAGACATATTTGCAATCCCAGAATGTGCATACAATTAAATGTCAGACATGCAATACTTCACTTTAGCCGTAGCTGTAGTGAAGAAGAGGCAGCTATTAGTCAGTGGGAGCTTCCTAACATAATAAAGTCTGTTTTAACTTTGAGGCTCCCTTAATTCAGGTTTGTCCACTTTACATATTCCTGTTACTTGAGGTTTGTCTATGATTTCACACTGTCTTATAAAAGGCTTTATACTATCCCAAACTGCAATCTATTTTGCCATTAGCTGTTGATCCTTTACACGCTTACTGAATTTGGTCCATCTTGTCTGTCTCAAATCCTCAAACGCCTCCAAGCCTTGCTGATGCAGCATGCTGCCCCCTACGTTCAGCCTCCAGTAATACAGTCTGTGCAGCCAGCTGTGGTGTAATTAATTTCTCATTAGTGTAGGCAATAATGACTATCTCATAATCTTGCTTGGCCTTTCTCTCTCTCCCTCTGTCTTTCTCTCTCTCTCTACGCCTGTCTCGCAGCTTGTGTATCTTTTCGCCCTCCCCAGTCTCACCATCACCGCTGCCGCCAATACCCTGCTGGGGGGAAGTATTCACATCCCTGAAAAAAAGAAAGCAAACAAACAACAATTAGCTTCCTGTTGACACAGAGAATTGTAGACTCATATCCTGCAAATTATCCCTCGCTGAGGAATGGGCAACTGAGACTTTCACTTTAGGTGTTCTTTAATGAACCATCTACATCGAAGCTAATAATTTACTGGCACGTATCAGCATAGCCCCCACTGAAACCACAGACACACACACACACACACACACACACCCACACCCACACCAAATACTCAGGACAAAGCAGAATTAACAGCATTTCAGGCAGCTAGATGTCACAAAGAGAAATGTCAATCTGTGCAATTATAATAACTGCGATATTTAAACTAAAAGGCAATTCAAGATATTCTTTTTGGAACAAAAAGTGTTTCATCCAAAGTCTGTCATTCGCTACAACTCAAATTCAGATGCTTGGTGTTATAGGAATAAGATGTTGCTAAGGCTCTACCCTTTTCTCCTTGTATCAGTGTTAGTGTGTGCATCAGTGGTACTACAGAGCATCTTTTAAAATTCAGTGAAGACATAATGAAAATATATAACATCTTTAAATTAAAGATAATATAAAAAGTTTAAATTAAATAAATTACAGACAGATTTGTCATGAAGGAGGCACTGTGTCCTCCTTCGCGAGCCAAGTCTGCCAGTCATTTAAACATTCTGATGCAGTTTCTCTCAAGAATAAAGGTGTTCTAATTGTGAGAGAATATTATTTTTTTCTGAACAGAGATAAGACATTTAGGTAAATACATAGCTCTAAACCCATGACATTAAGAGGACAAAAGCATGAAATTCTGTTCATCCTATATTTCATAAGCTAATGTGCCTCTTGTTCACTCACTGCACCATATCCATCTACTGCATATTTTATCTCTCTCTTCCCCCACTCCTTCCCCTCATCTGTACTGGTATGAGCCCTACTCTCAAATGCTCAAACTGCATTATGAGCCATATAAAAGTAAGTCTTTGATTTCTTTGACTTGGAGCACAGCTCTGCTCCTCATCTAATTGATTTAGCATTTCACCATGCTGTACTCGTGTCAGCTCAGAGCTTGTTCATTATGCATTACTGACAACCTAATGAAGCACCTCGTCTTACAAAGTATGAACTTAAAGTCAACATTTGTGACATGGTTAGTTTTTAGTTCAGATTTTGCTTGTAAAATAGTATTCTAGGTTTCCTGCAATAGAGATGTGTTAAATTGAATGAACCAGAGGCCGGGAGCTGCTTGCAATCACAAAACTTAAATGAGTTAATGGGGAGCAGAATCTCTTCAGAGCAGGGGCTGAGCCATGAGCTGCAGAGCCGAGCAGCGCAAGATAGGAGAAGCCAGGCAGGATACAGGGATCCAAGGAGTGAGTTCAGTTCAGTGTGTTTTAGGTTGTGCAGGAGTGGGATGGAGCCAGGTCTGGACATCTGCAGGTACAAGAAGCAAGAATTAGCTTAATATAGTTTAACCTGGCAGTGTGGTGGAGTTGGAGCCCAGTATATAAAGCAGAGTTTATCGACGATTATTAGCAGCTTTTCACTCAACACCCACACACCTGATCCCACTCCTGTAATCAAGCAGATGCAGACAGACAGGCAGAAATAGGGGGGGCTCCTGGGTAGTAGGAGGTAGAGGGCATGACAGAAGGCCTTTCTCATTTCTCAGTTTGCTACTCCTCGATTCCTTTCCTTGCCTTGCGTCTTACTTCCTACCCGAGATGCAAGTGGAGGAGTCGAGGTAACAGGCATTTAACGAAATGAGACGTCCTTGCTTTGGAGATGTCCTTTTAAAGCGACAATTATGTAAGACGTGTGGCACAGCCACCCATTGTTTTGTTATAGTCTGTCTGTCAGATGAGCAAACCAACACTCAGCACCAATACATTTGAATGAGATTTCCTTTACTGTCACTGCATGAAGCATCCAATGACATTCAGGTGCACTATCTGAAATGGTACTCAAAAACGTATATGCTCACACATACACATGCATAGTAAAAAAGAAAAGTGTGTATTGCACAGGTTAAAATAATAAATAGATAGTGGTAATATGACATTGCACAGTTGTGTCTGTAAGGTGTGTGATTTCAGTGCAGAGTTCAGTGTGGTAATGGCTTTCGGGTAAAGGCCACAGATGATCATCATAATCCAGAAAAATCTACATTCTACATTATAACGTATAGAAACATCTCGAGGTTGCAATAAACATTTGAGCATATGCTGAAAGCGACATCCGTCACAGATTACAGAATCATGCACTACAGAGAAATCCAGTAACTTCAACTTGTTTCATCATCAGTGTGAGAAATGACACAGTGACACTAATCTCAAATCTCGGACAATTTTTTGTATTGACAATTGCAGACTATTACTACTATATTACAACATGAAATACACGTTTGCACTCATGTCACAATTTGACTACAGCAGTTGATGTTTGCAAGTGTGGCTAGGCTCTGACATTTTCTGAATCCACATGAATGCATAAATCATACTCTACCAGTCCATGTAGCTTTTCAAGTGATTTCTTTAGTGTGTGTTGTAACAAAGTCCTTATAGGCAAGTCATGCCACTCGGCCACCATCTTAGCAACACTTACGGGCAGCTATTTCGGTCTAACAAGATCAGGCTCCTATCTGCTCCTATATTGCACTTTCTCTGATCACCAGGACATAAAAACTACATGAATAGAATCAGCATTAAAATCTGATAAAAATCGCTGAAAAAGTTTGACAACTTTGCCCCAAATAAGGTTTAAAAAACGTTTTTCACAACTTGTTATACTTCTACTACGCATGAGTCACCACTTCCGCTCATGCACAATAGAAGTAACCTGATGCTTACGTCAGAGAAACCACACAGGCTGTGGTTAAAATATGATTCCCACTTTGGCTGTTAAAAGCAGGTGAATGGCTTTCTAGCGGGTGGGATGGGATAACCGCCATCTTTGCCGTTACGGGCTTTCCCCATAGAGTTGTATTGAGGATGTGATTGAGTGGCATGTCTCCTCTAAAATGTCTCTGGTTGTAATGATCTATGAGTGTTTTCTAACAATTTACTTTAATGATTAGATTAGGCTGCTGTCAGTAGGCTAATTGTAAACGTTTACATGCACATAGAAATGTCACAGCAAATGTTTTGGGGCATTTAAACTGTAGTAATAAACTTGACAGGACAGACAGAGGAAATACTCCAGAGGAAATATAATTAAATGTTTAGCTTCTGAAATAGGCCTACATGTTTAGACAGCTCTGATGGAGCTCAGGATTGATCAGTTGGACGGCTGCTTTACTCCAAACAGTTTCATCGTATGAACCTGGACTGTGTGTGTGATTTGCTTATATTCCTATTGTGAATTCATTGTTGAATAACCCAGAATATGATCGTGGAGTCTTTTGAACATTGGAAATGATTTATTAGGTTAAATGTTTCACAGGAAATTGAAATGAGGTAACTGCTCAGGAATAGAAAAATGGAAAAATGGAAATTATGATAAATGATGTAAAAAGTGTTTCTTGCTGACTGACTCTCTCTGTGACTTCAATTGTGTCTATAATAAAGGTTAATGGGGAAACAACAGATGATGAAAAGAAAAATCTTTCTAATAAGCCTAAATGAACACACATTTTAACTAGATGGTGAATCAGTAAACAAATCAAATATAAAACTTGGGAATGATACACTTGAGTTCAATCTGTTATCTGTCTTCACTTCTGTATGAAACTCCAGTGAAGTTGTGATGTATCAGATCAGTCCCATCAGGTGCAGTGTCCAATCAATAACTGATATCCAATAAGGGGATGTGTCGACCAGTATAAAACTTCCGAATGCTGCTCTGATGTATCCTCACTCATGGCTTTTCAGAAATCCCTCCTCGATCCTCACTTCTCGATCCTTGGAGCACAAATAGGAGCTTTCAGATGGCCGGCAAGATGGCGGACCAATTCAAGCAAGGAGTGAGGAAATGTCAAATGAGAGAACTGAGATGTCCTTCAAGATGCCTATGAATCGATCTTGATTTCACAGGCAGGAAGACTGAGGAGCAAGGAGACGGGGAGGCACAAAATAGAGATGGGAAGGGGTCATAAATGTAAATCAGGAATCTTAAAATATTATACCAACAGCACAGCCTTGATGTGGCTGTATATTCCATTTTTAAGTTCAGAAAAATTGATGATCTGTGTCCTAAACAGAGGACACAACCTCATATGTAACTGAACTGTTCAGGCCGGCTGTATCACCTTGTCTTCATCACTGACCCAAAATGCATCTTCAAGTCCAAAAGGTAAAATAATATGTGATTTGGTTTGGGTCGTTTTTGCAATATATAAAAGTTTTAATATATACTTTTTACTTTCCTATTCTGTACATTTTGAGCTGGCATCAATCAACTTGTAGTGAGCACCTTGGTGTTTGAGAACACCACTTTCAAAACATAACAAACATAATTTAATCCAACATGGACTGTCCTGCTCTGCAGCCTGGTATGCAGTATGAGGAGCTGTATACCATGCTGTGCCAGACAGATTTTGCTTTAAAAAAGGAGTTTTAGTTTAGTCCTTTGTTGTCTTTATTATTTATTTAATTATGTGTATATATAGCTGCTTGGCTATACCGCAAACTAGCAACATCCCAACATATCCATACAAGTGCACAAGACGGTCTTCATTACTTGATACCCTGCAAATAAATTCTTGTTGATGATCAGGATCATCTTTGGTGTAAAAAAAAAAAAAAACACATTAGACACAAGAAAAACACATTATTATTATTATTATACAAGATTAGATATTTAAAATTAATTAAAAATCAATGCAAACATTTCCTTTTGTTTCCAAAGACATGGCTGCAGTCGAAAGCATTCCAACCCAGTCAAGTCTGAATGATATACAATTAAAAGTAGCACTAGCATGCAATTCTGCCTCACAAAGTCGAGGAAGCTCAATTATTTAACACCTGTTTTATTATGAAATTCAATCAATTAAATGCAAACCCATCCCCTCTTACATAATGGAATGGATATAACAGGGAGACACTTTCAATCAGGGAGTGTTCTTCCTAATTGGGTAAACAATGTTGGGGCTTATTACAGAAAGATCAACCTATTAGACGGTCAAAGAGCTGAGCAGAGATGTTTACTTTTTTCTCCCTGTGTTTCCATAGCCTGGACACACATATTAAAATCATTTAATAAAAGTTTGTATGTAACTGTGGGGGTTGGAAAAGAACAACTTCAATGTGAAAAATAGTGTTAATTTTGTTCCACACTGTTGTTGCACCTTGTGTTCATGTTTCAGGGGAAAGAAACTGAATTAATTTGTGTCTGTAAATGAGAGTAGTGCTTGCACATACACTCCAGTCTCTCCACTTATCTGTTGGATGTGAGCATCTACAAATTGTTCGGCTAATTTTAAGATGGTACAGGTTTCTGTGGGTAAGTACAGTTATGTGTCTAAGTGACTGTGTGTGTTACGAACCGGCTCGTGGGGAAAGGGAAGCAACATGAATGTGTTTTTGGTAAAAGTGCAAGTTGTTTATTGTTGACAGGGTTGACAAACAGAACGGAAAAGGGCTGGTGGATGCTGCTTAAATCAAAGAACCAAATATATCTTAAAGAGATCTGCCCAAAATGAGAGACAATTGCTAGCTCAAAATCAAACTAAATGTAGCTCTCTCACCTGTTCAGCAAGAAACAAAATACAACATGAGCAGCACACTCTAAGCCTGGTTTGTTTAACAAACTTAAACTGCAGGTGTCTGGTAGACATCAGTAATCCCCACTAAGATACAAGCCCTGCTTCCTTAACACAGCGGTAGGCGGTAGATGACTGGAGGAGGTTGCCAGGCGCCGCACCAATCAGACCACCGGCCGGAACCAGGAAGTAGGCGGGTCTCGCACCAGCCAATCCTCGGCAAGGGTTCGCACATCCTGCTTAACATAACACACAGCTGCACAAGATACAGATACATATACACAGTGTGTGAACAAAAGTGAGATTTGGCTGAATCAGAAATCCTGTCCAGCTCCTAACCCCAGTGAAACTAGATGGCACGAACATTTGACAGTAAACCAAGAGCACTACTGACTCTGAATTTTGAGGGAGAGCAAGAAAGAAAGCCGAATAATTGCTAAATTGCTCTTACCATTTTTGTACAGTTTTTCATTAAAGCAATTGAAATACTGTCAGACAATACAATTTACCATATTTTGTATAGAACTGCAGAGAGGTGTTGTGAAATTAAAACTGATTAGGCCTCTGTGAAATCTTAAGAATAAACTAATTACACAAACCTCCTGCTCTGCACTCCAGCAGCTGGTCCCCACTTCTACATTTTAGCTTTGTTGCTGGTCTCCAGATGAGTCCTGCCTATGCCGTCTGCCTCCTGGTTGGCCTCCAGACTTGCTCTGCCATCTGTTCAGTGCCCAGGCTGTCCGCCAGAGGTCTCCCGCTCCATCGAGCCCTTGCTCAGGAAATCTACCTGAGGTGTTCTGCACTCCCACTGTTCTTCAGTTCCCAGTCCAGTTGATCCCAAATGGTCTTCCAATAATGTACGATATGGTGCTGGACCAAAAACAAGTTTAGAGTTTAGATTAGTTATTTTTGTTTTGTGAAGCCGTATATAAATAGTTGCTTGCACTGAGATAAAAAATAACAGGAGAAATAACTCATCATCTTGAGAAAATGCTTTCTCCTCAGATAATGCTGAGCGGGCTTCTTATTGTACACACACACACACACTTGTACACACAAGAATACTCTGTACTGATCAGAGACCCCATCAGACAAAATGCTGCCAAATTGGGATACCCACTTCAATTAATCATTTTCTCAAGAGTACCTACAGTCTTGGTTAAAACTAATTGTAAGTTTCCTTGTTTCCTTCCTCAATGCCACACTTATAGGTGGGCGCATCCTTGCATACTGTCATGTAAACAAAATGACATGAACATATGCGTAAGAATGTAAATGTATATATTTACATACATTATGTTTATAGGCACACTTGTCAATGCAAAGTCAAAGATGAATGTGAGCTCAGCTGTCAAAGTGTGCATCAGTCAGTCAGAATGGATCTTACAATAGACAATCAGTCACAGCACATACAAACGTCAATACAAACGTCAATTTATTTGACATTGTTTTGCAATTTTTGAAGCTCACAACACAACGTCAGTAGGTAAAGTTATTCCAGCAACTTGTACAATCAGAACATTCCCTGTTATTGAGTAAATCTTACAGCTAATCATGTAATCTGCTGTGCTTGATGTGAATTCACCAACATTAGAGAACATTGGCTTTCTGCTCTGAGCTGATCTCTGAGGGCTGTTGCTCTGCTTTGGTGTCTGGTGGTAATGGAACAAATAAATGAGCTTTAAAGAGTTTGTGGGGAGAACAGAGAGAGAGAGATAGAGGAAAGCTAGGATTGAGGGTGAGACAAAGACAGACAGCAGCTGAATATAGTCTCCAGCGTACTTGAGCAGTATAGGTGAAAAGGCGGGAGGGGTGGGAGAGAGGGGCAGAATGGGTAGTTTATCGATTGTGGCTTTATCTCTGGGAAACTTAACAGAATAAGAGAGAAAGGAGTCCGCTGACCACAGATCCAACTATGCGACTCCAGAGTGCAGAGCTGCTATATACTGTAACACACATTCTTTCAAATAGAAAGTTGAGGAATTGATTTAAAAAACCAAGGTGCCCTGAACTTTCTACCCAAACTTTTAAGAGTACTTCTTTTTACAGACGTAAGCAGCACACAGTGGACTATATACAGTCTTGAAGCAATATTTTTATTTGACATTTTCCTTTTCTAGCAGTTTCACCAGGGCAAGACTCCATCAACAGTGAGTGTGTAACTGTAAATGTTCTCAGAGGATATATACTCTCAGGTGTATGGGCAAGAGTTCATTCTTTATTGTTAGGGGCAGTCCAAATATCATAAGCAAAATATGCAGTCAACTGCCTATTTGAAACGATAGAATTTTTACATTATAATAAATTTAGACACACTTGACTCTGGGTCTCCAATACAGTTCCTATGTTATTTCTGTGCTCTCAAAATAAATAGGTATATAAAACTAATAATGGAATTACTGCAGATCTCATAAGTGCTTGTATTTTATTTTAGAGATGGAGAGATAGAGTAGGTACTCTCATGTGAAGTAGGTCCTCAAGTGACCGAGAGATCCTGCTGGATCATTCCACCATCAAGGGACCACACAGAAGACGGGGCTGGGTTGAGATTTCCTGCCTCAATGATAGTATGACTGTTTGTCAGTCACTTGCATATCATAGAGAATGAGAATGCTCATAAATCTCAATGAGGCTAGTGACCACTCTATGGGAGAGCATTAGTGACTTGACCTTGAAGGTCCTGCACATCCTCACTGGTGTTTTCACCTATTCTGGCTATTAAGACTTCTACTCAGTTGCAACAGAACAGATCAAATGCTCAGGCTGAAGTTAATCGAGTTGTTTGCCACTGTATTTTTTATTAGCAGTTCAACCCACAAACATGGGTTTGTAGATGTAAAATTGTGGTAGCGTCCATGCAACCCACCACTGCAGAGACCTGGGTTTGGTGGCTGGCAGCTGGATCTCCATACTGATTGAGCACCTTTCAAGAGCAAGTAGTTGTCATTGCCTCAATCTCCCCCTCCATCCAAGTACTACACCATCCCCTCACACTACAAACAGCTTTAATTTCTTCAGATGGGAACACACCAGCTGACTTAACACTATAAGCACTATATTATACATACATTCCCAGCAAATAGTCAGGCACATGAACACACCCTACCTACATCCTCTGCACGATTCCACAAACGCTCGTTAATCACCTGCGTTCTTGGTTGCAGTGGCATCCCGATGCTGTGCACTGTCACTCGCTTCATGCGGAGGCCCGCATTGAAGAGAAGAGACAGGAAATGGGAATCTATTCAACCAAGGCGTAGTGGCAAATTATAGTCTCCTGCATCTCTGCAGGCACAGGCTAACATGTTCATTGCTGAAAAAAAAGTTATAAATGAAGTAAAAAATGGAGTGTATGATCCAGAGAAACTGGCAAATACATTGAAACATAAGAAAAGGATCTGAGAATGGAAAGACCTGAACATCCCTAATATCCTAGTATCATCATTTATCAGTGCTGTAAATAACATCTGTTTCTCTAGCATCTAGCGATGTCTAGCTTCCTCTTACTATTCAGACCTGTAAGTCATTTGTGCCTTAGATCATCGTAACATACAGCTTCACTACAGAAAAGGTACGTGGCACAATTGATAGACTCTGTCAAGGAGGACATTACCAGTCTTTATTGATCATACAGAGGTTAGATGCAAGCAATCTGTGCCTGTCTTGATTTAATGAAAAGAAAAAAGTCATTTAAGCTAAGAGAAACAGGCCCCATGCATGATAAAAGCTTACAACAGGAATCCCCTGTTCTTGCAAAGTCATTAAACTGAAAAAGATTCAGCCCGCTGAGATTCATGAATTTCACATCCGGCTATGAAGTGAAGACACACATCTGAGATTTATGCCTCTCTATCTGAGAAACAGGGCACAGGGGTGACAATATACATTGATGTTGTTCTGTTGCTCAGGGCCCATAACAGTGTGATAACCAGGGACCTAAGGGGCCTCACCACTGATGAAATATAGATTACATCACTTGAAATTGGACAATTTGCCCAGTACGCATCTCTCTCTCTCTCTCTCTCTCTCTCTTTCTCTCTCTCTCTCTCTCCACACACACATCCAACAAACATGCAGAACTTACCCACAATCTTCAGTAATTTATCTTCTGTTGACCTCATGACCTCCTAGCTAGCACTTTAAAATACAACACACATAATTTCAGCCCGTCACATGTTGAACATATTCTCCTATCTAGTCTTCCATTTATCTGTAAATGCAAATCACGATGTAGTCCACGGTGTTCCAGTTACAACCCCCTAATGGACGATCTCCATTTATCAGCAGATAAAAAGTTCTATTTTTTAGGGAAGCTCAGTATCAAAGACCCCTAGTTAAATCTAAAAGGGAAAAATGCAAATTTCAGAAAAAAGGGTAGACAACCACAGTTTGATTTTGTTGTTGACTGCAGAGATCCATGTGCAAAGCGCAGTGTATTCATCATCAGATGGCCGCAGCGTGAGTAAACGCGTCTCAAGCTCAGGCCTGCTTGTCGTTGGTATAGTAGATTTTTAAGTTCTTTATGCCGACCCACATGCTATTGATCTGATTTGCATCTAAATACGTCAAGCACTAAACTAATTTACTCTACCAGGGTACCTCCAGGATTCTCAAAGTTAAATTTAAGACTTTTTAAGACCTTTTCAATACCACCTAGGATGGAATTTAATACCAACTTCACTGCCGTATAATGAAAAATCTGTATGAATTTTAAGCATAACAGTCCAGAGCGTAAAGCTAAACACTGACGTAAACAGTAACGTTATCTGTACTGCCGTATGTGTCACAATGGATGAGCGGCCAACCTCTCTCGAAACTTTGTGGGACGCCATTCAACACATCAAGACTGACGCTGTAATCTCCACTTTGTTGGAATTTAAGAGTCCTCTGAAGGCAGTGATATCATCGGTTTCATGTCCCGGTTGATCAGCTTTTGGGACAAAATAACTTCCCCACTACAGTGATAATTAAGAGGGCACATCGCTCTCCAACTGTCTTGACAAAGTGACAGAGCCAGCCTATCCAGACTTCAGTGCTGATCTGACAAGGAGACGCCGGAACTTTGATTCTGTCAAACCCAAGCTTTGTAATCTCAATATGAAGTACTTTCTCCGGTATCCTTGTTTGCAGTGCTATTGTTGATGTCAAACAGCAGCGTTTCAGCTGCCACAAAGACCCTTGTGGTGTATAATATATGTGCATTTGACGCATAACAGTTTAGAATAGCACTGTAGCAGCTGGATAGAGGATTAGTGACCTTTTAAGAGGAGAGCAGAGGTTAGTGGTTATGTGGAGACTCTTATATGGTGTCTAACAGATGCCTGCACATATCCTATAGCACTGTGCCCTTATATGGATTGGAGCTTTATGTGCAGACTCAAACCCTTCTATGGTATCTAACAGATACCTACACATATCCTATATAAGTTATGTTTGATGTACAGAGAGACAGAGTGGTCATTGGGCTGGGTCACTCTCCAAGCTGCTGCAGAGCTTGTAATTGATGCTGAACTCCTTGATGTAATAAACTTTTATGATCAAGAACAGTGTCAAGCGGATTTCTTCTCAACACATCATCGCAGCATTATTGTTCGGACACCACAGAAATTGGCGATCACGAAGGGACCGTGTTGTGCCTGAATTCATCGTTCCATCACGGGCTCCGTCGAGCTGACTCCCGCTCCAGAAGCTAGCATATATGGTGAGTTTTCTCATAAACTGTGGGCGCTGGTCAGTTTGTGTGTCTGTGTGTGCGTTAAAGGGTACACCGGTTCGATCCTGTGTGAATGCCTGCGGGTGGATGTGTGAGAAGACTCCGTTCTAAATTTTGTTTGCGTTGTGGATAACGCAATAAGGGGTGTGTGTGAATGTAATGAAGACAGATAGATAGATATAAAAGGAAGAAAAAGGAATAGCCTAGGAGTAACGGAAAGTGAGATTTCATAACTTTGCACAAATTAAGAATATGGGCCCTCAGATTCTTATAATCGTAAGTCATGTGGGATGGAAACTACTGTCGCGTGAAACTAGGCTTTAAGGAATAGGTAAATTGGATTAGGGAAAAAGAGAGAGTGTAACCCTGGCCAGGGTCATTCAGCTTGAATAAAAATTAATAAGGATAAGGAAGAAAATATAATGCTAAGGAAAAAGGTAATATAAGGATTAGGACGCCGCAGATCTGGACAAAAGCCCTTGAAAGGTGATCTTAGATGGGCCGCAAATCCTGGAAAGGCACTAGGTGAAATTTCGGGTCCGTTCAAAGGAACTGGGAGCTTGTAGAAGAAAACTTTAATTGTAAGTTACCTCTCAATACATGTGTTGACGAACTATGTCCGAAGTGGCCTCTCAATAAATATCTGCAAACTCGAGGTAGCACAAATTTAGGAAGGAAAATAATAAAGGAAAAAGGTGCGGCGGAAGCATGCTTTATAAATAGGAATGCATTCTTGTTGACTGGATAGCTACCATGCGTGTGTGTGAGAAATAGGAGAAGCCTAGTGTGTATGAGAGACTATGCAGAGGATGATAAGGCGAGGATTAAAGAAAATATATATATGAAAAAAGAAATAGAGAAGGGAAATTTGGTCAAGGGGAAAACTGTGTTATGAAATTTGTTAAAGTTACTGATTGATGCTGCTGTATGGTTTGGGTCATTTCATAATCAGCAGTTGGTTTTTCTTTACTTTCTTTAATTACTTTTTTTGGGAAGTGCACATTTGTTTTTTCTATATTGTACTTGCATTTCATTTTTTTTTTTTATGTGCAAATACACTTTTCTAAAGGCATTTTTATTGGTATTGAACCACAAGCTATATTTCAGAATGTTTTTTAAACAGAGTAAGCTTTAAATAGGAGTGAAGAGTAGTGTCTCCAGCATCCCCAGTGTAAATGACACAGATGTTCCTTAGCTTGAATGTGAACGTAGATATGTCAAAAAGATAGGGAAAATAGATTATGATTACTCAGAGAGTTAACACTCTTATTTTATGGTGGAAATAACCTTGTGAGTACATAAAAGGACTAAATTGTTGTTTGCTTTTTTTGTTTTTGTTCTCCTGTGGTCTGAGAGATGAGAGAGAGAGAGAGAGAGAGAGAGAGAGAGAGAGAGAGAGAGACGGTGCCGGCCAGCGCGTCACAGCGAAGCAGCCCCGGATCCAGTCTGGCCAGTACCGTGCAATCCACAAACTCTTAATAAACACCTGTGCATATGTGTCTATACTCATTTATAATTATTACGGCTGATACACATTTAGTTTGTTTCCTTTCAGGATATTATAGACACATTTGTAACAAAGAGAATCTATTTGTGTATGCATGAAATATTTCATGTTATGACTATCTAAGGGGAGACTTGGCAACGGACTGATCAGTTACTGTATTTGAATATTACATATTGGAGTTTTTGTGCAGGGGTCGTTGGGTCGAATTCTGGTATTGAGATCATTTTGGGATAAAACTAAGGTGAGTGGGTGCTCATTAGGCAGAAGTTGGCGCTGTGTGATTGCTGGATAACAAGTTTTTTGTGATTGCTCTGGAGTTGACAAATTCCCTTGATTTTTCATTAGCGGATGTGGTAAGATTGCCACCTATCAACAATTAGGTAGAATTAAAAGAAAAAGAAACAAATAAGTAATAATAAAAATAATTTACAATAAAGAAATATAAAAGAGTTGTCACTATGCAGAAAAAGGACATTAAAACGTTGAAAGTAACTACTCCGGTTGATGTAGTACAAAAAAATAATCCTCTCGTTAATGGTATTGTAAAGTTATCTGAAAAATGGCATAAACGTTGGCCTGATATTGAACAACCATGGCCTGTGGAAGGGACTCTTAACCCAGATGTACTTAAAATAATGCAAGTACTTGTGTCCACATATAAGGCAATTCAAAATAAGGGGAAAAAAGGGGAACGACGTAAAGAAAAGAGACGAAGAGAGCTGGGTGTTCTTAAGTTGTTTGAACATGAGGGTCAAAAACTGATGAAAGATACACAAGATAAGAGGGACAGAGGTGTAGAGAAAATGGCAAAAGAGGCAAAGATAACAGAAAAACTAATGGCAGAAGTCAACACACCCTTCTCACATACGGATTCAGCAAGAAGACCTCCACCTTACGAGGAGGAAGCGGAGTTTAAGGACGTCTATCCTCAGCTTCCAGTGATCATTCAGGAGGGTGATTATTGCATCAGAGATGAAGAGGAACGAATCATAGAGAGAGGACAAGCAGAAACAACTATAAAGATGAATCCAAGCTCCAAAAATAAGAAGAAAATGACATTTGGAAACTAAGGGTAGAGCGAGGCTTAGGAGAATGGAAGATGATGATGAACAGAGTGATTTAGAAGAGATCATGGGTGGATATGATCCGGTGATCAGACGGAGGCTGGCCAGAGTGGAAAGAAGGGGTGATGAAAGTTGGAAGAAGAAGAATACAGGAGACCAGATCTCTGATGAAAGTGAAGATGGAGACAGCGATGAAGAGTGGGAGATTAAAGGTGCTTCATGTTCAAGAGGATTTTATCCTACAATGACTACTGAAGAAATAGAAAAAGATATGGATCGATGCATATCATTCTTGGAGAAGTCGACTTATCCAGAAGAAATAAGAGAATTGGAAGAACATCTCGAGAAGCTGACAATACAGAGGGAGTGAAGCAGCTGATTCCTCTCACGGAACCAATTGAGCTCTGCTATAAAAATCAGAAAACTACAATACCCATATTGGTATCAGAACATACACCTATTGCTTTATTGGGAAGAGATGCTTTGTGTAGATTGAATTGCACAATAAAATGTACACCAGATGGCTGTCTGATAGAAGTGCCACAAGAAATGGTCCACTAATTATTGATGACAACAGAGATGGAGTCCTCTGCAGTATTTTGGATTGGAAATCTCAGTGCAGATTTTTTGGAGCCGGCTAAGATATGGGAGAAATTTATTGTGGCAAACATGCCAGATGCGAAACTTCCGGAATATCCATTTCATTGTACGCAAGTATTTATACAAGAATGCTGCCCAATCAAACCCAGAGGAATGGTTGGCTCATCAACCAAAGGGAATTCCACTAAGCTCATGTTGCATAATTTTGCGACCACAAGGAGCAGCTATGAAGGTAAACACTGATGATTATCTGGAGAAAGAATTCAAAATTGAGAAGAGTGTGCCACATGTGACTTTGTTGGTTTCTGAAGACTATGAGCAGAAACACATAGGGGAAATGATGACAGAAGCAGAGGAAGCTGTTTTTGTACCAATGAAAGAGAATTTGGCAATTTGGAGGAGTACAGATCAGCGATTCCTCAAAATCATGATTTCAGCTAAAGGACAAGGACAGCCACAAGCTGTACGGATGACACATGAATCTATTTGTAGTGCCAAGATGGATTCAGATTCTATGAAAGAGGAGATGTTGCGACAAGTTCCAGAATGTTTGTGGTCTCAACACAGTACCGATATTGGACTTGTGAAGTCAGCCCAACCAGTGAAAGTTGAACTTCGACCAGGAGCTAGACCTCCTTGGAAGTATCAGTATCCATTGAAGGATGAAGCAATTCAAGGGATCGAACCACAAATTGAAGGACTTTTGAAAGCAGGTGTTTTGAAGATAACAACAAATCCTCAGAGTAACACGCCTTTGTTGCCTGTGAAGAAACCTGATGAGACTTATCGTATGGTTCATGATTTGAGAGCAGTAAATGAAGTGGTAACTGATTTTCCAGCAGAAGTTCTGGATCCACATACTTTGTTAGCCCAAATTCCTCCTGATGCAACACATTTCATGGTGTTAGATTTGTGTGGTGCATTTTTTAGTGTTGCCCTTAGTATAGAGAGTCAGGGTTTATTTGGAAAGGACAATTCTATGAGTATGAGAGATTGCCACAAGGGTTTAAACATAGTCCTCATATTTTTAACAAAGTATTAAAAGACAATTTGGTAGGGATAGATCAGATATTGCAGAGTACTGTGATTCAATATGTCGACGATATTATGATCTGTTCAGAAGATAAAGAAACATGTCATAAAGACTCAATTAAATTGCTACAGATATTGGCAGAAAAGGGGCATAAGGCCTCACAAAAGAAGTTGCAATATTGCCAGGAGAAGGTTGTTTATTTGGGTCAGACAATAAGGCATGGACACAGAAGCATTTCTGATTGTCAATTGGAGGCTATTCGTAAGGCTCCAAAGCCTAGAACTGTCAGAGAGATGTTGACGTTTCTCGGTATTGCTGGTTATTCTTCAGCATGGGTTGAGGATTATTCTAGTTTAACGGGACCTTTGAGAGCTATGGTTAAGGATACTGCGAACGCTCAACTTCATAGCAATCTTTCCTGGACACAGGAAGGCCTTGTGGCATTTGAAACAATCAAACAGAGGTTACAGGAGGCACCAGCGCTCACACTACCAGACTACTCTAAGAATTTCTTGTTATATGTGTCTACTTCCACTGGAGGTAAATATGCATGTGCAGTCCTTTGTCAGCCGACGGGTACAGGGTTGAATCCTCAACCTATTTCCTATTATTCTACTGCATATTCAGAAGTAGAACTTCTGTGCTACAGAGCAATGGTGGGAGTTTATTTAATGTATGACAAAGCATCATCTGTTACAATGGGTTACCCAGTAACAATTCTTACCCATCATAGTCTCAGGAATCTGCTGAACTATGGAAAATACACATTGACTATGCCAAGGCATAGAGACTATCATAGGCTCTTAGAGCAGGAAGATGTCACCCTGGTAAGGTGTGATACGGTAAATCCAGCCGAGAATTTGCCAACGTCAGAGGATGGTGAGCCACATGATTGTGTTCAAGAGGCAGAGAAATACTCAAGGCTTAGATCAGACTTGCAAGCCCTTCCACTACGTGAGGCAGACCTGGAGTATTGGACTGATGGGTCTTGTTATCGTGTGGGAGATAAATTGTGTGCTGGCTATGCAGTAGTAAAAGCTCAAGGAACTGGATTGTTGTTGAAAAAGCTGAAGTAATACCACAGCCTGCGTCTGCACAGCTTGCAGAACTTGTGGGGCTAACAGAAGCGTGTTTGTTAGCAGACGGACAGCGAGTGACAATATATACTGATTCTGCATATGCACATAATGTATGTCATTTTTTTGGAGCAGTGTGGAAAGGTCGGGGGTTTAAGAAAACAAAATTACGCTTAAGGATGTGATTTTGATGCAGGAAGCTGTTTCTATGATTGATAAACAGTTATGGCTAGACCGAGGTGCTGTTAAGGATTCTACGGGTCTTTTGAGAAATCACGAGGGGCTGATAGTAGCACCTCTGGACCTGTTAGGTCTGATGATTCAGGAAGCACATGGGTTAGCTCATGTTGCCAGGGGGGAGGTTAGGAGAAAAATCACAAAGGAGTATGGTTTTTGGGCACCATATTTGCTTGAACAGATTGATTATGTCTTAGGCAGGTGTAAAATCTGTCTGAAAAATAATGTCCGCAGGGGTGTGACTGTTCTTCCTGGTTACATACCCACCCCAAGGGGTCCTATGCATGCGTTAGTTGTTGACTTTGTCGATATGATAAAACCAGTTGAAGGGAAAAGATACATGCTAGTGGCTGTGGATAGATTTTCACGATGGCCGGAGGCCTGTCCAACCAAGCTGAAAGACGCTCAGTCGGTTGCCAAGTTTTTGCATAGAGAGGTCATAAGCAGGTGGGGACTTCCAGATCGAATATCGTCAGATAATGGGAAAGAGTTTGTGGATAAAACAGTGAAATTGATTTTGCAAAAATTGGGAATTAAACAACATCTTGGAGCAGTTTATCACCCACAAAGTCAAGGGATTTGTCAAAAAATGAATGGGGTTTTGAAAAATCGTATTGTCAAGATTTGCCAACATACGGGTCTAAACTGGATAGCGGCGCTCCCTTTGGCGTTAATGGTGTGTTGCTCAAGTGAGCTGCGTGATTTACTTATAACGCCCCATGAATTGGTCACAGGAAGACGGATGCCTACGCCTTGTTTACGAACAAGTGGCAAGGGTCCAAGTTTGGCTCTTTTAGAAGACGAAATGAGAGAGTATGTCACATACATGGCCAATTTCCATAAAAAATTATCCACATATGTTTCTGACAGGCAAAGGAGAGAAGAGGTGCAGGAGAAGCTCGATGAGCAAAAAAGGAGCACAGTGCAACCTGGGGACAAGGTGTTCGTGAAGGTCTTTAGGAGGAAGTGGTATAACGAATGCCTAGAGGGACCATTTGAAGTGGTTCGTAGTACTAGAACAGCTGTCCAGGTTAAAGGGTCTCCAACGTGGTATCATTTATCACATTGTGTTAAAGCGCCTAGTGAAGAGGTGCCTCGAGTGGACAGCCAAGATGGTGAAGGCTCAAGAGAGCCGGATGACAATAGGGAAGAACAGGCAGAAGGAGAGATGCATGACAATATCCAGAACCAAAACCCAGAAGGAGATATTGTCCATTCAGTGGACAATGTTGATAATCATGTGTACACTTCTGATGATGCAAGATATGACTCTGCAATTGATGGAGAGGAAAGGAGATTTGGGGACATTGATTTTCAATATGTCCCAGAATCAGCAGGGCCTATTTCAGTAAATGTAACACATTTGACTACAGTGGCGCCTCAGATGATTTCGCCAACGCCAGCTTCATTGTCTACTGTGATTAAGGTTAAGTTTGGAGGTTCGGCATATCTTCCTTGTAAATGTGAGAAATGGAATACAGGTGGTAATATGCCTCCCAAGTGGATAAATAGTTGCGGTAAAGATGTGTTGTTATCAGGACCGGAGGGTGTACCCCCTAGTCAAAGAAAGTATTCTCTGTTTAATGATATGAGGCGGTGGAAAATTGTCGGTGATTGTTCACTTGTTTTGCGTAATGCTACCTGGGAAGACCTAGGGGAATATAGTTGTACTTATTTAAAGCCAGATTTTAAATTTGTTCCGTTTCAAAATCATTGGATACGAAGTTATGTGACCCGTAAGGTGACGCTTATGATGAAAGATTTAGAGCCTGTTGAAGTGCCAACAGTCACCAAAGGAGTTCAGGAGCAATATATTACAGTAGTCACTCCAAGAGTGAATAATACACAGAGAACATTTGTCATTTGGCCCTTGGAAATAACTAAAAGAGTTAATACATCAACTAATGCAATTGTTTTAGCAGAAACCTTGGAAGAAATGAATGTTACAATGGCGATAACAACCATTGTAAATATGACACAGACACCAACTACAACTTTTCGGGAAGTAAAGGATTTGGTAGACGTAACTCAGAAGCCTGCGTTACAGAGGGAGACTGGGGACCAAAGAAGGCAAGAAAATGATGAAGTTTCATCTGAAACCGTTCAGAATATTATCCCACATGTACAAAATGAGTTCTTTACTTTTGATAAAACACCAGAAGATATGACTGATCAATATCGCTCATTACAGAAGAGGGAAGCTACATGGAAGGCATATGGGTTTGATTCTTCTGTTTTGAAAATTACAGATGGCTGGGCAGGTAGGAATTTATGGTTCCAGCAGTTAACTCGTTCTGTAAGATCAGTTAAGAAACTGGATGGTCCATGTCTGTTGAAAGTCCCTGCAACAGGCACATGGGATTCAATTTTAGAGACAGTGGCCCAACCTCTATCCGTTATGTTGTGGCACAGTTGTTTAGACCTAGACTTAATTGTTCTTGGATAAATGAATTACCCTATGTGAATTTGTTAGATCAGAAGGAAAATAAGTTAACAGCAATTCCTGAAGCAATGGAGGTAAGACCTGTACGCTAGTAGCTGTTTTTGCTCAAATAAGACGTATGATGGGCCAGGGATGTTTATGGGAATATCAGAGTGTGATGAGTATATGATGTCTTTGGATAAGCATGACCGTAAGATTAGCGAAAACACATATGAAGTAACTTTTGCTGTGCCATCTAGTAAGAAGGGAAGGACTTTGATGGTAAGAGATCAGCTTTTGCCTGGCAATGTGACGATAGGGAATTTTCAAGATATTTGGTGGATTTGTGGTGATAAGGCATATATATATATTTTTACCTTATGGATGGATAGGATGTTGTTACCTGGCGACGTTAAAACTTCCATATGAGGTGTTTACAATCCAAAAAGGGGAAACACCTGTTATAGCTCATTCTGATCCGGGTTCTGGAAATAGGGTGAAAAGGAGCATGGCACAATTTTATAATCTTGAATCCTACCATTGGAGGATAAGTCTAGGTGAGAATTGGGGACTAGGACTTTTTCCATGCTATGGTGTAACATTTTCGGCCGATCATATTGATAATATTACTTATACTTTGCAGGGTTTTGCAAATGAAACTATACGAGGGTTTAATCTTCTGTCAAATACTCAAAGAAGTCACAGACTGACATTGTTGAAACATGACATGGCTCTCGACTATATTTTAGCCAAACAAGGTGATTTGTGTGTGGCTATGAACTTGACGGGGGACGGTTGTTATACTTTGATCCCCGATAGTTCTGATAATATCACTAGTGTTATAGCTACATTAAAGAGTATAAGGGATGCGTTTGGTCAATCTGAGGGAGCTGGATGGTCAACAAATACTTGGTTACAAAATGAGTTAGGACCAGTGGGAGCAGTGGTGGTTCAGATTTTGGTAGCAGCCTTTGTAGCGCTGTGTTTGATGTTTTGCTTTTGTACGGTGCTATTGACTTTTGCGAAAGCTATGATATTGAGATGGGTTGGAGTGATAATGCCTGGGGAGAACACTCAGATGCCTTTGTTAACTATGGGTGATTTAGATGGAGATGATGAAGTGGAACCAGATGAAGTAATGATGGAAAGATATCCATTTTAATGTTACTTTGTATTTCCATACATTAAGGTTTTAATTTTCATGTGTTATTTGCAACAAGATACTGGTTGGTGTTTTCTTTTCTTCCAGAGTATATGGGGATGTACAGATGGGGATTCAAATACTCAAACGAGGACAATATGAATGGACTCTGGACAAGGACGGTGTGGAAACGTCTGGATTGCATCGACACTACACTGGAAGTCGACACTGCTGAGGAGCTGCAGTGGAATACCTTCCTATGTCTGCTTTGATATAGATATGAATACATATTTGAATGAATAATACGCAATTAACCATCATATTCTTTTTGTGTTAACTGTGTAAAGACTTATACTTTCAGTTATGGGGTTAATATATGGGGACCTCAGGTTTTTTAATGTTTCTTGATGCTTAGGGATATAGGGTCTAGGCAGGGAAAGGTCCGTTGGAGGGTCCGATGGGTTGACTAGCCTGAATTCGGACATTGTTTTGATTTATTTAATTTTCTATGTATTGGCTAAACCATATCTCTGCATAGACTGATAAAGATGTCTTTTATTAATTAAACTGGAGTACCATGCGTGGCCGCCTAAGGCAGAGGGGCCATGAGAAAATTTTCCTGTCTAGATTGTCTTGAAGGGCATTTTGGAATGAAGGCTGTTCTCACACTCCATAAAGTTGATATATTGTTAAAAATAATATTGCAAGAAGCATGTGTTGGAGAAATTGTTATCTCTTTTTGTTGTTTCGAGACTCAATTAAGTCTTGCAGGGGGGAATATGTGATGTATAATATATGTGCATTTGACGCATAACAGTTTAGAATAGCACTGTAGCAGCTGGATAGAGGATTAGTGACCTTTTAAGAGGAGAGCAGAGGTTAGTGGTTATGTGGAGACTCAGACCCTTATATGGTGTCTAACAGATGCCTGCACATATCCTATAGCACTGTGCCCTTATATGGATTGGAGCTTTATGTGCAGACTCAAACCCTTCTATGGTATCTAACAGATACCTACACATATCCTATATAAGTTATGTTTGATGTACAGAGAGACAGAGTGGTCATTGGGCTGGGTCACTCTCCAAGCTGCTGCAGAGCTTGTAATTGATGCTGAACTCCTTGATGTAATAAACTTTTATGATCAAGAACAGTGTCAAGCGGATTTCTTCTCAACACATCATCACAGCATTATTGTTCGGACACCACACCCTGAAGCTGTCTTCATGTCAAATTTGACTTCCCCAGGACAATGACTGAGTTAGCTGATGAGGTGAGGCTAATGACGGATGCTGTGGCTGGGATGAGATGAAATGTCCCAGATTCGGCTTTTGCTTTCTACAGTGGGCATTCATTGTGTTTTTGCATCACTTTGACCAGTACCAGCATTTTACTCTTTGTCATACCAGGACTTTTTCTTGCGTACCTGAACTTCTCACAAGCTACCACTCTTCTATTCTGTCTGCTCTAGATGGAGAAGATCGGGTGCTATTTTTATCCAAGTGTGAGCAGAAAGTTACTCATCAGTGTCACTTTTCGTGAACTGACCAATCACAGCTTGGATGGGGCGGGTGGTCACCACAGACGACGGTAATGTTAGACGGAGAGTCGACGTAGACAGAGACGAGACAGGGACCGAGGTAGACTTCAGAAGAGAGTCCACCGTGGAAGTGCGTGGGGGAGAACACAATCGGAGACACGATGAGGGGTCGGAATTTGTTTGCTATCTGCCTGTTTCGATGTGCCCAGTGAACAAGCTGTTACTTTTTAGTCGTAATTTTTACATGTAGTATTTTGAGACGCGAGCCAGTACATTAGAGACTCCCGGTCCTATTTTTAAAGTCTATTTTGATGTCATGTGTGTCATGCCACAGAAGGATCAATAGTTTTGCTTGTGTGAGGTTTGGGCTTTGATTTATGTTTTGTTTGCACGTGTGATTTAATAGTTTATTTGCATGCACATTTTTTTTGTTTGTTAGTTTAAAGTTTTAATAATTAAGTACATCAAGCGGAACTATTGTGAAGGAAGGTATTGTGCGGAACTCTGTGACTGCCGTGAGCATCCTGTCACCTAGGTTACTGCTGGCCACTGCCGAGAGGAGGAACGAGCATCGAGAGCAGTAGAAGAGAGGCGGCGGGCGATGGACTGAAACAGGGATCTTAAAGACTAACTACTGAGGACCGGACAGATTAAGGCTTGCCCAGTGACTTTTATTACAAGTTTTATTATGAATGACTGAGAACTCTTTTTATCATTTTAGGTCTTTTATCTCAGTTGCTTTTGTTGTTCATTGCTTGTTTTTTATTTTGATAAACACATCAGCATTGGTTTTGTGAACAGTACGGGTCTGAGCCTGGTTTTGTTGTTTTGGTGCAGCCTGTTCCCTAGCAGAACCTTACCTAAATTTAGTTTTATTTTTCCATTTTATCATAACAGACGTCCCGTGAACGGAGATTCGGCGGGCCCGTCGCAATTGGCATGGTCAGCAGGATCTGCTTGGGTTGAGCTAGCTGCTACCATTCAACATGCCTGGTGACGAACCAGTACCTGGACCGGCCACAGGGGCCCCAGTTCCCACGATGCCTTTTGTAATGGGGATGCCGTGGCTGCAGAGATTCAGCAGGGAGGGCTCTAGTGTTAAGTTGGGGGAGTGGTGGCCCCAGATAGAGATGATGTTGAACTTCCAGCCACTGAATGACTCACAGAAAGCGGACTATGTGTTAGGGTTTTTAGATGGGGTTGCAAGGAGGGAAGTATTGACTTTGGAGCGGGCTGATAGAAACACACCTGGGAAGATATTTACTTACCTGAATGGGTTGTATAGGGATGTGACTCCAGTGGATAGCAAAACTGCTCTAACTGGAATTAATATTATACTAGTGGTAAACTATATATGATACTTTTATCTGAAAAGTCCGTACGTGAAGTATAATTTATCTGCAGTTGTTAACATTGTGATGAAAAATGCCAGTTTAGGGGGTAATACCTAATTTCATTGTTTTACTTGTGCTAATGCAAATGTTTGTTGTCCCATGTGAGTTCATTTTTCCAGAGCCAATGCTGCCTAAACTATGTTACAACTATGCTGTGTCGCATTGAATGAAGAAGTGCAACGTAATTTAGCGCACTAAAGAGACAGCTTGTTCAATTATCCAACTTGTCCAACGAAAATTTAACTAGAAATTCTAAAACCGGGAAACAGAGACCGCTCGCCTTCAAAGTAAAATGACATCATTTTGAACGGTCAGTTTTAGGATGGCTAAACTTAATAAACAAATGGCTTAGCCTTGATATTGAATAAAATTCAGAATTGCCGTAGGGTCTATTCCTGCCACTTAACCATACATTATTTTTTATTAAATTGTCAATTGGTACCGGAATTATGAAGTGCTGTGATTCATGTCTATGTGACGTTAATGATTTATCAATTAATTTATTTCGTTAATGCTACTTAATCTGCTGAGCATTTTTTTTCGGTTCGCCGAGAGTTGAAAAATGTTTGGCAAAACACTGCACTCGTCACTGTCACTTTTTACTCAGCTGTCCAATCACAGTAGAGGAGGGGCGGGACAAATACCAGAACGTAGCAACGGTTACTATCCTGGAACCGGACTTTGTCCAGCTCAGCTCTTGGACCAAATGGTGGTACTCGCCAAGATGTTTCCTCGCCGACAAAATCTCATGACCCCACATATAGTGAGTCCGTCCTCTCTCTCTACCTGCTTCAGCCTTCTCTTCATACAGAGCAAGGGCCAGAGCAAGTACTCTACTCTGTGTTGACATTTTTACATTCAATAAAGTTAGGTAGAGCTACTTGCAACATCACTTCCATTATGTATCATAGCAACCAATGCAGTCGGAAAAAACGCTGCACCTCAAAAACGCCCGCTAGCGCTCCTTGCTGGGTGTTTTCAGAAGAGCAGCTGGCGTTTTCAGCTGGCAAAAAACGCTTTGGTGGACACGGGCCCTTAGGCTACGTCCTGTGATGAGTCTGACTTGTAAAAAGAGTTGATTTATCTCCAACTTTGACTTCATTGCGCAGGTCTGTTGTCATGGCAATAACACTACTAGGCTACTCTATCCTCGTAATGCAGGAACAAGATTAACAGAAGCGGCCACTCAGATCAAACAAAGTATATGCTTATATATTTAACCTAATATATAACTATATGTTTATATTTAACGTGACTAGCCTTCATTTTAATAGCATTTTCACCACCAGTTGTTCCTGCATTATGAGGATAGTTATTGCCATGAAAACAAACAATGAAGTCAAAGTTGGAGATAAATCAACTCTTTTTACCAAGCAGACTCATCACAAGTCGTAACACTATGTGTTTAATGTTCACCCAAAATAACAGATTAAGTAGCCTTAATCAAATAAATAAATAGACTGATAGGCTATACAAATGAGGCTACGTAGGCATGAATCACAGCACTTGACAATTTAATAAAAATAATGTGGTATAGCCTAATAATATGGCTAAGTGGCAGAAATACGACAATTATGAATTATGTTCAATATTTAAGCTAGGCTATTTGTTTATTTCTTAAGTTTAGCTATCATTAAAATGACATAACATTTTATTTTGAAGGCGAGCGGCCTCTGTTTCCGGTTTTAGACTTTCTAGCTCAATTGACCCTTTGCTAAGCCACGCCCCGAATACACAGCTGGCCAATCACAGCGCAGTATAGTACTCTCTCTCTAACTGAGTTCCGACATTGATGGATGCGCTCCATTGACTAATGCAAAAGAATTAGTTAGCCAACGCTAGCTAACTTCCTACTGAATGTAACTTAATAAAGCCCTACTGTTAATACTGAATATGTTACGAGGGTGGTGTGGTGTGGGGACAGAGAGGACCCAAACATAGCACTCAGAGGGAAGGAGGTTTATTGAGGGGAAAAAGGGGTAGAGGGACTGGAGTGGAGGGCGAGGCGGATGCCGGGGAAACACAGGCACGGGGAACCAAGGGGACTGGGGACCAGGGAGCCGGGGAACACTGGGGCCGAGGAAGCGAGGGGGCGAGGGAGAACAGGGAGGACGAGGGTGAGTGTACCTGGGAGGGAAACAGACAGAAAGACAGGGTTAGAGATCACGGAGACAAAGCACAGGGAAAATGTGAGAAAACAAAAAACACTGGAGCCTGAACGTGGGGGTGTCACCGGGTATGGAGCAACGACGATCACGCAAGAGTGGTGTGGAGAACCGGGGTTGAAATACAGACAGGGATGAGGTTGACTACTGGCAGGTGTGGCAGGCTGAAGAGGTGGCTGATGAGGTGCAGGTAGTTGGCTGGGCTCAGGAGCAGAGGGAGAGAGAGCACACACGGGAGAAAACACAGGGAGGCAGGCAGGGAACAGAAAACCAAGGAAAAAGCAGAATAACTGATAAAAAGGAGAAAAAAAACAGGACACTCACTGTCAGCCGGGCTGCCACCACAACAGAATAGAGGCCTACCAGCTGTACAGGAACAGTGTTGATCCTTAATATCGTTGTCTTTCTGTCTCAGTCGTCAGGGGGATGCGGTGGTTCACTTGTACTGTGTGATCGGTAGGCTTTAGCGTCCATTTGAGTCCGTTTGACAGCCTGATATAGGCGGAAATCCCAGGGGGGTGCGGGGCTTCATGTCCCCCCCTATCTGAAGGGTGTCCCCCCCTTAAAAACCATCAAATAATATAATGATATAAACTTAGAATAAGTGTGTAAATAGTAAAACAATACAAACGCAGACAGGGCAATTAAAGTGTGTTGTAAGTTTAGAAACATTTTGAGTCCCCCCCCTCTCTTGCCTCACAGTCGTTTGGTCCACTGCCTGCTTTCTCTCTTACAGGAGTCCGGTGGGAGAAAACCAGTTGAATCCTTCAGTAGTTGTGAAACTCCAGTAATGTTAGACAGGCTGGCTTTACGCACTTTGGATGAACTAATTCTTGTCTTTAATACAGATGATGCTGAGTCATTAATAGATTAATCTGACAAAATGATGACAAAAAAGTTATTAAAACATTACCTAGCTTATTTGGTAGCTTGTTTAATAGCTTATTTAACTGTACAAATGCAATCTTCTACAGCTAGAGATGCCCAGATTGATCAGCTGGGGACTGAAAGAGGCCCTTTAATTTCGCTTACTCGGCTCTGACCAGTGACCAGGGCCAAGCAGTGTCAAATATCCAATTTTCTGCCAGTCACGTTGAACGTTACAAACAGACTGCTCTGCTGTGTGTTTCACATGTGTGCACAGACAGTAACCTCATGTCGACACACACACAGTCTAAAACATGTCTAGGTGTGTGGAAGTTATTCGCGAGAGTGAAGAAGACGCAATGCTCACTACATCTGCAGAGAAACACACAGAAAGAGACGCTGTGGATATTTAAAGCAGGTAAAGCAGCAGTGAACACAGCTGTTGGTGACACTGTCATTCATACCACAGTGGTCTCTATCGGTAATTAACAGCAAGCCTCCTCCACACACGGCTCATCTGCTACTGTGAAAACAGAATCGCGGGTGAAAAGATACCAAACGCGAGTTCTTTCAAATAAAACTGCCAACAAATAAAGTCAGAGCAGACAGAGAGAGACAGACAGGTGTAGGTGTGTGCTTGTGTGTCTGAGGGGTAAAGCAAGGTGAGCAGATTACTGTAGTTTGTGATTAAACACAAAATTGCAGAATTAAGAGGAATTAAAATGGTGTGCAATTTATTTTCAGCTCCTTCCAGTGAAAATGCTAATGTTATTTTATAATCAGTGTTCCATTATGACCTGAGACCAGTGAGAAAAGCTAATATTTATACTGGTGCTGATGGGGATCGTAATAAAAATAGATTTTCCCAATAAATAGTTACAAAAATGTTTGTGTATGCTGTCAGTTATAGATCTTAGAAAGAAATAAAATGGGAATCAGACAAAATCAGAATCGCAGGTCAGATCTTTTTTTTAAAAATCAGTAACTGGAATCAGCCAGGAAAAATGTAATCTGTGCATCTCTTACTACAGCGATAATCATGTGTGTGAACCGATATTGGGCTAATACCGTAGATCTACTGTTGTGTGGGTTTTTCACATTATGATGGTAAGTGGCAGATCAGTTGGCCTGCTGCCATTAAATATCTAATATATATGTATGAAAGAGACATCCTCTATCCCAGAAGAAACCTAAATTACTATGTAGCGTAGAGGACGCAAGTTATTTAAGATAATATGACCGTGTGGTGAACCTACGAACTTAAGTCATATTTAAAGAACTATTATTTTGGGTTGTTGGCCAGAAAAATAGTACTAAGAGTTCTCTCTGTGTACATGTATCCTATACAAGTACAATTTTGGCTGTATTATTTGTGTCCCCCTCAAAAATTTATCTTGAGAAATAGAAAAGTGACAGTAGTAACGTTAGTTTCTGCTCCCTGAACAGATAATGTTAAAGCATCAAAAATCTTTCATTTGAATATTAGGAGTCTTCTCCCTAAAAATTTACTTACTCCATGCATGGGTTGTAATACACAAGCCTAACATCATTACTCTCAACAGTAATATCTCATAAATCTCACAAATTATGTTCTATATAGATCTGATAGGTGCTCCGGGGGTGGGGGTGTGGCTATATGTTTCCTCTGATCTTTTATGTGAGATAATCATACATGCAGCCTCTACATTATGAATGTGTATTTGTTAAGGTAATTTTTGTATTCTAACTATTGGGGGCATATAGAAGCCATCCTCTTTGCCAGCAGAAACCTTTACTTGCCTGATCCCAACCATTAATTCCATTTCCTGTAGAAGCAAAATTATTTACAGTGTAACAGTATATTGTTCCCTTTACTTCAAATTATCAAATTAGGCACTCTGCTCAGCTCTATTTCTCTGTCCATCATGCTGAGAAATCAATTGGCAAAGAGCTTTTATGTTTTATATTTTTATTCAGTGATCTACTCACATATCACACATACGCCATTTTGGTCATCTTGTGGTTGTAATATTCTTTAGGTTTCAGTAATTATTATTATTAGTACTTTTGTGTTGTTCTTTGTTTTGTGTTTTTTGTACATTGACATATTGATAATTTTTTTCTTTTATCACTCCTCTGTTGTAGTGATTGTGACATATGTTAGGACCCTCACAAAAATTAGAAGGACTTAAACCACACCTGTTTCCCCAACAGTGTTAAATGTTAATATGTGCCCCAAAGGGAACAACATCAGTCTGAACTGCGGAAATCACCTCAAGCAAGTCCAGATATAGCTACACCAAGTCCAGTGCCGCAAAGTTGCTCCTAGGCCAATTGGCTTGTGATTAAGTCGAGGGTACTATCTAATCGGCACATGGAAGGAGACACCTGAGCCCAATTCCCTGATTACAAGCTTTGCTGCAAATTAATTCATGCAGTTATCCAGGTATGTTGTCAAGCACTGAGGCATAGAAAATACAAGCTTGTGAGGAGTGTTCACAAAATACTATTATGTCAGTTTTGCTACCCATAAAGTTCTCTACTGTTAAAACCTGACAACTTCTAAATAGTCACTTTGAGAAACACCTGTAGCCAGCGAGTTGGAGCAGACGCTCTGCTTACTACCCTCTTCCCCAGGCTTACTGTTTTTCTCTCCTATACCTTAGCATTCTTGGCAGAAGAGGATTAACCCCAGCTCAGACCAGGAAGAAATCTTATTGGTTTTCTTTGCAGAATTTCTTTTCCAGGTTATTTCTATGTTTTGTGAATATATACCTGGGTTGTTTCCCTTCTGGTTGCCCCTCACACTTGGCAAAAGATAGCCACATGGTCAATGTAAGGCAATTTTCCAGTGTGCCTCCACTTTCTCTCCCTTACGAAATCTTGTTTTATGTGGTAAGCTGTAGTTCATTGATATTGCATTGATATATGCATCAAATAGGTCTCATAATATCCGCACATCAAAGAATACCACTTGGCACATTATTTGTATACATTTCACAAGAGCTAATGTAAGGCAGAAAATATTTCCTTGTTCAGCCAGCTAGCTGAAGATGTGCATCAATGATAACGTTTTAAAATACAGTAGCGTTTATTACCAGATGTGATGGCTCTTTAGTTGAATCCCACACCAGTCCTGTTCTCAGCAGTAACTCCTCCACTCTCAAGCTTCTGCTGTCACTTGCTCACCTTTCCTGCTAGCTGGAGCCAACTTGTAAAATGGACACATCAGAGTCAACACAGCACCCAAAGTGTCTCCAGATCTCCAGGTCAATTTCTGACCTCCAGAACACTGAAAAAGACTCCATCTCTGCCTGATCTCACTCTCTTTGTCTCAGCTCTTTGAAGTATATAAAACAGATTACTAACTTCGCAACTTCATTTTCCCAATCGTATCTTATGCTTGCATCATTTTCTTAATGCACATTTCACACTCCAGATGAACCTTAAACCAAAGTTGACCAAAACTGTTTTAGTATGTGCACACGATTAAACAGAAAGTACATCAACTTTATATTCAATGTATTGTCCTGTATTATAATAAATATTTACTTTAAATGGAACAATGTGTTTTTTTTATAAAAAAAAAACTGCATGTACATCAGCAAGGCACGTTGCATTTTACGTGCAGTACGTGAATCAGGGCTTACGTGGATGCCACAGGCCAATAAAGGCAGGCTGGGGATGTTAGAGGTAGTGAGGAAATGTAGAATGCTAAATGTAGAGGCGCTAATGAGTGTGTGATTTATTCTGGTGTGTCTATGCTCTATAGAATCCAGTATAATAAACAGAGATGCACATTAAAGGCCTGGTTTATCCATCCAAGTGTGCTGCTCTTGCTGAAAACCACATACCTTGAAACCCACAGAAGAAAATGTTTATTATTACATCCATGTCTTCTTGTTTGAGATGACAGTATTTGTTCAAAACTAGAGAGACTAAGAGATACTTACAGAACTACACTCACTACGTGGGGAACTAACACAGACTATTTCAGGTACGTCAGGTACAAAAACAAAGTAATAAATAATGCTCATTGCAGACTCTGATGTATGTTTGTCCAGCTGTTGATTATCAAACTAACTTCAGTGTGGTGTTTTAGCAGCAGCGCTTCTTAGCCCTCTGCCATATGCTGCTACTTTTGCCAGACTTTAAACCCACACACCCAACATGATATGCAATAATTGCAAAACAAACATGCACAGCCATACGAAGGCCTACTAGACTTACAGGAAACATACAAAAATAGTTGGTGGGACCAAAGTTCACCCCCCCCCACACACACACACACACACACACACACACACACCATAATTCACACCCTTTTCCATTACCTCCCAAAGGACTTGTTAGGCAGATAATGAAGTAGTGATAACTAGTGGTTCTTCAGTGTAAACAAGTCACTGTCACTTCTGCTTTAGAATTCAATTATCAAGGATGTCCTCTAAAGCAGTCTGCAGGCTATAAAGTTGGCAAGCTAGAACAGCTTGAAAATTCACTTCAATTCAATTGGGCCAATTGACAGGAGAGAGAAAATGAAGAGCAGAGTAAGAATAGCCACACCAAACACAGAGAGAGGGAGACAAATATGGCATCCATTCAAAGGTTGAGTGTAGTTTTAGAAGTAAAAGGTCAATCTTGTGCATCCCACAGTTATCCAAGGCAAACAACATAACTGTTTTCAGAGACTACAGTCCAAGGTGACTACTAACTCATATCACAGGAGGTTCAATTGGAAAATTTACTTCCACAGTTGGTTGCCACCAGCCATTAATGCCGCTCTTCCTGTCAGTTATCTCCCTTCTTCACTGTTACTGGATATGAGGTAGAACCAGAAGGCAACTAGGAATGAACAGAGAACTCACTGCCTCCATCTGCTTGTAACAAGCCAACAAATTAGCAGCAAATAAATCACTTAGAGGTGGCACTAAAGGAGCCAGCAGAGAAAGAAGCGGGCCAAGGGATCAAAAGAACTGGCAGACACACAGATTTGTTTTTCTAAAGTTAAAGACTGGAAGGAATTTAAGTGAAATTGAGCCCCCATTTGCTTCATCTTATTGTCTCTGGTCTAGCAGAGCAACCCTAGGTGAGGGCTTTCCATCTCTGGCTAATAATTCACGGTCAAAAATGATTAGTTTTAGACACAACCCATCAGACTGTCAACAAACAGACGGCAGGTGGGGTTAAATATTTGCCTGCCAACAGCTGCTGGAACTGTTGGATAATATCACTGGTTTGTTAAAATGGCTCCCTGCTTGAGTGGGGAAGTTACTAGACCTCAACATTCTGGGCATAATGAAATGGAGTGCACAACAGACGATATGCTTTGTTTCATGAAATTATAACGTGAAAAAGAATGTGTTGTTTTGTCTAGTGGCTAGTAGGTGACATACTGTTAAAAGGTTATAAAACCATGTTCATGGGCAATAAGAAAGCTGTTGTAAATTGTCCCAACAGAGTGAAATGATCACATTCTGAATAACACAGGCCCACACACTCATTCACACCACACACTTGTGCCCTCACAGCTCTCAAAACTGTTCTCATAATGGCCATTGTCATCTAAACTAACCATCCTCCTGCATCAATCAGCCTTTCTCTCATAATGTAATCTACTGTTGCAGCTGCTTCTGCCATCACTCTCTCTGTTTCCATCAGTCTCTGTTTCCACTGTCTCAATCCAAGATTGGTTGGAGAGCCGCCCAACAGGGTGTAAATTGATGCCTCACCCTCATTTCCTTTGCTGATTGGACTCCAGCTCTTCAAAGATGAGCACCTTCTGAGCAGCTTGGCTGGGGCTGCCAAGGCTTGTGTGGTGGGATTATGGTGATTATTCAGTGGCACTGGCAGACGGTGGCAACTGATAGCCTGGTTGACTCATGGCTCATGGTTAGACGTGTGGCTATAACTTTAGTGAATTGCTTTACTGGTAAAATTTTACAATTTGCTTCATTGGAAAGGGATAAAAATCAAAGTAATTTAGAACCTCTCGTTATTTCTTTCTTCATTCACTTCTTATTCCTCATTTCACGGTTCTACTCTTGAAAATGCTGTGGGCAAGCAGACTACATTTCTCACATTGTCTTGGGTTGTATGATTTCAGGTTGTAGGAAGAAACACATATTTACTTTGTACTGGCAGTGTATCCTCAGGGAGACAGTTTATTGTTTAGTTATGTAATCTTGGCCTATCAGTCACATGTGGTCTCAGATTTCCAGTATACACGTTGTTCAGTGTCGTCAGGATTTCTATAGAAATATATTGTAAAACTGTGCTCTTATTCACATTGGCCCTCTGAGTCTGCTGCCTCTATGAAGTAGCTTGATTAATGGCGGTTTTCAGTCTGCTGTGTCTGTTTGTTCGAGGTCAGAGGTCTATACTTTCCATAAAGCAAGGGGTCCGAAGAGCTATTACCTGCTTGTGTTAACTGCAAATTGGTTTGAAATATTAGTCAAGTAAGCTGCATACACTGTGACTTTTCCTTCAATCCTGAGTTGCCCTCAGTTAATGATGTATGTGTGCCTCCATTTGAGCACATGAGTGCATTATGGCTATATAAGGTGTGCCGCCATTTGACATCCATATATCATTTGCTATTGATTTGATTCAAATAGTTTAAATTCTTAATATGAAGAGGGCTATTCATGGTTATAATGGATGCATTACTGTATCTGCAAGGACAAAATGTTCTATGCTGAACTACAGCAACCTCTGCTGTGCATAAAAACATCTTGGCTCTTCTGCACAGGAAGGAGCCATAGATTCTAACTTTCTTCACAGTGGTAAGTCAATGGATACCATTTCTGGTGTGTCACACATTTCCAACCGCAAACACTGCAAATTGTGAAAAGACAAAATGCATGCAGAGTGAAGACAAGTGGAAGTGTGGAAGCTTCAGTCAATCTCACCCTATAGCAGTGGCGTTGAGGCATTACTTTTGGTTTGGAAGAGGAGAAACAGGAAAGTCATCAGTAGAGGAGAAAACAAAAGATACAATCAAATGTATCTGAATAGCCTGTCATATATGCCTATGATATGATTTGTTGTTTACATCCTGAAAAGGCCATGTGTGCCAAACATGAAGAACCAGATGCATGGATATCTGTACAAAACAATGTGTAACACAGATGATACTGTAGTTTTACTGTAGTGAAAGTAACAGCTTTGCAGTAAAATATTTGTTTAATGTTGGCAAAATTTGCATTTACTTATATCTAACAAAACAGGTACATTAAGGACAATTTGTTATTTATTTCTCATCTTAAAATCTATTTTAAGGGAACATATGTGTGGGGGACATGAAAGACAAAGTGTAGTCAACATGGAACAAGAACAGATGAAATTGGGTAGTAGACAGAGAGCAGGTAAGCAGCAAAAATATCAAACAGGCAGAAATAGAGTATCGCATGTTTTTTTCAGTCATCAGTCAGATCAGCCAAAAAATAACAGCCTTCATATTTACATTGTGCCAGACAATAGTTGTGGGATCTCATAACCAGCAGAGAATTGATAAAGCAAATGAAAATATGCTCAATGAGGCGATTAGCAATGAATCAATCAACATTTATTTCTATAGTGCTTTACAACAACCGTCAGGTATAAAAAGTGCTTCACATCATAGAATATAATAAAACAGCATATCATACAATAGATACATATAACAAAAAAAAGAAAAGAAAAGTTAAAAAGAAACAAGAAAAAGGAAATTGTCACAGCACTACTGCGTATTAAAAGCCATTCTAAACAAGTGGGTTTTAAGTTTAGACCTAAAAATAGTTTCATCTGCAATTGTGCGAATATCAGGGGGTAGCTTGTTCCAGAGTCTCGGAGCAGCAACTGCAAACGCCTGATCACCCCAATGAAGCATTGCAGTAACTCTGAAAGAGCACTGTAGTCATGCACACCTCCAGTTGATCAGCATCAGCTGACATCCAAACACCAAGGACATTCATTGAAGACAATGAGCCCGCCTTTAGACTTGGCTGACTGATCAGCCCCTCCACCAGTGCATCTCCTACAGTTCTTATTACCACACTGATCGACCATTTTGCTCACCTTTTGCATTTTGTATATCCCATTTGTCAGCATTATGTGTCTTTTGGGTTCTGTTCTGCATCTGCATAGCCCTGTGCAGGTTTTTGCCCTCCTTGCTGAATCACACTGCCGCTAAGAATCCCATGGGACCACCTTCAGGAGCAGAGAATTATAATTACGGCCTGGGCATGAAACATGCAAGGACCCTATTGAAACTGAAGGAATTATAATTCTTCTCCCAAATGAATCTCAATTTTGACAGCGTAAAGGTGGCGAAAATGTACGTGTCATATGATTTTTGTGTATGGGCGTGGCAAAATGGCTCACAAGCAAGTACAGAGCATCCCCTGGGCCACGTTTCCCCGTATTTTACGAAATGTTTGTGGCAGATGTATAATGGTCAGACCTACAAAAAACCTCTGGGAGCGATAACCATAACCTAACAAGAAGTCGGCCATTTTGATTTTAACAGCCATTTTTAATGATTCACAGGTTACGTACTTTAACAAACTCCTCCTAGGGAATTAATCAGATCAACTTCAAATTTCTGCTGTACATTCTAAAGGCATTGATGATGAAAGTTTGTGCTATCTGTGGATTTTCGTCAATGGGGGTGTCCGAGGAATGGTGTCGAAAATCAATGATTCGTCATGAACAGGAAGTTCTTATAACTTCAGTGCATGCTCACATCTGTACAAAAATTTACATGTTGGATGACAGTCCTGCTCTAAACACATCCATATACCAATATTCACTCAAAGTCATAGTCACCTATTGGCAACAGGATGTAAGCCTATTTGATTTACATGGCATTTCATGACAGGTCCAAAACACACGATAACTCAGAGGATCATCTACTGACCTCCTGCCACTGCGCTGCAGCCATGACCAGACCCAACGGCGAGGGGCCATCCAACTCTGCTTGCAGCTTTAATCGGTAAATTAGATTTTTAAGTTTTTCAATTATGATAAACTCAAAATCTGACATTTGTGAGTGAGTTTGAGTGTCTTACACTTTATAGTTTATAAACAGAAGGGAATAGGGACAAACAAATTACAGCACTATGCATTTCAATATTCATTGTTTACACAGTGAAAGGGAATGAATTCCAATTTGCTGGTGGATAAACTTTGACTTTTAAGTTTTTTAATTCCAGCAGTCACTTGGGAGATGTTTTTGTTTGGAGATTGATTTTGCTTAGACATCCATTTTGACTGATAAATATTCAGTGCATGATATTTTTGCATTTGCTTCATGCTGCAGCAATGAAGATATTGTGATTACATTGGTCTGTGTTAGCTTACTGGAGACATGTTGATGCCTGGCCTTTTAAACTTAAATGCTAACATGCCCTTTGGATTCAGGACACTCTGCATGTTTTAGTTGCTCTTTGTCCCGTCTTTGCATATGCACCCCAAACATGCATTCTGTAGAATTTTATTTATCAAATAATGGCTGTGAAATTACTTGGTAACATATGCAAATGCTAATATAAGAATTTGTTGATGCTGTGAGCAACAGTCTTGAGGATCTGCTTTATGCATTCAGTTTGTAGTATATGGACTTGATTTTCCATTTAGAATAAAATCCTTTTAGTGGTGAGCTGCACAACAGCAGTAGCAGAATGTATAATGTGGTGGTAATAAAAAATTCACTTGACAAAGATTTAGTAGATAAAAATATGCAATTACCTAAATTACCCTATGTATTTCCACATGACATGGTGGCACCACTCTGCATAGAAGTTTAATGTGATTATTGTATATCTATTTTTTTTTAGATAAAATATATACAACTGGTGCAGTCTTTGTTTTTATTTTAGTCAATTTATCACAACATTCTCAGGTAGAATCCTTGGCCGGCTGTATCTTCTACTATCATACTACAACAGGGGTTGTGTCCATACACAATGACAAAATAGACATGAATATACTGCCTAACACAGTTAATAAACTAACACTGACTGTTAGGGGAACATTCATGTCCCATGTCAAAATGACACTGCTTTCTACGCCCAACCATCCATCCTAACCTCCTCTCAACAACAACAGCACCCATTACTTTCACTTTTGGTCGTGCCTCCTGACAGACAATTGTCGTTACTCATGACAGCAAGAGAAATGAGACATACCACACTATTTACACTAATATGCTTTTATAAAAAGGTGTTAAGTAAATTAAATCCTTAGTTCACAAATTATCACTTTATTTTAATCGTATTTCAGCTATACTGAACGACAAACATTTCCCTTTGAATTCATCTTGTTTTTAGAAATCAACTGTTTAAATGTTCTTTTCCCTCAGTGTCTGTATCTTTACTGGCAGTCAAATGTACACTACTATGTACTGTAGCTTGGTGACATGCAAAGCTCATGCTAGCACAAGACCAATCATTTGCTATTTTGGACACCACAGTGAATCATCTCCATAAATTGCATTATTACATTCTCTGTGTCTCACGGCAGTTTAGGATTTGTTTTCTTCCGTCATGCAAATGAACAGCGAATTTTCCAGTCAGGCCTCCAGAGTGTAAATTAGATTCAGTAAAAGGAGCTATCTTAGAGTGTGGTTGAAACGCAACAGGGAGACTTTAATTTGTTCTTTAACTTCCTGGATCTCTTTCTCCCTCTCTCGGCATGAGCCGGTGTGTAGACTGGGAATGGATAGATTCATTAGAAGTTTCTACAAACTTGGAGGTGAAATCCAGGGATGTAATTTGAAAGATTTGTCACAGTTTTAGTGTATCTTTGACACCACAGAATAGGAATGCTTTTAGAATTCTGTTTCCATATAGACTTCTCTTAATGCCAGTAGCCACAGCACACTGTGATAAGGGAGGTTAATTTCACATGACACAAACTATTGCGGGATTGCGTTATAAATTTAGTATCAAGCTGAACTCTCACCCAGAATGGGTGAACATGTGGGTGTTAGGCACTGCTTACATTACATCAGGACACATGATTTTGAATGTCATACAAACACAGTGATATTTGATAGTGTAGTCTCATTTACTAATACAAGGTGCGACACTAGCATCCATAATGTATCAAGTGCAGTTATACCACAAGACAGAAAACCCAACACCCCAAAGGAAGAGAACATCAAGGCAGAACTCAACGTGTCCTCTTACATCATGGAAGTGCTTTCTCTGTACTCATGACATTTGGCGATCATAATTATCTTAAAAAATAATTCCTATGTGAATACCTATGTGTGTTTTCACATGTAAAATCTGCTAACTACAAGTTATTACAGAGCAGGTGAATGTATCATATGTGAGATGTTAGCAAGCACTTAAAATGCTATTACAGTAACATATATCATTTTAAATGAGACAACTGTTTCTCAAAAATAATAAGGAAATAATTTAATAAAGTTTAATTGAAACAACAGTCACCCATAATACTTCATTTAAATAAATAAATAGAAAGAATACTAAACATGATACAAAAATAATATACTAAAATCATGTACTGTATATGTGATCATGTAGGATCTTTACACACTTTCACGATATTGTGAAACAGATGTGAGAAAAATGACAATAAAAACACAATTAAAGTGTTCAATACATAGCCCTATAAAAATGGCCATGTCACTGACCTCATGACGAATGAATGATGTCAATATTTATCTAAATCATAACCTTTGACTCTTCGGTCACGTAGACTGTGAATTACATGTGGGTTACACTGTTCATTTGGAGAAAAAATGTAATTGTTGTACCTCTCCCTTCCATAAAGAGGTCAGGCGTCAGGATCAGCTAATAGGAGCTGGTGGGGGGTTCAGCGTTTGGCCAAATGATGCTTCAGCAGGATCGAAGCTTGCTGTGATGGAGGCTTAAAGCCTGATCCAACCGCTGAAGGACAGTCTGTCTAATCACTGCACCACCCAACTGCTCTAACCTAAGGGAACAGGGACATGGTATTGTGACTGAGGACTGTTACTATGTGAGCATGGCAATCCAGAAAAAAAAATATTTAGCAGTTGCTGTTGTTCACTCTTTTCATTCTCTTGTCAGAGTCTAAGTCCTGTAGACCAGAATTAACACCAGGGGTGAGCTATGAAGACACAGACAGGATGGACAGAATGATCATAATTAACCAAACAGAGAAAGTTAAATCTTTTGCAGATGTGGCTCACTTCCCAACAATGTGCAAAATATTCTTGCATGAGAGTTTATGATTAATGTACACAGTCAGCTCCCAGTCTGCTTCCTGTGTTGTACATTACAAACGGGCTATAAGAGATCACAGATATATCTATAAGGCATAATGAATGATGATGCTGCCACCAGGGAAAGTGATTCCCTCTATATTGATAAGCCGTTGTTTACTGGCTGTTGTGATTAAACAGGGCTTTATTTGATAGTGGAATAAATAACCATTTTATGTAATGGTGCACAATATATCACAAGAATAGCAGCTATAGTGGCTTTACACAAATGTGGGAGTGTGTGTCCACTCACCGTAGTACAGTAAACAAAGTCAAGAAAAAGTCAGGAAAAGGCTGCAACATCTTTGATGTCTTGCTTTGCAGAACTGTAAAATGCAGACAGGTTAAGAGCTCTGTGTTACTAATAGAGTGGTGTGATCACTGTCAAAACATTAAAATTTGGTCATTTCAGTCATGTCAATTTTATTGCAGCATGTTTTCCAGGTGTTTTTCTAGAAAAAGAAAGGACAAGGAAATGGGGAAAGACAGAACAGGCAACGTTTCATCATGCAAGTGCACTGAGACTTACTGACACGGAGTTTTGAGGTCAAGAGGCCAAACACGGGTGCGGATTATGAAAAATGGCTTCTACAACAAACCCTCTAGATTTATTTTCTCAGTCTCCCCGCGGTATCAGTGAGGATTTTGATAGCCATTCTCGTAAACCTCTCCTCCTTAAAACAAACTCCAACGGTTCCTTCTTTATTATTTATCCTCCCTTAACTATTCAGTCTTGTACAGTGTTTTATGCATTTTATGCTACATCCCTCTTTTTAAAAAGTATTTTCTTTGGATCTTTTTTGTGATTTCTTTGATAACAACACGGTTTTCTTATTGAAAGTGTTTACCTTATTTGTATTAGGTTGATTTGTTGGTAATGACATATCATAGCATGATGTAATCAGTTGTGTGAGAGTACATATACCTTGCACTTTTTCACTTGGGCCATTCGTCTGATGTGTTGAAACACTGCCCAATCATACAAATAAAGTCCATGTATAACAGTGTGCAGATGCTCTCTGCCTCTTTTCATTTCTGAGTCTACTTTCCTGCTTCTGGCCTTAATATAGGATCAGATGTGCACACAATTACCATTCTACAACTATAAAAGGGTATGATCTTGATGCTCAAGCACGTATTTCTCAATATTTATCTGAAATGCTTTTAGCTGAGCACTACAAACTCACAGAATTTTGTGTAACACTTGTGTGTTTTTACCTGCTCCCTTATCAGTTTAGGTCCTGCGGGACAGAAGAGGCCAAGTACAGTTCTGTGACCCAATTTTCCATCACTTTGGCTCCCATGTGGAATACTGAGGGAGAATGGGAGCTGAAGTGACAAAGTTAAAAAGCTGAGTTTTAACTTCAGTATGGGTGGCAGATTTTTTAGCAGACCAATCAGAGAGAAAGAAAGAGAGAGATGAAAAAGAGAGAGACTGGAGATGCAGGTTCCTCCTCTCATCCCAGAAATAGCGGGCATTTGATTGCTGATGGGGCTTTCAGCCAGGCTGCTGAGAAGCCATATAGTCTGCTCTTTAACTGAGTGTGAGGCTATCTAACGTAATAAGACAAAATAATGGAAATGCCAGCACAAAGATAGGTATAGGTGCAGCGATAGTGGGCTTTAATGGTCTTGGGTGCTTGTTCTGGCGTAACTTTGGGCAACCGACGCCATAGATAGATCCCATAGACGATGTGGTCAGTGCTTTCCACTGCTAACGCTGATTTTGATTGATCATTTCTGCCTTGCAGCATAAGGAAAGTGGTGAAAAATGCCATTTCAGCAGACAGTGCAAAATATCCTACGGCTCAGTGCAGTTTATATCTGATTACGGAGCAGGTAGGAATATTAGAGAAAATGCAGTATGTTTTGAAAAAGGAAAACTGGTAACTCAAGACCGTTCTGCAAACAGAAGTCAAATGCACATTCTGTGTGGGAAACATTGCTATCTAATGTTTAAACCTTACATGGAGAATTTCTGTTTTCTTGTGATGGGTAAACATAATCCTGGCAGATACTGATGTCTCCACAGATGAAATGCATAATTGCATGAAGGTGATCACTCAGAGCCGGCAATACCAGCGTGAAAACTATTACTATAACAACCTTTTGCTTTTGAAGCGATACTGTTTAATTTTCTTCTTTTTCTGTTAAATCATCCTGAAATGGCATGATACAAAACACTATGGTTGATTGGAGTTGATTTGAGGTTGTAATGACTAAAATGTGATGACTAGGAATTATGCAGCGTGTTGCATATGTCTTTATTGTTATGTTCCACTTAGTTTTCAAGCTGGGAACACACAAACAAACACTCCTAACCCACTGTGAAAACACATTAAACAATTAAGGAATTACTTTCACACATTATAATCACAGATGTTACTTTTTGAATTATGATGCAACTCCCACTGCAGGATACATTTAGATTTATCCAGATTACAGCTATAAAATTATACACTTCTACAAAATGTGACATTTCTAAACTGATCTAAGGCTCAGTGAAGAAGCAAGAAAATGCGCCCTTCAGGTTATACTATGAAACAGCGGTTGTTGGACACAATAAAGGAAGAGGAATTGAAAATTAATTAGGTGTTTTATTTCATTCATATACCAAAACTGTGCATAAAGCTTTGAAACAAGTTGAAATGGTAATAACCTGAGAATGTGATTATTAATAAAAAAAAGATCTTCATAATTGCCATAATTCAACTCCTGAGCAAGCAGTACTATCGTAATTTATTTGACTGTTTTCCTTTTATTCTTAACTTGTTCACAGCAAAAATGTCTTAAAGGGGCCATGTGTAGTTTTTTGAGTGGCTTGGAGTGGTGAGGTTTCGGATTGCAACCACTACCTTTCCAAACGTGTGCTCGTGCGCATTCTCGAACTAATGAGCAAGCACTCAGCATCGGCCGGTCTTTCACCATAGAGGCTCTGGAAGGTCAGCATAAACGGTTAGTGACAGTGACAGTCACTATCGGCTAGTAGAGCACATCAACTTTTTTTGTTGTTTTTTATCCTTATGTGAAGTTTGTGTCTGAGTCTGTGATGTGCTGGCAGCCGGTCGTTTTTTGGTGTTAGGGGACTTCATTTCATTAGCTGCCTTGTCGCTGTTGAGAGCATCAATGAATTAGTTGGCAAGAGGCTCACGAGTGTCACAGCCTACTTAAATCCAGTGGATTTCAAGGAAAATCTGACCTGATTTCTTTACATAGGAAGCAGCATAGAGGCTGTTACAAGCAACCGAGAAAGCTGGCGAGTGGTTCATTTCAAGTTTAGGTTACAACCCATTCACAAATGGGAAATTAAAAAATGATTCATTTCGTTAAAAAAAAAACTACATTTAGCCCCTAAAGTAATACACCACCCAAAATCTAGATTTTTGACTTAAAATGTTAAGTGTTTGAAACTTCTTAGCAAGAGTAGCTGCGGTCAGCTTGAGTTCATGGCAACATTGCTGTTGTGTCATCCTTTTTGCCATTGTTGGATGGAGTGCACTTTAATCAAATTTAATTTATGTTGTTAAAATGTATGAAACAGTCTTCATTTTCCCTCCCTCACTCTCCTCTCTCACTCTCTGAATTTCTTTTTTTCCTTTCCATCTCAAACTCTTTATCTTCCAGTCTCTCTTCCTCTCTCTTTAAAAAAAATGAAAGCATCAATTACCCTCATACAGTGGGCTAAACCATGTAGTGATATAAAAGGCTTCATTATTTCTGGTGAATAGAGAGTGGAGATATGAACAGGGCAGCCTTCCCAGTAGATGAAATAAAATGCTAAATGTTTGCATCATTTTAATTAAAATGATAACTCTGTCGTGGAGCCCGGTTTTATCAGGAGGAAGGGTGCAGATGCAAAATAATGTGACAACAAAAAAGTGATTATGTGTTTGTGTTATCAAGCCATGTTCACTGCACACGGTAATTGTATTTTATGATTTTGTGCCCTGTGCACAGTCACAATTCCCCTTTCCAATGATGGCTTATGTTTCCTAGTAGTGCTTCGAAACACCCCACCAAGAACATTTTGGATTAGAGCAATATTGCCGCTGAGACTATTCTGACGAACTGATAGCACATCAGGCGTACACTCACACTTTCATTCACTCACTCACTCTCTCTCTCTGCCAGACATGGGTGTCAGCCAAACAGTGCTATTTGCTGGAGCAGGACTGGCACTTCTCCAGACCATGGGGGTAGCAGGCTTGGCAACGCAGATCACTGATGGACTCATTGAAGCGGTTCGCCAGCATAGACAGCTTGCTACCGTGACACAGAGAGCAGGGAGCGCAGCCCGAACCACCACAATGCTGGCAGCTGTCAGCCTCCTGGAAACAGAAGAAACACATTAGGGGAGAGAAGAGGAGGAGAAAGAGGAACCGTAAGGTTGAGTAAAAGTGAAAAGGGGAGGGAGAGGTTAGAATGGGTGAGAAAGACAAGAAAGGTAGGGATAGAGTTATAAAAAGAAGTTGGACAGTGATGGGAAGTTTGTCAGCCATTTCTAAGCAATTGCTGTATATATAATGTATTTAAATGTAGTGTCAAATCCATCAATAATTTATAATATAGAAATTTACATTTAAATATATTACTCATTTTACTCTACAGCTTTTTCAAAACTAATTAACTTGCAACACCGTTAGCCAGTTCATTAACAATGGACATTAACATAGCTATCTAGTCTAACTGGCCTGCCTGCTGGCAGACACTAAACAACCATAACAACAACGATTTTATTATTTAAAAATGCCTCTGGTAAGTAGCTGTGTTGCAGGATAATGTACAGCCAGCTGATCATTACTACAGCCAGCTGGTCATTACTGCAAAATTTACAATAACGTGCAGTTGCCTGTAGATTATTGACAAGATGAGGGGTGGATAGTAACAGAGGATGTGCAATGAGGTTACACTAGGTTACAAATATACAAACTGCTGGATGTTGTAAATCAGTAGAAAAAGTTCACAGTGAAAACTTTGCACAACGAGGTCTGTGGATTTTCCTGAGTAACCAGGAAGTTACTGTTGATGAGGTTTCACTGGTCTAAAAATCATGGCGCAGAAAAAGTGTTTCTCGATTCCTATTCAACAATTCCTTTCTCAAACAGTAAAATACAATGTGACTCGAAGTGAGAAAGATATTTTTGAGTCTGGAGGATCCCTTTGTTAAGGCTATTAGTTACAATTTGAATCAGATAATCAGTAACTATTGGACCACCATTTCAATAATAACCCACCCAACACCCTACAAGCAAACATTTGCGGATGAAATGCATCACAAACAGCAAGTGAAAGTGTTAAACTCACTAAATTTCACTGGAATTTTGAAAAACACAGAGGTTTTTAGTATGGTCCATGCATGTCAAGCTGTTTCCAGCAGTGGAAAAGTCAAAGCAGCTTAGGTTCACAAGGCTAAGCTGCACACAGGCTGATGCTCTGACTTAGAGTTGAGCTACATTTACACCTACATTAGTTCAAGCTTCACATAGGGTTAGTGATGTATTCACTCACTATACTGTGATCATCAGCTGTTGCAGAAATATCTAGGTCCATATTTGTGTAAACAGTTGCAAAATGTATGCACATACAAAGTAAATCCATGTTTGTGTTAGAAAGAAAGACAATGTAAAATGAACTATCTTTGGGCAAGAAAGTCAAAGATGATAAAGAAAGTAACAAAGACAAGTGAGATTGCCAAATAATGAAAAACAAAAAAGCTGAGAATGAACTTTTTTTCCTAGAGGCAGAGAAAATGAGAAAATAATGAGAGAGGTGAGAAAAGAGTGCAGGGAGTGAGGGGAAGAGAACAGTAATCAGCCAAGGAGGTGAGAGGGAGGGGATAATAGCAAGCTGGGTATCCTTGCGGGCTGGCAAGTGGCAGGCAAATGCTGCAAGGGCAGAGTGAAACTGTGGACTCATCAGTATCTGTTCACAGTTGACAGATAACGCTAGGACAATGGGATGGTGGTTGTTGCAGCAGGAGGGGGCAACAGGAAAAGAAAAGAAAAGGGGTACAAATAACGTGGCAGTTACAAGGAAACTCAGGGAAGATTGTGGGATGAGAATAAACACCCCTCTGTGAACAGTTACAAATTACAACAATATGGCTGTACAGATGATTCTGCAGTTATCCTCTTGAAAGCAAAGATAAAGTGAAGAAAGGATGGCTGAAGACATATGCAGAGAAAGAGTCAAGAGGAAGGATGGGGTGAAGGACATGCTGAGAGTGACAATACCAAGAAACTGAAACAGGATGATAAAAACCATACTACACCACTGAGAAAAATTTGGATCATTACCTTGGTCTCTGTGTCGCTGATCTGTTTCTCCTCCTTCTCCTCCCCGTCCTGTGTACAAAGAGCTTTAGCCCTCCTCCTGCTCCCCCTCTCCCTGGCCTTTGGGTATCCCTCCAAGTCCACAGGAGGCAGTGTGTGTTGCCGCAACACTTCAGGCTTCTTCTGTGGTGCTCTGATGATGCGCAGATTGCTGGTGTAGATTATTATTTTGCCAAAGTCCAACACTGAGGACTGAAAGAAACAGATAATGTCAGTTATTATTAACAACATCTGGTGCAACCTAAGATTACGTATTTGAATTAGCCTCACCTTGCGTTATATATTTCCTTTCCCAGATTCCATCACTGCAAGTCTGAGTGCCCACATTTAGCTGTGGGCTTTATGTGTGGGTGAGAAGAGGTTTTGAATGCAGCTGAAGAGTCATACCCCTTGTGCAAAACGCAACATGCTTTGTAGCTGCTTCTGGTCTATTGAGTCTTCTGGTGGTGGAGAAATTGGAAACTACAGTAATTCTTCATTTAACTAAGATTTCCTCCTTTATGATTATCTAGTTTCTGGAGAGAAACCATTGATCTTTGATGATAGCAAAAATATAGCATCAGGCGTAAATTTTAGCAGTAGCAAATTCAGAGCATTTCGTTGCTGAACTTCAGAACAAAACACTGCGTCATAGTTTCTTTATTATTCCATAATTGAGCCAGAATTTACGTAACAGAACTTTAATATCTGTTATTAGATATTCTCTACTCACATTGGGAGTGGTAGTTAATTTCTACCTTAAAGCATAGGTGTCATTTACACTGGGGACGCTGCTTTTTTGTTTCCCTTTATATAAACAAAGACATTTCCACTCTAAATTGGAGCAGAAAATGTCTCTAGAATGTAGGAAATTAAGTGTGTAATGCTCCCTCCTACCCCCACCCATATAAGGTTAAAAATCTTCTTGTCCGGTTCTCGTACATCATCATGACACTACTGTATCATAAAACCCCTAAACTGAGCCCTTAATATGTCCCCACCACTTTTCAACACAAAGTGATACCCCTGCCTTGAAGTGTTTATGTACACAGTAAATGAGTTGCCAGGTTGCATTTTTAAAACATTCAGACATGATAATCAAATAAAGAACTTTTTTTTCTTATTATAAAGCAGAAAAAGAAACTCATATAGGCATGAACTCATTATACCTTGTACAGTAGGGGTGCTCCTTTAGGACTACTCCGCCATCCTTTCAATAATGCTGTAAAGGATAAGCTAAATCCAGCTATTTTCCACTGATAAATGTGATAAATACTGGCCTTGGTCACCAGGGCCAAGCATGCCTTTGTTTAGAGGATAAAAGAATGAAACTGACACGAAGCCAGCAGGCAATGTTGATGACCTCCCTCTCTGCATGCTGCACTAATGAAGCCACTGCCACAGCAGCTCAGTAACAGTGGCTTTTTCAATGTGGTCAGATGAACAATTTTGTAGCTGTTGTTGTTCAACTTTAATTGTTTTACAATTTTCACCCAGCAGCATGCAGTTGCAGCTTTAATTACCCAATGATTCTTCCCATTTTCTATTTTAAGTGCTGTCTCTTGTTCTGTCCTAAAGATGTATAAATTCATTATTAAATTACTCTGCGTTGGCTGGTAATTGTGTATGTGTTTTGTGCATTCATTTTGGCTTGTCTGTTTGCTTTTCAACATTTGTAGACTTGCAATGCTCTGTAGGGGGTTAAAAAATAAATAATTTCCAAGGAGCTGTGATACTTTCTTATTATAGTTCGTTTTATGTCAGTATATCCAAACAGATGTAGCAAAGTGATCATGCTCCAAAATTAGTAATTTACCATTCAAAGGGTGTCAGACATCATTTTAAGGTGCTAACTGGCCTTTTCTGTAGTTGGGCTGTTTAAAATAGCAAACAATAATTCATATTCATAAACATTCATAAATAATTACATGCAGTTTGTTGAATTGACAATGTTTGTGGTGCTATATCGCAATTTTCAGCAGGACAGGAAGGATAAAATACATGAATCGAAGATGAAAATATCTATTTATCTGCCATTTAAAATAGGGAAATTTGCACACACACAGGAAGGACAGGATTGGTCATTGATACTTCAATACTTTTTTATCCATTAACTATAACCCTGACACTCTCTCTCAGGATGCCTACAGTCCCATTAAAGTTACCATTGAGATGTGATGTTTTTAGTTCTATTACCAAACAGTTTTTAAAGATCACATTAACTATTAACATTTTAATTAAAGTTCAGCAAAATCTTATTGTTCTGGATTCCAGTTCATATAAGCCACGCAGCAGAATGAATTAAGACAATTAAGATAGGTCCTAGTAGCCTACTTGACATTCAGACAGACAAAACTAACACTGCTAGTGGGAAATGTGATCTAAGTTGATCTTGATTAATGTCATTTTTCAATTTAATTTAGATAAATCAAAAGCAGCTAGCAGCATTGCTTACTGTGGCATCTCCCTCTGCTTCCTCAGTCTGGCCTGCAGGAGGTTTGTAGCTTCCCATTCCTCTGTACACGTTTATTCTCTGGGCAATGAGCCCTGTTGGGGGATAGACACCTGGGCACAGAATAAAAAATGTTGTCAGGATAGAGTGAGAACTTGTACAAGAGATTTGAGACTCAAGTCCTTGGTTCATCCACAAAAAACTGCGTATTTCCTATATGTCTGAATGCATGTCCATGACTGAATTTCTTGGAAGTCAGGGAAGACTCTGACCGTCTGTACAGAAACTAACTGTGACCACCCTGGCTAGCTGTGTTAACCAGCATAGCATGCTAGCCTTAACAAATCCTCTGTAACAACATACCAATTCTAGACATGTTTTGAGGAAGAGATGCACTCTCACTAGAAAAAACAAGCATACTAAAATTGCAGGGACCAGTTACCAAAAAAACAAGCAGATACTCCAGGAGTTTGTGGCTAACTTTAATTTTAACAATTTGTTTTCTGTACAGATTAAACAAATAAGTTATAGCATGTTAATTAGTGATTCTGTCACCTTTGGATAGAGCCAGGGTATTTTCAACAAATGTTCAATAAATTATTTTATTCACTTGAAGTATACACAAATTAGGACTTAATGTTTTCATCAAGATGTTTATTTTGTTGAGGAAAAAGGACTGAAAAAAGCTTTTACTTAATTTTACTCATGCATATTTGTTGTCTAAGATTTTATCATAATTGTTTTGAATGTTCTACCTCAGATTTGTGAAGTGATTCACTTTTTGGCATCAAGTGTTTACCTTCAAACCACAATCAATAATCAGGTTTCTTCAACTTTCAATCAGGAGCTAAAATCAGCCTTTAAACCTGAAAGAAATAACGATTTGATACTTGTGGCCAGGTGACTTAGCCATATCATCCAGCCCTAGGAATCAGTTAGACTTTATTTTAGCTAGATTGTTAATTCTATCTTTGCAACTGGAAGAGAGAAACAACATGCTTCAGCTCAACATGTTCTACCAAATAATTTCATGGAAACCACTCCACCATACAGGCAGGACCATGTACAAATGTAATATACACATTCTGTTGGTCTCCCTGGTTACCAGCTGTCTAGCCCACACAAACAAGCCTTAGTACAGCCATGCATACAAACTATGACACAGTGGTACAGTATGTTACATAATAATAAAAACCCACCCTGTTGGTCCCCATGAGAATCCTCAAACCCACAGAGCTGCTCCACCTCCAGATGGCTGGGAGGGATTTTGCGATGAACAAAGCTGTGAGGGTATTTCTCCTCTGGACTATCCAGCTCCTGACCATCCTCATACACGTGCTTCAACACCCGGCCACTGTACGATGACGCCAGCTTGAACCTCACCTGTGGTTTTGAGTTGAAGGTGACATGTTTTTCCCTAAATGCTTCAGGTGCTGAAAAGATCAGCATGTTAACTGCTGTATAGTGACTAACTTGCCTGGCTTGCTAGAATATAAAAGAGTAGAGGGAGGAAAATGCACATACTGTGTCAACACACAAGTTAACATCCAGTATGAGTCCCTTTCTTAGTTTGCAGTTTGACAACATCAGATACAGTTAAAAGCTGAGCGCTATCTTCAAGAACATCAGCTTCAGCTAGTTGTGTGCTATAATGTAAAGCAATATGTCACTGATATTAAAGCAATTGCATAAAAAAAAACTTTAAACAGAAAGCTCAGTAATGACCCCAATATGTCTTTTACTCAACATGGTGCATGCATAAAAGTAGGCTGCTTCAAAACCCACAATTTGAGAGAAGCATTCCTGTAAACAACTTACCTTTCTGGGCTTGGTGTCTTCATAGCGTTGATTCAGCTTTCTCTGGAGTTCTTCCATGGTGGCTGACTGAGGAGGGGACGCTTAGAGAGCGTCAGTCCACCCAAGATGCTCCTTACCTGGGGCAAATTGACATCAGCTGGACACTGTGGTGCCTGGTGTGATGAAAGGTGCACGGAAGGATGGATGAAAGAATGGACTGATATACAGCTTGATGGAAGCACAGGGTGGATGTGAGCCCGACTGAAGAGCTGTGCGTTAAGGAGTGGGTGGATGACTATATGAGATAAAGCTCCCTCCGTGTGTCCTGCCTCCTGAGTTTGACTGCACCTGCTGTTTTAAGGGACCACCTTTCCAGCTCCCCGTGCTAAATTATTCACAGCTAGATCGCATGTACAAAAGCGTGGTTGAGAAACCAGAAGCTCCATCATGAAATAATTATGATCACCAGAATAGAAGGTATTTGAAGCCTGTGTGGAGCACTGTGTGTTTGTGTGTTTAAGGGAGAGAAAGAGAGAGTGAAGCTGTGTGTGTGCGTGTGTGTGCGTGTGTGTGTGTGTGCGTGTGTGTGTGTGTGTGTGTGTGGGAGTTCTTAGATAGTTGTAGGACTGTCTGTCATTGGACAGAAGCCGAGAGCATCAGTGTTGAAAAGTAAACATGACATTTGATGTCTCTTACTGTCATACTGAAACCCAACCTCAAAATATATCTGTGAATAGTAAGAGTTGTATTGCACTGAAAGAAAGAAGCACTAAAACTTCAGTGTTTTATAGAGTCTTACTTCATGACTCAGTGGAGTCTGAGTCAGTCTCTTTGAAAGTGTAATCTAAAGAGTACCTGTAATACTAGTGAGGTTTTCACACCTGAGAATGACTGAGATATTTTCTGCAGCAGACTATGCTTAGGGACCTCATCTAGAATCTACGAAGATTCAAAGCCAAATCAAACAGGCGAAATCAAAAATTCAACTCCTTTGGAAAACACAGACATCAGTCCAGACATTAAACTGAGATGAACCATACCAGATCTTTTCTGTAACTCTCAAATATCTTGTGGATCTACCCCTATTGGTTGCCATCATTACAGTTTAAAAAAATAAAATTAAAATGAACAGCTTCATTTCATCTTACAGCCAAAGTGCTCTGGGAATGAAAAAATAATAACATGAACAATATTTCAGCTAAGGTGGAAAGGATAGGAAAAATGTAATATGAGTTAAAAAAAAATACAATTTAATTTACAGAAAGTTATTTCAAATTTACCAAAATCCTGGAAAGCAATTTTCCTATCCTAATCCTACAGTGCAATTACTTGAACTTATGAATCATACAATTAGTGTTTAACTAAATCACCATGTGCTAAGTGTTTCCCTTTCTAGTATAATGGCTTTAATTATTTGGTAAATTACATATACTTATTTTGTACACTGTAAAAAAAATCTGTACTTTGACAGTTTTATTCCTTTTTATTTCACAGATTTTTCCTGTATTTTTGAAATACATGAAAAAATTACAAAAATAAACTGTGAATTTACATGTCTAATGTAAAATAACATGAAAAACCTGTAGCTGTCAATAACCATAACATTTCTGTTATCTTAAGGAAACTTTTTGGGTTTTTCACGTAAACAAACTGTTACAATACATTCAGGAATTTCCCGTATTTTTATTTTTTAAAAATGTATTTATTTAAAAGAAAAAAGGGTTCAGTTTAAGTTTTATACTGTAAAAACATTTCTTAAACTTGGTACAGTTAGTAATAGTTAACCTTAACAAAAAACATTTGTTCTGTAACTTGACATAGATTTTCTTGTTAATTGACAAATATCTCCTTTAATTATGGATATTTGGAAAATAAAAACATTGAATAAATTTTAATCAGTATATAGTGTCTACAAGTATTGTTAAACTGTCGAAACACAGTTTTGATCATTGAAAACAGCCATAATTACTGTAATTTCACAGCTCTTCCATTATGTATGAGCAATAAGCAAAAGGCAGATGATCTACACTAGCTTGCCGTTCCTTACATCCAAAAAGCTTGACAGCGTTTGATTTACAATATAACTGCATTGATAAATAGGACTGTGTGATCTGACAGTATACACTATATTGCCAAAGGTATTGGGACACCCCTTCCGAATCATTGAATTCAGATTTTCTAATCACTTCCATGACCACAGGTGTATAAAATCAATTACCTAAGCATGTGGACTGCTTCTACAAACATTTGTGAAAGAATGGGTCGCTCTCAGGAGCTCAGCGAATTCAAGCTTGGTAACTGTGCAATAAGTCCATTTGTGAAATTTCCTTACTGCTAAATATTCCATGGTCAACTGTTAGTGGTATTATAACTAAGTGGAAGCGATTTGGAACAATAGAAACTCAGCCTTGAAGTGATAGGCCACATAAAAACCCAGAGCGGGGTCAGCGCATCTGCAGAAGCTGCCAACTTTCTGCAGAGTCGAGAGCTACAGACCTCCAAATGTCGTGTGGCCTTCAGATTAGCTCCAGAACAGTGCGTAGAGAGCTTCATGGAATGGCTTTCCATGGCCGAGCAGCTGCATCCAAGCCTTACATCATCAAGTGCAATGCAAAGCGTTGGGTACATTGTGAAAAGCACTCCGCCTCTAAACACTAGTGCAGTGGAGACGTGTTCTCTGGAATGACGAATCACGCTTCTCTGTCTGACAATCTGATGGATAAGTCTGGGTTTGGCGGTTGCCAAGAGAATGGTACTGGCCTCACTGCATTGTGCCAAGCATGTAAAGTTTGGTGTGGGGGTGTTTTTCAGGGGTTGGGCTTGGCCCCTTAGTTCCAGTGAAGGAACTGTGGAACTGTGGAACCAAGACATTTTGGACAATTTCATGCTCCCAACTTTGTGGAAACATTTTGGGAATGGTCCCTTCCTGTTCCAACATGACTGCGCACCAGTGCACAAAGCAAGGTCCATAAAGACATGGATGAGTGAGTTTGGTGTGGAGAACTTGACTGATCTGCACAGTCCTGACCCCAACACGATAGAACACCTTTGGGATGAATTAGAGCGGAGACTGCGAGCCAGGCCTTCTCATCCAACATCTGTCCCTGACCTCACAAATGGTCCAAAAGTCCAATGAACACACACTTCAGAAGAGTATTTTGACTTTTTCATTAAAGGAAAATCTAGTATTTGCAGGTGCTGTATCATTTTTTTTTTTTACAATATATTGATTACATTAACAAGATTTTTATGTGAAATTATATAATAAAACTCAATTAAAAGCACTCTACTATAAATTTTAAGCCTGATTATTTGTATTATAGCAGTTTTCAACTTTATTTAAAAGTTATTTAGTTGTTTTTACAGGTGTATATGTTCTTAATTAAACAATAAAAGCCCCAAAAATTGCACAAGATTTTATGTAATATTAAAGTTACAGACCGTATTGTTATTATGGAATATTTCTGTATTTTTGCAAGTGGGTTATTTTACGGTATTTTTCTGGCACCCCATCTCCCGGAATATTTCCGTATTTTTACGAGTTGGTTATTTACTGTTATTTTATGGTATTTTTCTGGCGCCCCAGCTGCCGGAATATTTCCGTTTTTTAACAGTGTATTTAATGTGCAATTACCTACTACTTAGAGTGATGGGTTACTACACATTAAACACAACATAAAGACTCACGATGTGGCACAGTAATATTAAAAGATATGTTCACATTCTTTCAAGTGTGGCTTAAAAAATCTTCACATGCCCATATATGTAGATTAAAAGCACTGTTTTTAAACTAAACATATATCTGTCACTTTAATAGTTCATCCTGTGCATACTGGCCAGAAATAGTTCACTTTCCAACTCAGTTTCAATGTATGTGATAGGTACAAAAGCCACAGTCCTCATTCATGTCCAAAAAAATAATTAAAAACTTCAGCTGAGGCTAATATAACAGGACTTTTGAACTAAAAAGACTAACTTTGAGAGGCACTTTGGAAGATACCCATTCGATTCATCTAACTCAGAGTGATGAAGCGTCATAATAGCTTCGGCTGAAATTAGGAATATATTTTCACACAGAAATGTTACTGTTGATTTTGTCCCCCATCACTTGTTTTAAAAACACTTTAGAAAGAGATCTTTTTTAGACGTGTAGAGACGAGGAATGATTTGATCCATCAATAACACTTCTAATGTTCACTTGATCACATGAGTGTTGTTTTAAGACAGATTTTGTTTTAAATGTGAACCTATCCTTTAACTTACCTTTAGTCATTACTGAGTTATATACCGAAGCATGAGTCAATTCAACTTACAGTAAATAATCATCGCATCACATCACATTCATAGTTTGTAACTCATGACATTGTGAAATGATGAAACTGTTGTCTCTTATTAGCATACTTTCCCAGCAAACAACTTATTAAACAGTCATTTAATAAAGCCAAAGGATAGAGACATTTCATCATACAAAAGTATCACTCACATTACATCACATACACACAGATTTTGTTCTTTGTCAGTTCCAGAATTGGCCTGTCTGACTCTTATTAAGGCTAATAGGGTATGATTCATGCACTCAGCTCCCTTTTGAGCATCATTTTATCACCAGTTCAGAGACTAATTTAAGATTTCAATCACATCTATGAGTTCCAGCGCTGAAGTTGAAGTGTGCATCACTCTCTCACGAGTCAATGTGAAGTCACACCCTGGCATCGTGTGTACATGGACTTTTGTGTGCATGTGTGTCACTTAGTGTGTGTGTGTGTGTCTGTTTTGTGTTCATGAGCGCCTGTTTAAATATGTATGTGCTGTCCGGTCCATAAATGCATACATACAGTGTTTGAATTATTCAATTAGCAGACTTTTGCAAAATGTTATTATCCATGTTTTGAAACTGCTGATGGCAGTGGCAACGTTTTCTGCATCTTCAAGAGGCCATTTTGTAGAACAAACACCAATCTAACAAATGGATGCATTTAACCCCATGCATGTCGAGATCAATCTTACAATTATCCTTACAGATGACTGTTATTAAGCTGAGAGCAAATGGGTAGTTTAAAAAGAGAGCGAGGCAGAGAGAGAGACTACTGCAAGCAGAAAGAGACCTGTTTTGTCTCCACCCTGACTGATACTCTGCTTAATCAGATTGCAGAACAAACAAGTACGGTCACTCAAGCGAGAAATTGTTTTGGGTGCATCGCAGTGAAGGAATCGTTCCATGTGCCAGGATTCCTGTGGCTTTCGGTTTAAATGATTGCCACTATAAATCTGTCTCTCTGTGTCTTCATATTAACAGTTCATGTATATTCTTTTCTCCCCAATTTCCCCCCTGAACGAGCTTCAGTGCTCAGGTACAGCACATGCTCTCTGCTAGCTATAGGTCTTCAGCTAAACTATTTTCAGTGCTCTGATGGTACAGATAGAAACTGAGAAATAATAGTTTTGGTTTCACTGTGCCGGTGATGCATTTGGACACAAGTGTGCAAGACAAGCCTCATTGAGTCACAAATTTATCTGGTTTATTCCCCAGATGGCCAGATGCAACATCTATGCTAACTTTTGTGGATGTGTCAATCAATCATATACTGTATCCATGAACTAGGTATGAGCATGATAATGCATGCTTCTCCACTCTAAATCTTTTTAATCTACTTCTGTTCATCTTTCACTATATACCAACAAATAGATGACATGCTCCCAGTTGTTTATGCCTCAAACCCTCCGCAGCTACTGTACCACATCCTACGTTACAATAACATCAGTGGAAGTTCATGATCAGCCTGTTGTCATGCTCAGGCGTCACTATTACACGCTTTGGAAAAGCCATGTCTATTGTACGCAAAACAGCGATTTTGCGTGTATAGTGGACGCCCCCAGGAATGTGTGTATGAGACGCGTCCAGGCCATGTGTGCATGTGAAGCCCCGGGGTGACTCGCTAACTAGCTAGCTAGCTAGCGATGTTTTTGTTTAAGGAGTTGACAGCCCCCCCGAGGCAACTTCCCTAACCTCAACCATGGCATTAGTTAGTGCCTAAACCTAAGTGAGTAAAGCTATGCATGTTGACTGGCTAACCCTACAGCTGTACACATCGGCCTCACGTGCTGCAGCGTATCATATACACGCAAAATCACCGTTTTGCATACAAAAGACACGGCTTTTCCAAAGCGTGTATATGTAACGCATGAGATGCGATCGGGTTGTCATGATATTAGTCATTTTGTGTTTATAGAAGTGTACATGTGTGTTAAGTTTATTCACCCTATGGGTCCAATAGTACCTTAAGCAGGTGTGTGTATCACACCTGTCAAGTCTCACAATGAGGGCCTGGGAAAAGCATACATCCTTGCCACCCATGTCTACATGTTGCATGTAATGTAAACTCTGTTGTACTCTTCTCCCTCTTCTTTCTGTGTCTTCCTTTCTCTCTGAACACACAAAAAAAGGAAGGTGAAACTCTCACTTTTAAAAGACACCTACTCATTATTTTTCCTGTACTTTTTCTGACACCCTCCCAAGGGGAGCAGTATTGACTGACTCTCATATCAGCAGAACCTATTTTCAGGCAACAATGGAACAGAGATCAGTCAGAAACACTGGCTTAAATCTTTCCATTTCGGTCATTATCCTGTAGGCATGTGGAAGCCAAATTTCTGGGGAAAGATGTAATTACTCAGTGTCATAAAAGGAGTTTCGAAAGATGAATTATCACTTTCAGCAAAGTGGTAAGACTTGCCTGGTATTTACCACAAAACAAAGTCAAGAGTTTTACCATATTAAATGTAAACCACTACTATTCTATGCCCTCTATTTCTCTGCCTATTTCAGCACCAAACTCCTATTTTTGTATTAGAGGAAGGAGGGGGAAAGAAAGGGGGAATAAGAGATGGATGGAACTATGAGAAGAAACCAAGAGATAAGGCGGGATTGATGATGCTACAGATGAATCTGGAAGACCATATTTGTCTTACAGATAAAAAAAAGAGAAAAGATGTGGTTCATCTAGTTTACAAGTTTCCTTCTCACTGTAGTTTTATTCCCCCTTTTACAGCTATATGGATTATAATTATCCATGTGCTTTTCATGGTAAGTTCATAAAGTTCATAAATTATGATAAAATTCTATAATAGTTAAACAATGAGATGATGTTTTAGTTTTGCCCTTTGCCAAAAACAGGATGGTGGCAGGTGAAAATTCAATGTCAGTGCAGTGCAGCTCTAAGTCATTCTGTGTTGCTTTCAGATATGTTTCTCCTGTAGTACAACTTTCTCATGTAATATCATCCCTGCTGACTCAACACGCATGCAGATGAAAAAACTATAATTTTGTCCAGTCCATTTTTGAATCAGATTTGGCACTGGTACCACAGCTAGCTTCTCTCATTGACCAAGATTCAAAGAGCTGCTAACTCTGGTTGCTAACTGTAGATAGCTAGCCTAACAAAAATGTCAGATAACTCTGTTATAAGTGTTATAACAACATAGCGTAAGTGTAACTGTAATTCAATGCTGCAACAAAGACTACATGAAGCGTCTTTTCTAGTGACAGTCTGTGAGCACAAAGACACTCCTGAGCTGCAAGTATCCTAAAATGCTTTGTTTACCTCGCTGTGTTGCGGCAGTGCAGCAGGCGCAAGTAGTAAAAACACGGAATGGAGTTTAACTTATATGGACTCTAAATGAGTCCAGTGGAATGGATTTGAAGAAGCAGCAGAGTGAAAGTGACGGTTGTAGAATGGAGTTTAATTAATTACTGCAATCCTCAAGTGGAATGGATTTGATTGACAACGCTTTGAAAAGTGAAAAACAGATGCACAGAATTTCAGACAGTAGAAGTGAGTGGGTCCAATAACATTGGTCTTAAAAAGTGGGTGGGTCTTGTCCCACCTACATACAATGCTTTTAGACACATCAACGCATGGGGGAAATTCACTTAGGCCAGACTGAGTTCTTCTGTAGGCTGTGACTTAAATGCTACCCAGCTGCTCATGTAAATGTGTGATAAAGCAATACCATATCTAATTCCTCTCTCTCTAAGTTGTAGGTCCAAGGAATGTTGTTTAATTGCACTAAGTACTGTTACTGCACTGTGGATTGGTTCAATCAGAGTGTGATTTTGCTCTGTAGTTTGGCTTGCATACAAGCATACATACGTAAGTTATTGATAAGGACCCTATTTAAAGTGGCTTCTGTCTGAACTTAATAACCTGATGGTGGAAGGAATAAAAGATCTGGAAAAATAATTACTATGTGTGTGGATACATGTACTGTATGCATGCCATCTACATACATCTACATATTTTAATTTATTACAGCCAATAAAAGCAGAACGTTAAGTGGGTCAGAATATAGCAAATATAATATATATCATGAAATAATTTGTTTAGGCTTTGCCTTGGTGCATAGACAAATGCCTATTGTTAGAAGAAAACAAAACACCCCACATTTCCTTAGACGTGTAGATCACTACTGACCTTAGAATCAGCTGCCCTGACAATCTCCTGCTTCTCTCTCTCTCCTAAAATATCTTCAATATCCATATGGACAATGAAGGGAAGGATATACAACAGCATTAACAGGGACACTATAACGTTTGTACTGCCCTCTATTGAGTAAAGTTGACTGTTCAGCAAATTAGTGCACTGCAGTGTTAGTCAGGAGCAGTGATTGTAGAACAGGGGATTTCCACAAGGCCAAGTAAGCCAGGTAAACAGTGGAGTGTTGTTGCCTTTTCCTACTGTTGTCTGTAAGTATTTTATCACCATTTTTGCCTTTACTACTATAAATACAGTGATGATGCTTTGTTTTGTGAAAACTAAACACTAGGTAGTAGAACATTGATAGCTAGCATAGTTGTGTCTTACTTGTGTATTGGTTATATTCTAATTTCTGTTTACCATTTGTGCTTTTGTTACAGTTTTACAGTATGTGATACTTCATTAAATAATCAAGAAAAGTTATGCCTTGATTTTATTGGAGGACTTCATACAGTTACTGTCTAGCACTGTCTACTGTCTAGCAACTGTCTAGCATTGAAAACATGCAGCTCATTGCGAGGACAGTAAAACATTTAGTTTTCACTGACAACAACATTCTATGGGGACTGATATTATTTTGAAATACGCTACTAGATATAGGTAATATTAATGGAGTTCACATTATCAACACTAGTGTTTTCCATAGCTACCTAAAATATCTCCTTTCCTTTACCTCAAGTAAATGTAGCTTAAGTTCAGCAAGTAACAGTCACTTACAACAACTTACAGTTTCACTCTGTATCACTCACTACACTGAATCAGTCTTCCTTCACCATGTCTGTGTGTCTCTCTCTAGGTGTAGTAATGTTGCTTGTAGCTGGGCAGAGCGATTATTTTAAGCCAATAAATACAAATTATATTTGTATTATTCTATAGTATTTATCAATATAATAATAATATTATCCATATTCTTGCTTCTCCTTGTTGAGTACATGTCTGCACTGTAAAAACAAACAAAAAAAATCTAAATATAATAATTATTTTTCTTATTATTATTTGGGGGGAGCTTAGGACCATGTTAGGGTTGCTTCAGCAACATCCATGCAACTGGATCTTCCTGGGAGGACAATGTCAGAGCAATATTAAATAAACATTTCAACCCTGAGCAAGACATTTCATCTTTTTTAAAAGAATCTGCATTACAGATGAATCTATGGATGTCTGCAGTAAAGAATGCATTTGAAGTAAGTATGGCTTTCTAGAGTGTTTACTGACTGTCTGAAGCCAACAATAAAGCAGAGATGATACATCAGATCATAAACAAAAAGCAATACAATTCACAAGTAGCCCTTTTGACACTACTAAATACCAAAAATGTTGTGGCTATCAAAAGTGACAGACTAACTTTGTTCACCACAAAATGATGATTACCAAATATCACCTCACCTTGCCACAAAAAGCCATCCAGCTTAATAAAACGTACACGATATATTTACATACTATATATATATTAATAAAAATGTACATACAGTTTTTATACTACATACAGTACATGATACTGCATAAGTTGTCCAAGTGAACGAATGGGTGTGACGACAAAGTTGGAAGCTTCAACACTGAATTAGATAAGACTGTCACTTAAATCTGTTCCAAAGCAGCAATGTTTTAAATAGAACTAGTAATGTATTTAAACTGTATTATCTTAATTACAGTGCCTATCAAATGAGAGATGTTGCAAGTCACAGTCAAGTTAATATTTAATATCCCAATGGGACTGCTTTCTATCTCATTTAATTCTAATCTGTATCTTGGTGGTGGTGGTGGTGGTTTTGATGTTCGGCTCTTATAAACCCTTAAGCCCATGTCGAAACTTGAGGCCTCCATCTGTGCCCTTTCCACCCACTCTCTACTATCATCTTCAGATATCAGTCTCTCTGAAAAAATGATGCATGACTCTGTCAGGCAACTCAATCTCAATCTCAGCCAAAATGAGAATGGGGACAGCAGTAGGGGAATCAGGGCAGGGAACTGGCAGGGATCAGAAGATACTCTAACTATGCTTTGTAAAAAGTATGATTTTGTTTCAAGGCCAGTTTGGAAATCTTCAAATAGCTTGTGAAAATGAATTCCAGTTGGCCAAGAGCTAGTGCGAACAAAGGGTTAGGCTTAGCTATTTTAACTATTTGGCTTTTGAGTTTTAGCAAAAGTTAAGAACACTGTTGCACACCACGATTCACCAAGATACCAAACTGGCATAGTCATTGAAATAATCTCAGTGTGGGGTGGAATCCTGTGAAACCACTTATCCCTCACCTACAATTCTGTCCTTTCATCCCTTCCAAGGAGATTCAGCAAACACTCACATTTGGCCTCATGTGACAATGACAATGATTGTTGTTCAATGAGCCAGCAGTACTAACAAACCATGTTCTTTTTTCCCATATGTGAGGTCCCAGCAAGATGAACAGAGAGAGCGCCTGGACGTGGTTGAGAGATGCGAACTAAAACCCTATAGTAATGCAGCGAAGCAAGGATACAGATGTTTTATAGCATATATAATGCGGATCTGTCTGTCACAGTTAACAGAGACTCGAGTTTGCAGTGTAGTTCTTACACTTCACTGACAAACCACAGAACTGTAGAGTAACATTACGTTTCATGATCAAAGAAATCTCTCTCTCTCTCTCTCGCTCGCTCGTGGTGCTGCATCCCACTCAGTACTCCTACTTTCCGTTTCAATGCTCAAAACTGAAATTACTAAAACATATCTGAGAAGCACCATGGCAGAGGAAAGAATGTGAAATCCTGCACTGGCCTGCATAATCCAAAGAAGAAGAGTGAATAGTGATGTTTGTGATACTGGGAAATAGTGGCAAAATCAAAGACCTCTTACTTTCTTTTCTGCTAAGAGCAGCAAGCCCGGGTCTGACAACCACCTACTGTATCAGCTTCAGGAGTATTCCTCTCAGTTTACCTGTTGGTCTGTAAGGAAAACCATGTTAGCCATCAGAAAAGCTCTCCACCTTGGTTCCAGGTTACCCATCCCAGCTGAGTGCAGACTTAGGTGTGGACCCAAACACAGACACAGGCAGGAGGATTCAGTTCAACAAAAATATTTATTTTAACGAAACGTAACTGCACAGGCTTCCACAGAGCTCAAGGCAAAGTCCAATCCAAAGGAAAGGTAATCCAAAGACAACGGGGTAATCCAAAACACAGAATGAAGAACTAGGAACCAAGCGAGGCAGAACACTCAACATTAGACTAAGGATGTCACAAAGACTCAACAGAACTGAAGGCTTAAGTACACAGGCAAACGAGCAGGGAGGTAATCAAACAACAAGAAACATAGCTAAACAAGAACATATGAGATACGAGATATGAGAGAGATACTACAAAATAAAACAGGAAGTAAAGCAATTGCGAACACACAAGGACAGAGTTACCAAAGTACAACAGAAAACGGGGGAACAACAGTATGACAGAACAAAACCAGGGCAGGGAACAGAAACAGGACCAAACAGGAAACAAGACTACACAAATATGGAGACAAAAGACTAAGGACTAAGACACAGATACAAGGAGGGAACAGACAGAGCACAGTGATCAAGGGTAGCAGACAGAATCTAACAACCAAACAGAAAGCCAGAGACTAGGATGAAACAATAGACAAGACCAAAATAATAACAAACACCGAAGTACACAGACCAGGAGTATCCCTAGGACATGAACTAAGGCACAGGACTAAGAACTAGGGCGCAGTACTAAGAACTTAAACATTACAAGATCAAATAAAGCTTACAGAACCCAAAACCAAACCCATGAAAATAGACTAAACAGGAAAAAACCAGAGTACAAAAACCACATTCCTAACAACGTGTAATTAAAAGCAAATATATCTCCAGCTTTAATATCAATGCAGCTACACCCTACATACAAGCTACAAGAGAGGGAAACTCCAGTTATGCATCCCATGTGACAGCTGTGGGGACCACTACATCGATGAAACAGCAAGAGTCCTGGGCTGTGTACTTTATAGCTCCTTTCTAGTCTTCCGACCAGTGAAAGGGCTTTTACAATACGTCACAATCACCCATTCATACACTTAGCCCAACTTCTCAGAACAGAAACTAATGGCAGTTTTCCAACGCTTGGTACCAGTTCTACTCGCCCTTTTTGGTTTTGCATTGGACAAAAAACCTGCTACCTGCTACCTGTTTGTTTGTTTTTTTCGTATTACCTCCTTTGAGGTTGCAAGCGAGCTGAGGCGATAGTGAAAGGTGACGTGAAAACACTGCAGACTACTGATTCGTCAGAGAGAATTGTCATTATTTACTGCGTCATCATTGAGCAAGCCAGATGGGGGCCAGTGTTATATTACACTTCTGAGAAGTTTTGAGTCGAGAAATCAACTGTGTAGATTTCGAACACTGGCAGTTTACGAAAATTGATGGTGGATTGAAAATGTGTTCAAACATTTTTGGAGTTAAGGAGCTCCTCAAGTGCCGGCATGGGAAGCTGGCGAACCAACCCCAGGGGGAAGTTAGCGAGAGTCACGCTCACAGACCCCTCTGGTCTCACAGACCACTGCAGCCAAACCAGCAGACAACTCCAGAGACAGCAGCAGAGGAAACCACAGCTGGTAGATTTTCGTAGCACTATTCTGTCTTTACATTCTGAGTAATGTTGAAACACAATTAAGGTGCGCTAGATCAGCATTGGTTGGTGGATAATTTTTCCCTCAGCGCAATGCATTATGGTATATACGGCTTGGTTAGTGACCTATACTATAGTGGACTATATAGTGAGAAGTGAGTGATTTCAAACACAGTCCTGGACAGGAGACTGAATTAATTCGAATTGACTTAGATTATGTGATGATGACTGAACCATCTCCATGACAACAAACTGTATTTGCATCTGTCAATTGAAACGCTCAATTTCCAAACAAAAAGAAGGGACTCGTTCTATCCAAATGATAGATCTATCATTCAACCCATGTATTTATTCAGTTTTGACAGGGATTATTTTTATCTTTCTATTCAAAACCACTGTGACGTTGTCATGTAAAAATGTGTCAGCCAAACTTGAAATAGGCAAATCTGTCTTATTTGCATAATAAAAGATGTCACAGTCAAATGCATAATTTATTACAGTTGAACCTGGGTATTGAACTGACACACTATTGCTAGAGACCAATGATGTAATGCAAATTTGTAGTGAAGTATCTCTGAATTGACATATCCCTTAAACTACTTAGATAGTTCAAATTTAATCAGGCAAATGTAGGCAGAGTCAAAAATCTATTTAAATATTTTAAATACTGCTTGATTAAATGACTACAGATTCTATTGCTTTGTATCAATTTAAATGAATGGAATCTGGACTTGTTGCACTCCTACTCATGATGCTTTGTGAATGAACTCCACCTCTATCCATGAGCAAAAACCAACTAAAACCAACTGGGATATTAAGAATTGACCACCACAGACACACAAGAAACAAGAGAGCAAGAAACAAATACAAGTATGAGAAGTAAGTTGACTGAGTAGAATAAGGATGGATCGACTGAGAGACAAATCAGTATAATCATTGACAAGTGTGCCGTACGTAGTAAGTAAAACTTTATATATATAGCACTTTTCAAAACCAGGTTTACATGGTACTTGATAGTTACTAAAAAGATGGATGAATAATGGGTGTAAGAATGATTAGAGTAAAGAATGGGAGCTTTTAAAAAACATCATATTTACTTGTTTAAGAGTGATTTGTCATTGGTCATCATGCTGATTGGTCAACTGATGGTGTGTATGACTTCATCTCTAAATCGGTGCAGTTCAACAATTTAATTAAACAAAATGGGGGTACAAAGGCTTACGGGAAGGTGAGGCAGGGAAGGGTCAAAACAGGGACAGACAGAGAGAATAATGCAGAGGGCTGGGGATGAGACTGTGAGGCTTCAGTAAAGGACTGAGAGGCAAACTGTGACAGAAATCTTTGCTGTCAGTTGTGCAGGCTGATAACATTTACCAGTGGTTAAAAAAAATATGATGAACACCTTTGCTTTATCACCTTCAAATAACCATGAAGAAATAAAATGTAAGCATCATGGGAGTTAAAATCATGCTCTGAATGCGATAATCTGGCTAATCAGATTATTTGACTGAAAAGTCTAACCACAGAATGAGAAAATAAATCAGATTAGCTGCATAGGGAGGGATCCAATAGCAGATCGGGGAAAATCCCAGTAGGCCGATAACTTTTTGGCTGATAACTATGTGCTAACTGACTACATTGATCCTCACAGCAACCTGAGCTGATTGAGCAGCACACAAGTATCAACATGTCTGCAGTAGGAAAGGAAATGACCAGGCAAGGTCAAGTTCTGCAAGGTGATGGCAAGACGATAGAAATACAGTTACAATTTGAATATTTTTTTTAGAAACTACAATGTTTGATTTTTTAATGTCAGTGTGTTCTTGTTTGTTGTAATCTGTGCCAGATCCCATATTTTTGTTGTTTGTTTCCAAAAATAACTAAAGGAGCAAAGGAAATTGAGGCAGCATTTGGCTGCTTCAATCTCCATGTAATAGTTTTCTTGGCTTTAGAGGAGGCCCTCATTTCAAGAGGGTCTGGCTGTGTTGCAGAGACAGAAACAGCCAAGGCAGATGTCACTTGAGAAGACGAAGTTTTCTGTGGAGAGAAATCAAGTAAAAAGGCAATCTTTAATCCAATATAAACACAATAATGGCCCAAAAGCTGTGGATCCAGCACCACCGAATGCATGATAACAGATATTTGCATTTGCACATATTTTGATATAATGGCATCAAGTAATATTTGTTTGTCTTGTGTCTGTCTCCTTGTATAGATACTTTCAATCATGTAAGCAGGTATGAAAACCCAGCTGCCATGTGTTAGAAGGGTTGTGATGTATCCCAAACACAGTCTTGCAAAGAGCCCTCATTATTTTCTGCTTTAACTGACCAAGGGTGTTTGATTTACCTTGTTTAATACACTCAATAGGAGTTTTATGTTTGAACTTTGACAGGAGTCATTCTGGTGGCACCAGATTTACCTAAATCCATTACTAGGTTCTTACTTTAGTCTTCCAAAGTTCTGTGTATTTAGCTCAGTACTCGCTCCCTTTGTTACTGTCCCTCTACTGGTGCTCAGCTAGAATACACTATTTGGGAAACAAAAAGAAAAGATATTTTATGTAGGCTAAGTGGCTAATCTGGTGCAACTGGCTCCTGATGAAGAGATCCACGTAAGAAGAAGTGTTGCACAGTCAATTGGAAATCAGATGTCAGAAATTAATTAACTTGGATAATGCACTTGTCATACCTTTTCCAGATCCGGCTCTCTATTGCCATACATTACCTACCATAACAAGTCTGCAAAGTTCTGGAAATGTACTTTGTGATTATTTAGTTTTTGCAAATGAATTCCCTGAGGTGTCACGTTTGTTTTTCACCCTCACTGTCTTTCCCAATCTCTCTTTTCCCCTTTTCCATCTAGCATTATAATTGGTCTAATTATGGTGTAGATGACACCCTGTGGCTCTGCATTCAATGTATCCAGTCTAACACAGTGCTTCAACCTGTCATAGATTTTCATTATTCATCTTAGGAAGAACTCACAGTACTCTCTCTCTCTGCAGGGTCCTTGTTCAGAAATCACTTTTCTCTGTTTGTTCCCTCCCATCCCACCACTACACGCAATTCTGTTTCATTTATTTATTTATTTTAAGGAAAACATTAGGGATGAATAAAATGTGCACAGAGTACATTTTTCTTATTCAAAAAATAGAAGATTGAGAAGGCATGCATCAGCGCACAAGATGTAGATTTTTCTAACTAAATTTGTTGCAGTTAAAGCTGGCTATAATAGGATCCAAACAAATCCACCGATGACCTTTAGAGGAATATCACTGTACATTTATAATGACATGAGCAACATGATTATGCCAGTGAAAAGAAATGGCAGAATAACAAGCATTACCGCATATTTAATATAGCAGAGGCTGCTGAATCTTATCGCTGCAGGTTTTTCCAGTTTCAACCTCCACAGGAAGCCTTCATAATCCTCAATACAGAAAATACAGAACAATACAAACAGACAGACAATAACCAGAAAGAGCAAGATGCAACCCAAATGGATATTATATTTCTTATTTAACCAAATGTTTATTATAATTATTGTTTTGTAATTTCTGTAGACAAAATGTATGTCAATAATTAAAAACTGTATGCATGAGACACATTTCTCAATCCTTGACAAATCAGAGAAGAAGCAACAGAGAGAGAGAAACACTGCCAAGTTGGTAAGCCTCTGAACCACAACGCTTGACTTGTTAGAAGACAAAGCATTGAGGCAAGCAGTTTGCTATTTTTTTATACTCAGAAGTGTTTTGGTATGTGTGTGTGTGTGTGTGTATGTGTGTGTGTGTTTCTTTTTTCCTGTTCTTAGAGCTGTTTTTTTCTGCCAAACAAAAAGCAGCTTACCGTGGTTGGCCTTGTTGTCTGCTTGCACATTCTGTCTGTCCATCTCCTTCTTAATCCTGTACATAATCATAAAACATCACCACACACACACACACACACACAAAGACATCTGAATTAAATAATTCAGACCTAAAACAGCGACACAACAGCTAAAGGAAGGCAAGATTTGGTGTGCCAAAAAAAGAAATTGGTTCAAGAACAATTTAAAAAACTACTGCTTGCCTGCTAAAAGAATACTGGCAATATCAAAATAAGACAATGAAACATCATATCACAACCAGCACATTTTAACAATACTACATATAGTAAGGTCTTCTACTATATTAACTATAGTATTACATTTTTGGACTGTAAATTTAATAAAGCTGCCAGTACCAAAGCACAGAAATGTACTTTGAAACATCAACTGTAAATTGTGGAAGGGAGTGATCTTTAGTGTAGAGATCTTGATGCACTTCCTTCAAGGCTCATTGTCAGGAAAAGGAAAAATACAAGACAAAGACAGAAAAGTGAGACATGCCAAGAGGGCCTGCAATTTTGGTAGCCGTTTTGGCAGTGGCGTGTCCATACGTTTCTGACTGGGGTGGCCAAACAGGGGCACTGACATATGCAGGGGTGGCATGAAGTAAGTGCACACACACACACACACACACACGTTAGAATAGCATTAATTTACCATTTCTGTCTCCACTACTCATATCTACTTGAATTACTAAAGAGACAGTATTTGACAGTTTTTTACATTCTTGTGTTTAAAACTTAAAAAAAAACTTTAAAAGAAACATAAACCTCAAACCGCAACAGAGTGGCACCATACAAATATGAAATAAAGCTACTTTTTTCTTCAAAAAGAAACTGTACCTCCAAAACTAGGCAACATATAAAAGAAAACAATGCACATTTAAAGATATAATCACAGTATAAAGTAACAACAAAATATAAATAAATAAGTTGTGTGGACAAAATATTTTATAGACAAAATTGTACAAAACTTTAAATCTACAATGTCCAGCAGTGAAATTCAAAGAAAGAAATGAAATGAATGTCTCACTGTGAGATTAAACAAGGCCCTGACTCAAAACTGTAAGCATGGACTGGTGTGTTATGAGTAAATGTGTTGGTAAATATGCTGTGTGATAACAGTCTTTCGTAATCTCTGCTGTAGTGTGTTTGGCTCCAAAAGCTGTGGTGTCTTTGATGGATATTGAGGTTAACCCTTTTCTTTTCTTTCCTTAATAAATTCCCTTTTTTTTTCCAGGTGTTGTTTTATAGTGTTTGTGCTGCACTTGTTGTGTTTGGCTGTCACATACAAATTCAATAAATAATTGAAGGAGTTAGTGAGTTTTAGGTAGTAACAAAGTAAGTGTCATGCTAATTATTTTAAGTAGTAAATATTAACTTATATAAGAATGTACCTGTTTTTTGGAGCCTTGTTGCTCAGGATGTAAGTTGGAACTGACACCTTCTCCTTTGTATACACTTCTTGACACTCCTTAAATACAGAGTACACGCTGTAGCAAAGAGCTTTCGCTTATCAGCTTTGCAGTCCACTGATACAGTTTGACAGCTGAATACATGCACGTAACACCGTGGCAGATGATGTAGTCTCTTAACTCTTTTCCTCTCCACACCTCCTCCCCCACCCTGACCTCCATTTCTGCTCTCTTCCTCTCTTCAGTGCCCGATCTTTCTCTCTTCTCCTCCCTCTAAATATGTCTCCTTTTTCTCCTCCCTTCCTCAGTCAGCCTGTTGAGTCTATTTTTATGCTCTCAGTAACACACACCTGTGCTGCTGTCTTCTGACTTAAACATCCCATTTTGTTGACAGTCTGAGTCTTCCCTTATGAAGCTGGGGCTTCCTAGGCCCAGGCTGAGTATTGCACCAACTCCTCTTCTACACAAGCCGCTTCAATTACACACGGTTGTCTGCATGATTTCTGAGCACGATAGAGTATGACACAAAGTCATAGTGACAGAACACGTAAGGAGGGGGAGAAGATGCAGAGTGGGGGAGAAATTAAGATAGGGATGGTTAGATAATGAGTTAGAAAGAGATAAAGGATGGACCAAGAGAGAAATGTTTGTCCTTGGGCTTAAATTTAAAAGAAAATCATCTGTTTTCATAAAACAAATTATGTATCATAATGTATCGGGTTTGACAGTTACCTTTTCCAGTTGATGAGATTTCTGTCTCTGATTATTGAAGTCATCAGATATCACCTTAATCAGATTACCTTATTTACATTAATGTCTTAATCTTAGTTTATTGTTTCTGTCAATTACAGACCACCAATATTTTGCACAACGGAAGACTGTGCCCGACAACATTTGTTTGGGTTTTTTTCATATCGTAACAGTAGAAGAAAGCAGCAGACGTCATATGGAAACATTTTTCAAAATGATCTATAGTGGTTGGTTGCTTCATTTGGCCAATTTGTTGGTCCGTTGAACTCTGCAGTTTTTTGACTGAAAATGTGCAACTACTGCAGACAAATACACTACCAGTTTTAAGTACAGGATAAGATCGGGGATGTACTGGGACTGAAATTCACCCCGGGACTTTGAGACGAAGAGGCCATTTATGCGAGGGCCGTGTGGGGGTGCTGGATCTGCCACAGCATCTTTTCACCAAGGAAGGTTAATTTGGCGCATTTAGCTACCAACATTTCTGTCATCTAAATTCTTATATTCTCTGCACCACACATTTCTTTTTCCTCTTTCTTTCTTTTCGACATACTTACCTGCTCCGTTGTGCTTGTCACACAACCTTGGGCTGAGTTCAGCCCCGACAACATGTGTTGAGATCGAACTCCAAGCTGGAAAGTAAACTCCTTTGATCGGCACCATTGAGCCAATCAGATTTTAGCAAAAACGAGGATTGGTCCAAGTTGGGGGAGGATGCAGTGACCAATCCACCCCTGGATAAGTTTGTAAACGAACAACTTCTTACTTTCCTGGCACAGAACCAGATGCAGTGTTCTAACCGATTTGGAATTAGCCATAAGCATTCCTCTGAAGTAACCGCTGTGTTATTTGCTATCATCACTGTCATCATTAGAGGAAGGTGATATAAAGTATTCTTTGATTTTAAAATGACTGAGAATGAATGTACTATTTTGAAGGATTTCTTTCCTTTATTATCACATATTTAATTATGTATATGGACATTTTGGACATTATGGACATTTCTTGCTGGAAATCACATATCTGACAAAGCACAATTATGGAGAGGAGATCAGAAACAACAAGGAGTGAGATTATTTTCATTTTATGAATAGCCTTGAAAATGGGCTTACTGAAGTAAAAACGAACACACTAGCAGTTTGGTTTTGGTTTGTGCGAGATGAGGTGTTAGATAGATGTGCATAAGCTTTTTACAGTGTGGGCAAATTTCCAACACAACACACTTCTATTATGTAGCTGTCATACCAGCACAGCAGCAGCATGGCCTCTGATCATGGCTGCTGACACCAGTACCAGTAGGCCTACATGAGCAACTGTGTGTGTTGCATGCATTAGACAAATTAGAAATTAATTAATTTCACTTCAATTTAGCTTTTTGGGCAAGCAAATGACATACGGAGAGGTCAACATTACTACGTTTTCTCTAGGCAACAACCAAACGAAAGTTACATAACCGCTGATCTGGTGAATCACTTAGGAGAAAATTTCACATAATGTGCTGTAATCAAACTGGTTGTGGGGTACAGTGTCCCTAATATTGTTTCTGACGGTAAATGTAAATGGATGTGATGTGGAAAGAAATCAGAAACAATTACAATCTGAATATGATGCATTCCAACACACAACAGCAAACCCCCCAAAAATGACAAGAAGGTTGAACATCTCTGATGTACAACACATTTAACATTATGGGCTCTTTAATGCAAGACGAATAAAGATTAATGAGTGACAGCATCTGTCATCCACTACAGCTATCCTTTCATCTACCCTGATCACAGCCATCTGACAGCTGCAGGTACCTGTTCCATCTGCAGTCTATAACTGGAGTGATGTCGTCAAGCCACAATTACAAACAACAGCTCTGTTTGTCGTGCAACTAAGCTCCACATTATTAATCGTATGATAGGATGATATCGTATGATATGATGTGATACATTTTATCGTAGTGTTACCAGAAACAACAGAATGTTAACTTATAATATATATTTGTGGGTCATAAAAAGAATAATTGCACTGTTGTTGCCATTTATAGCCTGACCTGGAATCTAGTTTTGGAAAGCTTTTAATTAGCACAGGGCGAAACAAAACAATGTCATAGATGTTTTTCCTAAGGCTTTCTTCATGTTTTATCAAACGCAGAAATTATGAAGAATTGTGGCTGAATCCAACCCATGTGGAAACAGCTGTTTAGTACATTTGCAGTGGAGTCAAAATTTATCTTGAAAATGTCATCTTTTTATGCATTTTTGATTTTAAAGTTATATTAAAGCATATAAGTTTGCAGTGTAACCCTATCCCCACATAACAATAGCAATATACTGTACTGTACTGTATAATCTTGAATAATTGAATAATACAGTGCTAAGCTGTCTTGGAGAAAACTATTTCAGACTTGTAAATCAACAGCTCAAAATGAATGATTATGCAGTAAATAACTCATTGCAAACACAAACCAGAAAACATACATATCATGGGATCATTAATAATTAATAAGGATGAGGTAAATTCACTTCTGAATCTCATGTTTCCAAGAAACTAAACTATGAAACTAAATTTTACAGAGGAATTCAAAATCAGAAAATCTTTTCTCTGAAATATGAAACATGTTGTGATCATGGGTTCTGAGTTTGTAATGAAACTTGATGTCTCTGATGGGATAAATTGCTCCAAAGCCCAATTGATTGATGACAGTATCTGGTATCTTCTCATCAGGATTCTTTAACTCAAACTCGAAGAAGACCAACATGAGCAAAATAAACTGTCTCAGCTCATTGATGGCAAAGAACCTCCCAGGACACATTCAGACCCCTGCATCAAAGGGCATCTTGTAGTACCTAACCTTTTCGCCTGCTTTGTTGAAATCAGTTTTCTTGCTTCCACCTCGATTCATAAAGCGGTTGTATTCTGAATGCATGTGGCTCAAGGTAGATCTCAGAATCAGTGTGCATCGTACTGTAAGGAAAGACTGCCATTATGTCACCCTTGCAAATATGGCACTCACAACCATTAGCCATCTTGAAAGTCAAATCCCGGAGCACTGTCCTGATGAGGAGTGGTGCTGTAATGAGGGTCTCTTCTACAGCACTATCCAGGACTGGCATTTTCATCAGCATGTCACAAGTCAGGTTGATCAAAGCCAGAAAGTCCTACATGGTGGCCATGTAGGACTTTCTGGCTTGATTCAGAATACAGAAGGCCTTGTGTTGCCTTGGAAGACCCAAAAAAGCACAAGCATGTACCAATATATCATTGACTCCTTTATGCCCTACTCCTGTCTGGCCTGCGGCATGTCCCACACCCAGAATGATTTCTTCTGCATTGACAGGACCTTCCAACAGAATGCCTTTATCCTCTCTGCCTCATTCTTTCCCCCCGGGGGCAGGACTCCATAAGCCATGAACCAGATTGGGTAAGAGGTGGTCTTATTTACATAACTTGTAAAATATAATATTGTCTTCTATCCATATCTTTTGAACTTTTGTTGATAAGCCAATGTTCCGCAACGTCACATTCTGCAAATTAGACATCATGGCGTGGGTCAACACCTAAAGTCCAGCCCCCCATCAGGAGTTTGTGGACAATTATCGTAACTAAAGAGTCGGTGCCAGGTTCCTGGCACACATGTTGAAGTCCACTTTTTATGGACTCTCCTTAACAAAAGCCTCAGGGGATAAAGGGTCGAGAATGAAGCCTCCCAAGTGTACTGTGACTATATCGCCATGATTTACTTCTCTCTAGAAACTTAATTGTGTCCTTGCGAAATACTAAGACATGACCCAGCCAGGGGATTAGCCCCTTATCCAAAGAGGGTTCTCCTGGTCGCCGCTGTCTAAACACCCCCAGCAGAAGGTACAGGCCTCCAACCAGAAATGCAAGAAAACCAAGAAGGATTGGTAGTAGCAAAGTCATGACTGATTGATCAGCCACTGAATGATTTGTAGTTCATTTGTGGTCCAAATCCTGCATGATAAATACACTTTTGCTCGTCCCTTTGCTCATGGGATCAGTTTTACCACTCCAAGAATGATATACTTTTCTGTTCAGTTTTCTAAGAGTTGAGAGACAATTATGTCAAATGTGATGTGGCCATGTTATTAATTTTGTTATGAATCTTACTAACTCTTTTTTTTTTCACAATTTCAAATTTACACTAATTTGTTAATTTTTCAGTACAACCTGGAGCTGTTGGGGGGCTTGACATGCTTTTCTCTAGGGCGCGTCAGTGGATGGTAATAATGGACAATCACTACTCATTCACCTTCCTATCCAGATTTATCTTTTATTTCAAGATTGTGACAACAAACAATGCTGTAAATAAGAAGGTTAAGTCTCATTTAAACATAAACATGAATAGTCCAGGAAAGCCAACCAAGAAAGAGCCAATAAACAGTTTATAGTTCATGGTGAGAGAGTAAGCAGGGAAGATCAAGTTATTGGAGGGCTGGAGGCTGGATGTGAGAGTTAGGTGACTGGGACAGGCAATAGGTGGAAAAGTGTGAGGGCACCTGGTTGATGAAAGGAGGATGGTAATGATGGTAAGGAACCCTAATTATTCTGGTATAGGGGGAAGCAACACTGGCTTGTTTTTATTTCTTTAAACCAATCACAATTGTCTTGCAGTGCCAAGCCCAGGATGCAGAAACGGTGCCCTCGCGAATGGCCGGTTTAAACACACAACCTACTTCTTGTGAGCCTACCTGCAAACGAATGTATCACTCAGTGAGTGAGTGTATCCTTGCATGTTCGCTTGCAACTGACTGAGAGCTCAACTGACAGATCATTTCAGGAAGTGATTCAGTTCAGTTCATTATGAGAGGCCGTTTAGGTTAAAAAAACATAGAAATATGGACTCATGCACAACATTTGCTCTGCTCTTTACCTTTTCTAAAGCTAATTATCTTGCAATGTGACAAAAGTAAGATGTAATGTAATTTTTACTGTATAGAAATGACTCATCATGTAGACTAAATATATTTGTCTCCAGCACCATGAGAAGTCTCAATGTGTTGTAAAAACTTTATATTCAGATAATGACTGGATCCTTATTTCATTCACACTATTCCCAAGAAATGGTCCTGTATATCAGAGAGAGAGAGAGAGAGAGAGAGACCAAAGGTGATGGATTATGTCATTATCCACAAACAGGTTTCTGCACCAAAATGTGTCATATTCCTGACCTTGGCTGCTGAAATGAATAGTACCCTCACCTTGCCATGTCACCAAAAGTAATTTTGCACCCCATATCTTCTGCTCTATTTTCCTATACTCTTGTTCCTACTGCCTGTTAGAAACAGAACATATCTCACAGGAATGATAATCCTTGTACTGTAAGATTTGAATTTCAGTTAAACAAATCAGTACGTGGTACTGGATGCTGTACAGAATACTGCAATGAAGCCCAATGGGATCAAGATAATGGACTGAATAAAAGAAAATTGGTGCGCCAAAAATCACTCTTCCCAACTCTTACATGACTTATATTTTAAATCTATTCCTGTGAGATTTATACTCACATTATATCTATTCTGGATGCTATAACTGACTATTCACCCTGATTTGTATTTTATTTGAAAAAATAACAAATACAAAGCTGTAATTGCATGCATATAGGTGCATACTTGCTAATGCTTTATATGCATTACACACCAAGCATAGACAAAAACAATGCCATTTAACTTTTACACAATACCCATCTAAAGTGATCATGTTCAGGCAGAAAGAGAGCAGATAAAGATTCCCAAGGACACTTGTTTGAAAGGCACTATTTAAGTTATCAATTTTTTCCTTCACATGTGTCAGTGCTCATTTGAATGAGCACTGTTAGTGCTCTTAACGCTGTGCTGTTAATATCAACATCCAAGCAAGACATACCCATCATCAGCTTGCAGATTTCCATATATTTTACTAGTTAAACAATTAGCCTTTTTCCCCCTTTACACCTTCCTTCTATTATCCCTTCCTCCCAACTTTATCTAATCCCTTGACCTTTCTTCTCCATTTCTTATTCTTCACCCACCTTCTGTGGATATCTCGCTCAGCTTGGCATAGTGAGAGGAAAAGGTGGTTTCTTTGTAATAAATTAGAGCATAGGGCATTTCATGGAAGCATTAGTCTAAAATGCCTTGCAGTACTAGGGTAAAATCCATATTTCTGGCATGGCTGTCTCCAAAGGAAAATAGAGCGCAAACCTTTTGGTGCCACGTGCTCTCTATTCAGCTACATTTGTCATGGACCATGCAGCAGGTTTTGCAGCCTTGCAAGGCCAGACATATTGATATGTGTTTATATGTACATTTGCAGAGAACTGTGTTGGATTTTTAAATGAAAAATGTGTGTGGCAACAATAAAAGCCACATTTAAAGGTTAAGTTAACAATTAAGTCAGTCTTAAAACAATAATCAGGTATGCACATTGAAACTTGAAAAAATTAGGGAGGGATATTTTATTGGCCGGTATGAATAGGAGAAATGATTATAGCAAGCAAAACCTGTTTCAGTGTTCAAATGGGCACTTGACTGTTTTTGTTGAAAAAATGTGTAGCATTCCTTTAAATAGCTGTCTCCAGACATATTCACTCATTTAATTTTATTTCACAGTACTTTGCAACAGGTTTAGTGTCAGCAAGAAAAATTATTAATTCTGTTTTAGACGTGCAGTGTCTTTACAAAAAATAAGTACTAATACTGCAGCAGGACCTCACATAGTCAGCATGTTGCTAATCACAGAGACACAATAAACTTAGGGATCATACCAGTTTGACAGTTGTGGAGTTAAAGAGGAGGATTTTCAAAAGTCAACACACCAAACCAGAACTTGTCTGAAGGAGGGGTCTTTGTTCAAAGTACAAATTAGTCAGTTAGTCACTCATCTTTGTTTTCGCATAAACTCCAGTTCTGATTAGAAACAAGTTGTGTGAAGGAGGTAATTTTTAAAGGCAGTGTGTAGAATATGATATACAGGAAACAGTAAAAGACATCTCACCACAAGGTCCATTCAGTAGTTACTGTTATCATCAAAAGCGGCAGACGGAGGCAGAAGGATTGAACTCAACAATGTGAACATATCAATGCTTTAAAGACACTAATATCCCTGTTTTGTCATATCCCTGTCTGTCATCCATAAGATCTGAGAAGCTCCATACACTTTGGCTGTCATTTAATCTTTCTTTTTTAGTTTAGTCTTTGTTCCTCTACCTGTCTGTACCTCTGTCCTTGTATCCTTTCCTTCCCATCCTTGCCTGCTTATTCTTTTACACATTGTTCCAACAGATGTCGCCCCCCCCGTCCTTCAGATTGTTAATGAAACTCTGAGAAGATGAGGAAGTGGCTTCTTTTTCCTTTCAATTCTAATCTCTCTTCTAAATAAATATTTGTCTCTCAGTTTTTGTCTCTATCTGCTTCTGTCTTGCTATTTTTAACACTGTCTTTTTTCCTGTCTATTATTTTGGTCTCCCCTGTCCCTTTTCTGTCCTTTACTTTGTCTCGCACTCTATCCTTGTACAGCTCTCAGCTGTACTAATGAAAAGATGAGTGATGCAGGTGTTGGCTGGGAGATAGAGCCTGTCATTTATTTTTCTTGCCAGGAGTCAGACTCACCCCAAACAAAGACAACGTTAACGTGGGAGCTTCTAGTCCACACTGAGATCGCACATACATGTACAGTACAAGATGCATCTGCACAAACAGACTACACACAAACACACATTTTTCTCCCACCCTCTTGTTGCCGTTGACTGACTGATGTTTGCTGCTGTCTTGGGGAGTGGGAGTCAAAACAAAACTGTGTAATTGAATCCCCACTGCCACTGTGTACCTCACTCCCTCTCTCTCATTGTGGCAACAATCTCTCACAGTCTGTCTGTCTTGTGAAGGGTGTTTGCTCCTTTGCTACCTTTGCTTGTCTGTTTAAATATTCTTTCTTCTTCACCTGGCCCTGTGGCTTTGCCCTTCTCTCCTCCATTTCCTTCAGATTTTGTGTTCTTCCAGAGGTTACATTTATCAGGTCTTTGTTGTCAGTCACCATTACCCTCACGCATACATGTCCATGTATGTATGGCTTGGATATCTTTTCTGGGTAAAATTCTTTAGATACTTGTTTTTATTTCTGTGCATGTGGACATGTACACCACTTGCGTTAATACATTTGTGGGTATCAAAATGCACATTTCCACATGTGAGCATTAGCATCTTCTCCATGTGTGTGTATATCCTCTGTGCACTGAATGACACCTCAACCAGTCAGTATCCTGCATGCCTCATCGCTTTTCATTGTTTTCCTGTTCGTTTGACTGACATGTCATCCTCAAAAGATGTTTGCATCGCCTAGGCACTCTAGATTGGACACGCTTGCGCGATCCCATCCTGGGCTGTGTTTGAAGAAAGACAGGCAGTTTGGTTCTGGTTTATTTATAACCCCCCATACTTGTTCACACACTGGAGACCATGTTTTGATTAGACGTCTAACACAGGGAGATCAGGGCCTCAGCAGTCACACATTATCTTCAGTATTTGTTTTAATGTTCTTAGATTGCTGAAGTGTGTCAAATCAGGACACATCAGATCATCTCTGGAAAGTTTTCCAGTATAGAAAGAAAGTCTAAACAACTTGTTTGTTGTTAATAGCTCAGCACACCATACACTGGGGTAGAACATGCAGAGTCAAATCAGCTGTCTTTGCAAATAGTAACTATACATGGCTAAAAGTTTTCAAGTAGGCCACTACTTAAATCCTAATGACCATGTTGATCCCATGAATTTCCCTCTGTTGCTCATCGAGAAGTTCATATTTGTGCCTCAATGTCTCAACAATTGGATGGACTCTGGATGAAATGGATGATACTGACATTCAGGATGCATTGTAATCACTTTGGTCACCCCTTAAATTTTCATCAGGTCAACATTTCAATTAGTCCAAGAATGATTTCAGCTGTACTTTGTGTTTAGTGCTAATAAGCACAACAATCTAAGATGGTGAACATGCTGAACATTATACTTGCATAATATCAGTATGTTAGCATTGTCTAGGGAAAATTGTAACATGCTGATGTCACAATAGCATTACAGAGCCACTGGCATGGCTGTAGTCTTGTTAAGAGTAAAGTAAGTATGAAATAATCACTGTTAGATGATAATTCAGCATACTGGGGGGATTGTAACCTGTAGTCATTTTGTTTATGACTGCTATAAAGATAGTTTTATGCAGCGAAACATTATGTCACCACAATAAATGTGAAAGCCGCTTCTCTCAATCCAGGCAGTTATGTTTGTTATTCTATAGCAAAAGGTGGGTGCAAAAATTATATAGTCACACAATCCAAAATAACAAATGAAAAAAATTCACCCCATGCAGAATCATCTTGGCATGGCACACCATCTAATTGTTCTTCTCATGACATTCCCAGGTGTCATAAGAGGAGCTGCATCAGTGGCTAAAAAGGAGTCAGACACTGACGTCACTGCTGACCCTCCTGTCTCTTTATGCCCCTACAAAACAAAAAGACTTACTATGACACTTAAATACTGACCCAGTGACTAAGATGTTAAGTGAATGTGTAAAACACACATTTTAAGATAACAATTTTTATTTATGTATTAATATATGCATTTACTTATTTATTTCACAAAAATAAATTACATGTAGTTCCCAGAAAAAAGAGTGGTCCCAGTTGTAAAGCCCAATAATTCAAGTTTCAGTTTCATTATCTAAGCTGGAGCTGGAGGAGGTATTATGTACCAGGGGAGCAAAAGCTGTAATATAATGACCCTGCAGTCCCAAATTTGGAAACCCTCTTATTGTTGCTGTGACAATGTTCTGATGTTTAAATGTTAATATGAAGCTAATAGCCTGATATTAACATTTTCAACTTCATAGTCAAGTCCTTGTCCTTTAAGTTTGTGTAGGTTTTATTTTCTATGATATTTAGAAATGATTACTGTTAGTATGCTCATTCTTTATAAAAAAGACTGGGTTAAATACAAAAGGCAATAGAAGGTGTTAAGTCGATTCACCCCCCAAAAAATTGTCTCATTTACACCCAGTGTTATTGTACAACGGCATACTGCAACTTTCTTGACTTTGAAGTGTATATTTTAGATTGACCATCATCATATGTGTAATTCAGAGCACAATTCAAACAGGAACAAAAAATTTGTTGTCTCTGCCGTAAATATTTTTTTCAAAGTAATGTCCCATGGTGGTCCACCGGAAGGAGAGGGACTTAGGCTCTCTATCGGAATAATATCCCAATACAATGTCCTAATATGCCATTGTGTCACAACCTTGGATTTGAGTGTGGTGTTTTTCTGTTAATTTGTTCTCTATGTGTCTCTATCTCTATGTTCTTGTTTAGCTTTTGTAAATCGATGCTTCCTTGTTCTCTGTTGTATTTAGTTATCGCTAGCTTTACTTCCTGTATTATTTTGTAATTTTGGTGTTTTAGTCTAGCTGTGTTTACTGTCTACCGTGATTTCCAATGTGTCTCACCTGTGTTTAATTGCCCTGACTGCTTGTGTGTGTGTGGTGTGCCCCTGTATATATTGCCCTCAGTTGTGTTCAGTCTTTGTGGTGTTAGTATCTATTGTGATTGTTCTGTCTGAGCTTGTTTCCTCCTCACTGGATTGTTCCTGTTTTGGATTTCCCTGTTCTTCATGTCTTGGTTAAGCGATTTGGATTGTTTCTGCCTTTTTGTATTTATGTTAGTTTGGACTGTTGGATTATTTCTTTTGGATCATCTGCCTTGTTTGGACTATTTTATGATGGTCTGTTACTTTTGTGTGGACTTGTTTAGTCTGAATAAACCCCCTGAACAGCAAACTCCTCGTCTATGTCTGCATTTTCGGTCCACACTCAGTATTCCTGCCTCTGCACTCAGCCTTTCTGATTGACATTTGTAGTATCAAGCCATGCAGATAGGTTTGGATTTATCAGGCTTCAAGTTTAGAGTTATCTGTCCCTCAGATTTCTGCTTCTACTCTCATACAACAGAGGTGAAAGGAATCTCATTTGTGGTGCTCACAACATTGAAAAATGCCGTTTAGAAAATTCAATATGCACATTTTTCAAAAGAGTCTCAGGATAGACAACCAACCTCCTTGTAAATGGCAACCAAACAACACGGTAAATCATTTTTGAAAATTTTTAGGCGCTTTGGTAGATTGAGGGAGAGAAGAGAGTAAGAGATATGGACAGGTGAACGAGAGCAGCTTATAGTAACCCACCAACCTGTAAGGAAAATTCTCTGGACATAACTCTAAGTGACAACCATGACAAGCACACACACACTCATTTAGAGGTCTGTGATAAGGTAATCCATTTAGTGGTGGGGTTAGTATTCTGCTGAATGATGGAAGCCAGCTTTCATCTTTCAACTCCTTCCGCCTGTAGAAGTCTCTCTCACAGGCACTCACACTTTTTTTAAATCAATTTAAAGGATTAATCAGCTTACGAGCATATGTAGGTGGCGAAAAGAAAACCCAACCCCAGACAGATAAGCAGTTGAATGTTTTCACTTGAGCCAGGAGGTAGGTGTGATGTAATTCAATCATAGATTCTGAAACAGTTCCTGATCTAATTTACAGGTTGTTTTATTACACCCAATAATAAAACCAAGATCCAATTACAACAAAAAGAAGGGCACTTCTTTCTAACATTGTGAAACCTTACAATATATATCTCAGAAATTAATCAGAAATGCTGCAATATGCTTTGAAAAGCTCCACTTTTTATGTAATTTTGCACAGAGTAATTTTGCACAGAGTAATTCCAAGTGCACAAAATGTTAACTAAAGTGATTCCAGTAATGCAATACAAAACTATATTCACTATACATAATTGCATAGGAGAGAAAATGTAGAAATACAACAATGCTAGTCAACCCTGCGTTCTGGTCAAACCTTATGGCCTGCCTTTCAAGACACCTGGGAAAGGATCTGTTTGCATGCATGATCCATTCCAGGCAATCTTCTGCAGATAAGACCAGACACCCAGCATTCATTGAATCTAGGAGGGACATCTGATCATGTGGCTGGTGGTCATGAATATAAACTCCACCTCCATGAGGAAAATATATCCTATGTGAGAATGAGGAGAAAGGTGGAAGGAAAAGTGGGACCATCCTGGGATGGGCTGGAAACCACTCTGCGAATGCAGATTGTCCCGTACAATTACAAAACATTCTGGATTCAGTCTCACCCGTTCTCTTTCCTCACCTGGAACAAGTCTTTCATAGAGGTCATCAAGGAAAGAAATGAGGCACTCAGTGTTGTACATCCCAATTAGTAGTTTGTGCCTTTTTATTTTTTAGATGTAGGTATAGCAGAAGAATTGCAGTCTAATTTCCAGTAAGTTGTTATGTTTAACCAACAATATATTAAACAGTTCACTAGTATTTAAACATGCAAACGAGTCTAAGTGAGAGATGATGTGGCCATTATTTTGTGTCAAAGCAATGAAAAGTGGTTTAGTGCACATTGAATTCTGTTGTGCTTACTGTGCTTGAAGAAATTAACTCAGTTCTGAGCAACACTTGTCAAACATACAAAAAAAACACTAAATAATCAGTTCTATGATGTGCAGACATTAGATACTTCAGGTGGTTGGATACATTTGGGTGAATTTATGTGGAATTTATTTAGGCTATTTACTTTTTTTCACACAGGAAAGTTGCACATTTGGAAAGACGGAAGTCACACACATACACCTGTTACAGGCTTCTGACATTTAGTTTATTGTTGAAACTCTTTGAATTAAGCCATGGTCCATCTGTCATTGCACCGCATGTGTGTTAATGAGTTCCACAGAGCTACTTTGATTGTTTAGTGTATTGAAATCTAGAGCATTTGGCACCTTGCGCATTTCTTCTTTTTGTTTTGTGTGTGTTTATTTGTTTGTATCTGCATTTCTCTCTGTGTGTGTCTAAACATGCACAGACACTATATTTGTTGCTAATTAATTTTTTTGATGTTTTGGATGTGGAAGCCGATTGACTAATGTTCCAGTTATAGTCCCAGAGGAAATCCAAATCAACAAACAAGGACCTTATTCTGAAAAACACAGAAAAATGCAGCCTGCGGCTTGATCTCATGGTAATTCTTAAAAAATCCTTGAAGAAACAGTGAATCTGGTTCCATCACACTGTATGAATATTTAATTGGGAAAATCCACATCAGAAAATAAAAAGCAATGGTTGAATAGGCCGTTTGAACGTTGACTGTCATCACTGAAGATGAACAGAACAGAGGAAAGCATATCCACAGTGTTTTTAAATTAGGTAATTAAAGGATGCTTTTGGCTTTAATCAAATACTCAGAGTTTTAGCCACATTTTGTCAAATGCACAAGATGTTCTGCTTGCTAGGACATTTCACTCTACATTGTTTCATCATTTATGAACACTCTCAAGGCTACAAACTAACAATCTGTGAAAAATGTGCCATTTAACAAGTGGTGGTCTTTATCCAAAAAAAAATATTTGTACATTTTCCACTATGTTGAAGCTACTGGTGACAACAATCGCTATGAACAATATTGCAATATTTACGAGTGTAGCCACAAGGTTACACACCTGTGGGATCATGGGAGAAATACTAGGTTTGGGGTTGAATACTGTAGAGAGACTTAGATTTGAATAGTATGCTTCTTCAGCCATTAACCACAGTCTGTTGCATGGAAACAAGACTATTAGTCGAACAATCAACCCATGCAAACACCTAATTGGAGTGATGCCTTGCTCTGATTAATGACCTTAATCTGATTATTATGTGCATGTAAACATAGCCATTGTCTAGTTCTGCTCCACCTCATTCATTTTCCAATGCATGTCGTATGTAATCACAGGTGAATAGTAACTCAAAATAATCTGAAGCCCCTAAATTCAATCTGTTTATAATGGGCATGAGAAGAAGAAGAAGAAGAAGAGAATTTCCAGAAAAACATGGGTACTCATTGGAAAACGTAACTTTATCTACTTTGTGCTGCTTGTGATTTTGAAAATTCCATTAGAAAGAAATTCATACCACACCTTATCTTTGGAAAGAGCCAGGCTTGCTGTTTTCCCCTGTTTTCAGCCTTTTTCATGGCCACAACTGTGACCCCTGAGGCCTATACTATGAAGAATGTTCAGGATATCTTTTATTTATCTGGCTTCACTAACTAACAATCGCAAATAGGCTAAGCGTTCACATGACACCAGCTATCAACTTGGTAAGGCAACCCAAGATTTCACAATCCAGCCATGAGTGTGTTCACAAAAACAGCAAACATAAAAATAGGTTGTAAAACAGTCAGTGGGATCTTCTACAGATTGCATTTTCAAAGAGAATTTTATTGGTCAGTAGGCGGTGCTTTTATAGCGTTGATCTCTTATCTGGAACAGGTTAGCCCTTCAGCATTAGTTACCATGGCGATGCACCCCGGTAAGAAATATATAAATTATAAGTTTATTGAATAGGATAAACCACCGTTGTAGGGCTGAAAACTCTACCATGCTTTAAGTTACCTCACTAACCTCAAATCCTGTTTTCTAGTAAAGGCCTCTGGTTTCTTTGTGTTTTGTGTTCCCCTCTCCTGTTACCATTGGGTTTGTCTTGTCTGTCTCTGTGTTGTGTTTGTGGGCGGGGTGCTGATTCACTCTCTCTCTCGTAGAGACCTCTGATAACGCACATCCACTTTTCATCATGCTCACCAGCCGCAGTATATCTACCCTGTTTCTCCAGTCACTCCTCACCAGATTGTTCCGTCAACTACCTTGGTATCTTCATGCTAAGCTAATCATCTGCTGGCTATAGCTTCAGATTTAATGGACAAATATGGGAGTGGTCTCAATCTTCTCATCTAACACTCTGAAACAAACTGAATAAGTGTATTTCCCAAAATGTCATAAAGACATAAAGACTGTACGCTGTAACTTATTCTTGGCCGGAAGCAGTGACTTCACAGAGTCAGAGGGGGTTTGTCGTGAAGTGAGAAGTGCTAGGTGGGCAGTAGTTGATCATCATTTTTACATTTCTGTTTGAGTAAGGATTGAGCAAACGGGATATAATAAAATCTATAGTGGATTTTCGAGGTGTTAGTTGGTGTATTTCCGAAAATTTGCACGACAGTGAATAACTGAAAAATCAATTCTTTACTGGCCTTACAAGGATGGAAAAGATCAAAACACCAAAGGGCATAAAAGGCTTTATTTGATAGTTACTGTAGTACATTTACACTCACACAATAGTGATTTTGCTTGTGTTTTAATCCAGGGTGACATAAAATGTGAATGACAGAATGACGTATGTCGTATGGGCTCAGTTATTTGCAGATGGAAACACCAAAGCAAGCAACTCATCTTTTTAATGTGTTCATGTGTGTAACCAAATGAATTAAGATGTGTGTTTGAGGCTATTACAGTGTAGACTCTTTATAACTCTGATTTAATTATCATGCCAGGAATTGCAGATACGCATGAGTCAGAGGCTTTTATAGTTTAATCATTAGTGTTCTGCAGCTGATATGTCTGTAGTTAAGATTAGATATGTCTCTGGACCATATCTGAAGCTGCTACACAAGTCTAGCTTTGGAGGAGTGAGGGAGGAAGGGAGGGAGTGTTGAGAAGGATAGAGGATGAATCCCAAAGACTTTACATCATTCGTTCTCACACTCATTCACTTTTCCTCTCCGCACCATTGCAACTGCCTTCGCAGTGCACACCTACACATTTTTCCACACTTACGAAGGCACTGCAGCCTTCTGACACATAGTAACACACGCACACAAACACACACAAGCACACACACACAAGCACACACACTTTTGAGGTGCCAGATGAAAGAACACCTACATCAATGGCAACGGCAGGACTGTGGAAGTGTGTGTGTCGTAGAGATAAAAGCATTACGCAACACATGCCATCCTGTAACAACCCTTCATGTCGTCAGCTATAAGGTACCCTAAACACACATACAGTATAAACACTTATGTTCACATGATATTTTGTTCATTTGTATGGAAAGACATTATAGACGAACAGTACAGGAAAATTAATGTGACAGGAGTGACAGATTGAAAATGCCCCGAGGAGTCTCCTCTGACCAAAGGATGATGATGGGTGACAGCATGTCTTTGTCTCATGCAAGAGATTTATGTATGTACACTGATATTTCTGAAATGTATTTTCATGCATTTCACTTCACTCCTCCATCATTCTCTCTCTCTCTCTCTCCATTCAGCAGATACATCGTCTCTTCCTCCTGCATGTGTTTCCTCTCGATTGTCTTTTTTTTTTTTTTGTCGTTCTTGCCTTCCCTCCATTCCCCCTTTCTTTCACCTCAATAATGTCCTCTCTTGTCCTCCCTGCACCTTTACTTCATTGCCCTCTTATATATATATATACATATATATATATATATATATATATACATATATATATATATATATATATATATATATATATATATATATATATATATGTATATATATATATATATATACATATATATATATATATATATATACATATATATATATATATATATAGGTATGAAACAAGTTGAGACAGCTGATAAAAATAATTCATAATATAGATAGATGAACCACACAGCCTGAATTCCTATAATACCCTATAGAATTTCTAGACTGTCACCCCCACCAACACTACGTCGATTTGCTTGCCCAATAAGATGTCACTTTGCACAGCAAACCTTTATTTATTCAAGTCAATGCAGCACACTTGACCTTTATCAGCAAGCAGCATTCTACTGTTGCCCAATGACATTACACAATGAAAGCCTTAAATGAAAATAGCCTAAAGTGAAGCGTCATTCTGTCAGAGTGGCATGTACATCCGTCTACACTCTTCATATCAGCTACCAGTGAATACAGTGGATAATGAGCAGTTCATCTTATTGGCAACAAAAAGTTTCACAATTCTTTTGAAACAGTGTTTTGATGTTGTTTGCTGCTGCTTACTGTAACTGCTGTGTTGCTGAGGAGCTAACAAAGTCAATTCACAACATAATTACAAAGAATTAGAAATTTGTAATGTTTTAAGATTATATAAATATCATAAAAGTCTTTATACATTTGTTCGTTATATTAATAAATTGTTTATTATGTGGATAGAATATGGAATTTGGAAGATCAACAAGCAGTAAATAAACAAAACAACATACATTTGTGGGACGTTTTTGAATATACACTTATTTGCTTTCCTTTCCGAGAGTACCATGTCTGTGTGTTACAAATGGAGATAGAGCCAGGGACTCCAGGAAGTCACTGCCACTGTTTGGAAGAAATATTTACAGCACATATCCCCATAAGAGCAAATATGTGTAATTCCCAAGATGTCAAACTATTACTTTAAACATTTAAACATATTATTATTATTATAAACATTATGTACGTGAGACGTACCACAAAACCCCTAAAAATATATGATTTATAAAGGAGTTGGGCCTCCTTTCCCCCGGGGACATTTAAGTCCACTTGAATTTATATCAAACACATCCTCATCTGTGTGTGGGATATTGGAACGACTTTATAGGGCAAAAGAAGTAGTGGTCTTTGAGGAATGAAAGAGGAAGAAATCTAGTTCACAGATTTTAAATAGAAATTGTGTTTATGGTGACTGGGGAGACATGAAGGACACCTGACATCACTCTTTAAAACCATACTTTTTAACTAATTGTTTTGTAATGTGTTTGGGGATATTAGTATCTTGGAGTATGCAAACATGTACCTAACTCTCTAAAATGGTTCTGAAACCATTATGAAGAACAGTCAGATATAGCACAGCTGACAGACAGTGTGCTGCCAATGCAAATGTGTCGAGTGGGAAATCAATGACCACATCACATCCACTGATGGATTTCTGAACAGCCTACCAGTCACAGACTGGGCCCCTTGACCTTTGGGCCCCCTATAAGCAAGAGACTCTGTATGATGTGACTCATATTAAGATTTCTCACTGCACAGAGAAATGGCAAAAAGTCCTTCTGGCAAACTGAAGGAATGACCTAAACATTCACTTTGAAGCTGTCACAAGAAAGGAGCCATCGAGACACCTTCAAAGGGAATGTTTATCCCCTCCGGTTTTCTGTGAAATGTTAGGGCTAGCGCTCCATACTGACATCATGCAATATTGGTCCTCCGAGTCTGCAGGGAGAAATCAAGGAAGTGATCACACAGTTGCAGTAGAAGGAGGCATTTTAGGCATTCCTGCCCAACGACCCAAAGGCTAGACAAAACTATGAGTGTTAAAAGAAAATATATGCAGGAGGGCAAGAATAAATCAAGAAAGCAACTCATTTAGCATTTGCTTTCTGTGGGGCGTTCAAACAAGAATGAGGGACATTCAACAGAGAGGCATTTCTGTTTGAACACCTTGAAAAATGCCAGTGTTTGTTTCTTTTAAATAAATGCTTGTAATGCTCGGAGGCCATGGATTGACTTACCACACTCAACAATGTTTTTCATATTTTTCCAATTTTCCTTGAGCAACAGTTGGTGAAACTAAGAAATTGTGCACAGCCCGTTTTGAGGTTGTGCTTTTGTGGTGTTAAGAATTTACCCTGCTGATTATTATTTTTTTTATCCTTGTGGATTATTTGCCACTGGAATGTCCTGACTTTGTAAATGTGTTTTGGGTTTTTGTCTGACTGTGGCACATGTTCCATGGTTTTTGTGACTGCATTCATTTCACAGTAAAGTTTTGGTTTTTTTATCTGCGAGAAACCTATTTAACCTCTTTTGACCTCTGTTTCTTGCCTCATATTGCTTCAACTCACTTATAAATGCAGTCACATCAGACTTCCTTTGAAGTTGAAATGTACCTCTAATTGAATTTTTTTATCCATTTGGTGTTTCTACTAAGCTGTTTTTATACTCAAATGGTACAAATCCATTCTTTACCTCTGGATAGGGTGTCCAAAGAGAACATGTAACCAACACTAATTTGCAAATATCGATATAAGTAATGTATTACTGAATTAACTGGTTTAATGTTTTCAGAACATTAATTTTTCTAAACTACAACCATATTATTCAGTATGATGCATGACCAAACTGTAAATATAGCCCATATTTGTTTATCTGGATTTATGCAGAAGGGAAATAAAGGCATCTGTGATGTTTTCTAGTTCTGGCAACTGCCACTGTTTAATGACCTGAAAGGACGCACAGCTTATATTGTGAAAATATGATCCTTCCTTTCTTGTCAAGGAATTTAAAGATAAAATCTTTAGCAGAGAGGAATTTATTCCTGTGAAGGAACATAAACTACAAAAGCAGGTAAATCTCTCGTATTATAATCCCCGTGTATGACATTGGTAACTGAAGTTAAATCATTTCTACAGTGAAATTCCCCTCCTGTCTTTAAAACTGCCTGCTTAGTCTGAGAAGCAGAGCGGTGCAAACAAATTCCAAGCTTCCATCATCACACACACACTCACAACCCAAAACAAGACAACTGCACTCAGTAGCAGAGCACACAGACTGCTGTACAAATTGCCAAGGCTTGTAGCTGCAGGCTAACCAGCAGTCGAAATACCCCCCACCCCCGATGATGGTGTGTGAGAGAAAGACAGACTGAAATACAGAGAGAGACATAGCAAGGGCAAGGATGAAACAAAAGAGTATCAGAGGCAAAGTGATATGAAGAGTGTGTGTGTGTGTGTGTGTGTGTGTTATGTAAACCCCCAGGTGGTGCTTGTTGTCCTGGATAGAAGTATCACCAGAGGGACGACTGCTTCAGCTTAGCAGGTCGGTCCACACCTCTCTCTCTTTTCCTTCCTATTTTTCCCCACAAACACACACCAGCATGAGTCAGGAAGAGAAGAAGAAGAAGAAGAAGAAGAAGAAGAAGAAGAAGAAGGGAAATAAATAAAAGGGGCAATGAAGGAAAGGCGGCGGGAGGACACAAGAGGAGATTATTGAGGGGAAAGAAAAAGGGGATCTAGGGAAGGCAAGAAAGAAAAAGACAATAGAGGAAACACATGCAGGAGGTAGAGTCGACGTATCTGCTGAATGGAGAGAGAGAATGATGGAGGAGAGAAGCGAAATGCATGAAATTACATTTCAGAAATATCAGTGTGTAGTTTGGGAAAGCACAAACACTCCACCTTTAGCTCATTGTTATTCAGTTACATGTGCAACTTGGGAGGGAATTATCTATTTTTCCGAGTGCTGCGTTTGTTATTTTATCTGTTTACTGGGGGTTTCTCTGTACCAGTAATGTTAACAGATCGCAATAAGCACAATTATGGGAAGAGCCTTTCCAGATACATCTGCGCCGTGTCCATGCTGAAACAGCAGGAAAGAGATCAGCAGAGACTTGTTATGGTCCCTGTGCAACTGCTGACTTAGGATGAGCTCCACTGTTCCAGATCTTGACATCTACCACTGTTGTGGAAATCACAACCCTGACCCAAGATCAGCACTTAAGACTGCTTTCACCCCACTGAGCAGCCCTGGGAATTGATAACAGACAGCATGGGTGCAAGATCTGGGGCAACACTGCCCCCTAATGGTTCAGGCATGGAGGTGAATCTGGTGGAGATGACGTAAGGCCGGACAGAGTGTGTAGTGATATAGTAGATGTAAAAGGTGTGAAGGTGTTTGGGGTTGAACTGTGAGCACTTGCAGAGGTTACAGTATTCGTTTGATATGGCATTTGTTGCATGACACATCAGTAAATCATACATGTGAGATAATTAAAGGGTCAGTTCACCCCAAAAAGAGAAATTTGCTTGAACTGACCCTTTAAAGCTAGAAATTTGGTACTTACTTTGACACTAGCCATAAGTCATGCTAAGCTGGAGCAGTCGTCCCCCTGGTGATACTTCTATCCAGGACAACAAGTACCACCTGGGGGTTTACATAACGTACATGCACACACACACACACACACTCTTCCTCACGCTCTCTCTTCTCATTTTCTCTCTGATACTCTTTTGTTTAATTCTTGCCCTTCATATGTGTCTCTCTGTTTTTCATTCTGCATTTCTCTCACACACATCATCATTGTGGAGGGGGGCTGGCAGTTTGTACAGCAGTCTGTGTGCTCTGCTACTGAGTGCAGTTGTCTTGTTTTGGGTTGTGTGTGTATGTGTGATGATGGAAGCTTGGGATTTGTTGCCACCGCTCTGCTTCTTTTATTTTACCGATGACGACAGGAGGACAATTTCATTGTAGAAATAATTAGACTTCAATAACCAATGTCATAATGCTAGAGATTTGCCTGCTTTTGTAGTTTATGTTCCTCAAGAGGACTTTATTTCTCTCTGCTAAATATCCCTTTATCCTTAAATTCCTTAGATGACAAGAAAAGGGAGGATCATGTTTTCACTATGTAAGCTGTGGGTCCTTT